>NW_006159510.1:5248401-5274438 GCF_000334495.1 Tupaia belangeri chinensis
AAAAAAAAAAAAAAAAAAAAAAGAAAAGAAAAGAAAAGAAAGAAAAAAATAAATAAAATAAAAAAGTGTACACCATGATCTTTCCCCCAGAAAACCAAAGGTGGCTCAATATGCTAAAGTCATCCATGTAATGCACCGACAAAATGCAATAAGGAAAAGAACACACGATCATCTCAGTTGATGCAGAAAATGCTTTAAACGAAATCCAACACCATTTTGTGATTAAAAACACTCAAAAGACTAGGAATGCAGGGAATTTCATCAACATAGTAAAAAGCATTTTTGCAAATCCCATAGCAATCATCGCGCTCGTGGGGGAGGACTGAACGTGCTATTGCTAAGATTAGGAACGAGACACAGATGCGTGGTTTCACAACTGTATCCCACATTCCACAGAAAGTCCTATCCAGAGCAACTATGCAAGGAAAAGAAGTAAAAAAGCATCCAAACGTAAAAGATTAAAGATGAAATAATCTGACATGAAAATCCTATGGAATCAACAAAAATTATTAAAATTAATTTGAAAAGTATCATTTTAGAGCTAATGTATTTCATTTCATTTATCATCATTATGACTACTGACTTGACCAGAGAGACACAGAGAGACAGAGAGAAAGAGAGGAAGCTGGGAAACTAGCCACCAGGTCTTGAACCATGGTTGGCTATTCTGGAGTCCAGCGCCTTTACCCCCAGGCCACTCACCAGCCCCTAATTTAAAAACTATTAAAATTAATAAACAAATTCAGCAAAGTTCCAGGACAAAATACCCATACGCAGAAGTCTGTTTTATTTATACACACTAGCAATTAAGAACATACAAACAGAATTAAGAAAACAATTCTGTTTTCAAGGATGTCAACAGTAATAGTATACTTAATAAATTTAACCAAGGTGGAAAACTACACACACACACACACACACACACACACACACACACATGCTAAAGGTTGCTTATGGAAATGAAGGAAAACCTAAATAAATGCATAGACACACCATGTTTATGGATTACAAGAGTTCATGTTTTTAAAGACGAGAATACGACCCAATGCAGCCCACAATTCACTGTGATTTCGAGAAGATCCCAACTGCCTCACATTCATGTGTGATGTCACAGGACCACAAGTAGCCAAAACAATCTTGAGAAAGAAAAACAAACATGGCAACTCACATGTCCCAATTTTGAATCTTGCCACACATCAACAGTAATCGAAACAGCATGTGATATAAGGGCACACAGGAAACTCAACGGGACTGAATTGAGAATTCAGAGGTAAACCCAGACCTGTCTGGTCAGTTGCGTTTTGACAAAGGGGAAGATCAATAAATTCAACAAATGATATTAGGCAACTGACTATTCACATGCAGAGGAATGAAACTTTACTCTTACCTCAGATAGAAAAATTAAGTCAAGATGGTTGAAAGGCCTCAATGCAAGAGGTTAAAAATAAAAATCTTAGAAGAAAACATTGGTATAGATCTTCATAAGCTTGAATTTAGAAGTGATTTTCTCAGATTTGACAACAAAGGCACAAGAACTAAAGAAAAAAAAATCACAAAATTAAAAATTTGGGGGGCCAGCAGGTGACATGGTGGTTAAGTGCTGGACTCTCACATGGCTGACTGTGATTTGAGTCCCTGACTTGGTTGCTTGCTTTCTCACTTTCCCTCTCTCTTTCTCTGTCTCTCTCTGGTGAGGACATGTGCCTTATAGTAAAATTAAAAAAAAAAACAAAAACAAACAAGTTTGTGACCCAGCTGCAGTGGCACAGGAAGCAGGGCACTGCTGTGCAATACTAGCGTCCCAAGGGAGTCCAGGGTTCAAATCCTGGTAGATCTGGCTGTGCAGGGAGCACCCATGAGCTTGCCCTTGGTCCTACCTGGTTGGGAAGCTGAGGGTAGGATTGTGGTGTGCTAAGACCCTGTCAACGGTACCTCTCTCTGTCTCTGTTAATAAATAAATAAACTTCAAAATAAGAAAAAAAGGAAGAGAAAAGAAAGGGAAGGGAAGGAAAGAAAAGGAAAAGAAAGGAAATGGAAAGATAAGGCTTTTGTGCACCAAAGGCACTATCAGGAAAGAAGAGGCCCAGCCGCAGTGGCACAGCTGATAGGGCCTGCAAACTCTGGAGCCACGTGGGAAGGCTCTGGGTCCATCCCTGGGCTGGCTTGCGGGTGTGCTCATGATCGGATGGAAGGTGGCACTGGGTTGGTGGGGAAGGATCACTGGATGACAAGACCCTGCTGGAATTGCAAGTCCCAGTCTCTGTCTCTCTCATGAAATAAATTTAAAAGAAAAAAAAAAAACACTTTCAAAAAGGTGAAAAGGAAACCCACAGACTGAAAGAAAATATTTACACATATATCTGAAAGGTCTGAGTCAGAATATATAAAGAATGTCTGCAACTCAGTAACAAGACAAACAACCCAATTACGAAATAGACAAAAACTTCCAATATACACTTCACCAAAAAGTGAAGCCATGCAGATGGCCACAAACACATGAACAGATGCTCACTGTCATTATGGACACACAAATTAAAACCACAATGAAATACCCCTTCACATACACTATGGAGTCGATAATCTGTGACACTTTGTCAAAATCAAAATTAAGTCATTTATGTCAAAGTTAACTAAACAGAGCTGGGGAGGGGCCCGTAGGAGGTATTTTCTCACACTAGCAGGCCCAGTAACAAGAACGGTCCTACAGACTCTGTCAGAACCACAACCTTGACAAAGAACATTGCAACCTGACACAGGACTCACTTCTGCAGGACACGTGCCCTGGGACTGCCTGTGCAATCCTGGAATGACACCGCCCTTGTTATTAATCCTGGTAGCCAAGAACAATTGTCCCAAAACAGCCGGCACAATTCCCTCCCCGCTTCCCTCCCATGTGTGATTTAAAAAACCTGCTTGAGGGTTGTAAGGCCTCAGTGCACATGTTCAGGACGACCTGAGCATGTCTTTCCAGGCTGTATGCAGTCTTCATATTTATGCCCACACAAATGCCTTGTGCTTTACATGCTTTGACTCAGTTTACCTTTTTATAGGTTGACCTGACAACCAAAATTAAAAGAAATGTTTGCCTAGCTGCAGTGGTGCAGGAGGCAGGGTGCCCGCGTGTGATGCTGAAAGTGCACGGGAGGCCTGGATTAGGATCCTGGCTGACACAGTTGGCTAGGAGACTAGAGGGGGGGACTGTGGTGTGCTGAGACCTGTCAAGGGTCCCTATCTCTCTTCATCTCTCTCTCTGTCTTTACTTTTTGGGACACACATGCACATATGCCCAGTGTGTTTTTCAAGTTGCTGGGTCTGGGACTCAAACCACATGGTAGGCCATGTGGGACCCAGCAACTTAAATAAAAACTAATAATTTTAGGGAACCAGCAGTTAGCGTAATGGCTATGTCGCTGGACTCCCACGTAGTCAACCGCGGTTTGTGTCCCGGACCCGGTGGCTTAAAACTCATGCCGGGCGTGTGTGCGTGCGTGCCCAAGATCCCGAGAGGAGAATGGAGGAGAAGGGATTGCAGCGTGACCATCCCCCCTGGGGGGTGATTTCTCGCTTTCTGTCTCTATGTCTCTCTCTGTCTGGCGAGCGCACACGCCCTACAGTGAAAATCTCTCCAAAAAAGAAAAAAACCTAATAATTTTAAATGTATTATTATTATTACTATCTTTAGGTTTGCTATAGGGCATGTTTGTATATGAGAGAGAGAGAGAGAGAGAGAAAGCAAGCCACCAGATCTGGGACGCAAACTGTGGTGGGCCCAGGTGGGAATCCAGTGCCCCAACCACCATGCCACCTGCCAGCCCCAAGGGATCCAGCCACTTTAACCATCACACCACCAGCTGGCCGATCTTTTAATAAATGTTAAAAAGTGTTGGCAAGGATGCAGAGAAATTGGAAATCTTAAACATGATTTGTAGAAATACAACAGAGCGCAGCTTATACGTAAAATAGCTTGGCATTTCTTCAAAAAGTTAAAAATAAAATGATCATGCCACCTCGCTTCTAGGCATATACCCCAAAGAATTTAAAACAGGTGTTCAAACAAAAACTCATACATGAATGTTCATAGCAATACTTCACAATAGCCAAAAGATGGAAACAGCCCAAATGTCCACCCACAGGGGAATGGATAAACGAGCCGATTATAATCACAAAGTGAAATACTGTATTCCGCCATAAAAAAGAGAAGGGGACAGTACACAGACACAGCCACCGTGGAAAATAACATGGCAATTACTTGAGCAGTTAAACATGGAATGAATCCACGACCCAACAATTCCACTCCTAGGTATACACCCCCAAAACTGAAAGCAGAGATTTGAAGAGATGTTTGTGCAACCATGTTCATAGCAGGGTTACCCACAAAAGCCAAGAGCTAGAAGCCACAGTCATGTCCATTGCACGGGCGATGAGGTGGACAAAATGCGATGCGCACACAATGGAATACGATGAAGCATTTGAAAACAGAGAAAATCCTGACACGTGCTGCAAGGCTCGTGGGCGAGCCGGAAGTGATGCTGAGTGAATAAGCAGGGCACAGAGGAAGAGGTATTGTTCTGGCCTACATCTAAGAGGGACCTAGAGTAGCCAAGGTTCATAGGGAGAGAAAACGGAGTTGTGGTTTCCAGGGGTTGGGGGTAGAAAGGAATAAGAAGTTAGTGTTTAGGGGCCAGCAGGTGGCATGGTGGTTAAGGTGTTGGACTCTCACATGGCTAACCACAGTTTGAGTCCCTGACCTGGTGCTTACTTTCTCTCTCTCTCTCTTCTTCTTTTACTTAAAGTCAGTGTGTGATGGCTACAGATCCAGGAGAAGAGGATGAGAAGTGTTCTGGATGTGAGTAGGCTGATGGTTCTAAAGCAGTGGGAATTTGTTATGCCATAAAAGCTTACACTTAGGGGCCGGCAAGTGTCATGGTGGTTAAAGGCGCTGGACTCCCACATGGCTGACCCAGGTTCAAGTCTCAGAACTGGTGGCTTGCTTTCTCACTTCCTCTCTCTCTGTCTCTCTCTGATCAAACTGGAAAATAATGATAATAAATAAAGGTAAATAAAATAATTCTTAAAAAAAAAATGGGACCAGCAGTTAGCATAATGGCTATGTCTCTGGACTCCCATGTAGTCGACCACGGTTCAAGTCCTGGACCCGGTGGCTTAAATTCACGCCGGGCGCATGTGCATGCGTGCCCAAGATCCTGAGAGAATGGAGGAGAAGGGACTGCGGCATGGCCATCCCCCCTGGAGGGTGATTTCTCGCTTTCTGTCTCTATGTCTCTCTTTGTCTGTCTGGCGAGCGCATGCACCCTATAGTGAAAACCTCTCTGAAAAAAAAAAAGCTTACACTCAAACATGGTCAAAATGGTAAATGCGATTGGTTTGATCAGAAAGAGGTGAATGAAGTACTGATACATGTTACAGTTTGGATGAACCTTGGAAACATCGTAAGTGAAAGACCCCAGACACAAAAGGCCACATATGAGTCCATCTACATGGAGAATCCAGACAGGCAGATCCATAGAGAGAGAAATTAGACTAGTGATTGCTGGGGAGTCAGGGAGAGGGGACAGGAAGTAACTTCTTGTGAGTACCAGATTCTGGTAGGTAAATGCTCTGGGGCCAGCCCATGGCTCGGTGGCTAAGGCAGCCAGATCCTGCATGGCTGACCACACGGCTGAGTCTCAGACCCTGCAGCTTGAAAACATGCTGGGTGTGTATGTGTGTGCCTGCCCAAAATCCCAAAAGGAAGGGGAAATGGAGGAGAACGGACAGTGGTGTAACCATTCCCTGTGGGGGAGGCCTCTCTCTCTCTCTCTCTCTCCAGAAATTGTACATACTCTCTGACAAATTTTGAAGAATGCAATGGTATTAGATAGATGGTTTCATAACACTGTCAATGTACTAAATTCCACTGAGTTGGATACTTATAAATTGTAAAATGTTGAAACTTTCATCAAGTGAATTTACATAGAAAGAAAAAAACAATTCAGACCCTTTACTATTACTATTATTAATTTGCCAGAGTGCAAAGTGCTGGCCAGAGAGAATGTGTATAACCCCCCAGATCACCAGTACCAGAGCCTGCTGCGTCTCAGAGGTTAGGGCAGGCCTGGCTGCAGGTGACTAGGGAGGACTGGCCTGGAGGTGGCAGCACGGAGCACTCAGGTCTGAAGCCCAGGGCTGGCCAAGGGCCTGTTCTAAGGCAGGTGCGAAGCAAACTATTGGCAAAGTGAAATCAGGAGAGTGCCAGGATGAGGCCTGTCTGTAAAGGAGCATTTTGCCCTTGCCGTGTGGGTGGTGGGGATCAGGCTCCCTGGGCTGCAGCAAGGCAGGGCCCTGTCTGCTCAAGGGGAGGCCCCCGGCAGGCCCAGCTAGTCCTGCTTTTAATCTGCCCGGGTAGTGAGAAGGACTTAGGCTCACGAACAGCCCCAAGAAAGGAAAGCTGGAAGAGAAAAGAATCATTTTGCCTGATTCATTGGGCATGTGGGAAGTCAAGCGGGTCTGCAGGGGTAGAACCCCAGGCGATTTCCTGATTTAGGGGTTAGTGGCAGTTCCCTGGAAACGGTTCCTGCATTGGGCAAGATACACTGGAGGGGGGCCAGCAGATGGCTCATGGTTACCACCGCTGGACCCCCACGTGGTTGGCCCGGTTTGAATCCTGGACCCAGTGACTTGAAAGTCAGGGCAGGTGTGTGTGCGTTCAGGCCCAAAAATCCCAATAGAATAGAGGAGAGGGGACTGCAGTGTGGCCATACCCCCTGGGAGGTAAAGTCTCGCTTTCTGTCTCTCTGTCTCTGTGGCGAGCACACATGCAAAAATCCCCCCCCCCCAAAAAAAACAGCCACGGGGGAGGTTTGTGCGTGAGTCTGTGTGTGCGGGGAAGCCATAACGGCTGGAGAATCTGAGTGAAAGTGTAAAAAATGGTTTGTGCTGCCATCGCAGGTTATCTATAAATTTGAAGTTACTGGAAAATAAATGACTTTTTAAAACAGAGGTATCAAAGCGTTTGTCAGTAAAGCACAGACGCCAAACTTGGTCCAGAAGGCCGAGCCCGACCCCAGTCCAGCCCAGCCAGTCGCCCTTGTAGGCGGCAGAATGTCGCATTAGCATAAAGAAGCCACCGCGTGGACATTATGTTCTTGGCCACCACGTTGTGGGTGTTGAAAATGACTGCAAGTGCAGCAGAAACTGGAATTAATTCGTTTCCCTCCTGAAACCCTTTCGTTACCTGTACTTTGAAGATTGGTAACCTCTCAGCAGTGTGCTTAACGTTGACAGGGCCTCGAATTGTCCCGAAGCCCAACCGGTGCCTCCTTCAGGTGGACGCGGAGCAAAACCAGGCGGTTATCCTTGCAAGAGGCCAGGCACAAAAAAGTGGGGTGGTGCGCCCTCGTGTGGCCATAACAGGCAGTGCAGCACCTTCGGCGCTTCTTGTTTAGCGGTGGCCGCGCGCCCCCTCCTGGCTGTTGTGCTGAATCAATCCAATTCAACATTTGGATTTCACTGTCTCCGACAGACAGACTGCCTGAGACCCATGGAAAGGACTATGATAGGTACTCTGGGGAGCAGGTGTCTGATAACATTGCACAATAGCTTTAAGATCACACCACTGGTGTGACATATATATCTTAGCAGTCATATAACAGAATCAAATATTTGCAACTGGAGAAAAATATTTCAAGAAAGGAAGAATGTGACCAGAATCTGCAACCACGCTGATTCAATGTTTCATCTTTTAAAAGGATATTCAAGGGGCTGGCAGGTGGCATGGTGATTAAGGGCGCTGGACTCCCACATAGCCAACCGTGGTCCCAGACCTGGTGGCTTGCTTTCTCACCCTCCCCAACTCCCCGCCTCTCCCACACACTATCCCTCTCTGGTCAAATTAAAATGAATAAATAAATAAAGAAACAAAGTTAAATAATAATCATAATAATTCTTTAGAAAAAGGATATCCCAAACCATTTTCCTTGGTTACTCTTTGCAGAAAGCAAAGACATCAGAGAGGCGAAAATGGCAAGCATTCTATGAGTGACTTCAGATGCTACTGTGCTTTATGGGAAAAAAAAAATTACCTATGCGAGGATAACTTAGAATTTTTGGAAGCCCAAACTCCGAAATGTTTTCAAATTTATTAAGTTGAACTTGTAAGTACTGTAATTATAATGTGAATGAAGACAGTCATAAAACAAATGAGAAAAATGAATTTGTGTCTTTTTGTAATAAAATATGAAATGAATAATGAATGCCCCTAGGAAACATGTCAGATGTCAAATACAATTGAGAATATCAAAATCGCTATTGATTATATTGTAGAACAGAAGCAGCTCAACAGAAACAAGTGTATCATATCATTAGTCACATTGACTATACCATCACAATAGAAGAAAGCTTTATTGACTTTGCCAAAAAGAAAGAAAAATGCGTACAGTGTAGCTTAGGAAAATATTAATAAATAGGAAACTATGACACTGGTGTAAAAATGTCCCAGGCCAGAGATGTACCAATGGGCAACTATGGCAAGTGTAGAAAAGAGTCTGTCCTGGGGCCAGCGGGTGGTGTGGTGGTTAAAGGCACTGAATGCTCCCACATGGCTGACCATGGTTCAAATCCTGGACCTGGTGACTTGCATTCTCACCTTCTCTCTCTCTCTCTGTCTGTGTGTGTCTCTCTGGACAAATTAAAAATGAATGAATGAATAAATAAAGTTAAATAATTTAAAGAAAAAGAAAATTACGTTGGGCCCATGTGTGTGTGTGTGTGTGTGTGTGTGTGTGTGTCCCAAATCCCAGGAGAATGGAAGAGAAGGGACTGTGCTGTGGCCGTCCCTCTAGGGGTGATTTCTCACTTTCCCTCTCACTGTCTCTCTCTGGCCAATGCATGAACCCTCCGAAGCGAGAACCCTGCTGCAAAAAAAAAAAAAAAAAGAAAGAAAAAGAAAAAAGTCTGTTCTCACTCCAAAATGATTAAACTAAATCTGCACTTTGTTCAACTGACAATCTTAATATATCAGACTTTAGCTTCTGTTCAAATATGATACACTTTAAAAATATAATAAAATGTATATTCAGTTTTTATGTGAATTCAGCAAACATGGGATATTCTCATCTCTGTTCTAAAATACGACCTCCTAGACACAGAGGGTGCCTGACAGACGCGAAGGCGAAAGGCAGTCAGGGCACCTCACACAAAGCAACGTCTAAGACGGGTATATACAGATACGTTCTCAGAGGAAATGCACAACGCTGCAATCAAACACACTTCCCTACTCTGCAAGAATGACTTCGAACAAAGGGGAAACATTCCATATGATTTAGTCAGACTCTCCAACGAAAGATCCTAGGCTACAGAGCCGCCTGCTGATGCCAAGCCCCATCCACCTGCTTGCAATGAGCGAGAGAGTGTGAACCTTTAATGAGACATAGGAATATGTCTTCCAAATTTGATTTTTAAGAGGAAGAAAAAGATACTTGGAGCGGTATGAATGACCAAATGAAGCTTTCAGTCGTTCTGGTGGACGGTCATTACATGGGTTGTGAAGCCGGAAGAGAAGTGAACTGTAGAGATGGCCCAGGCTGTGGTTCCAGTCCCTGCCCAGGGGCTCTGTTTTAGCAGGGATGCAGACTATGGGTAAATGTCTATTGGTTCATGCTTGGTGTTGAGACAGAGACCTCGAAGTTCTTATGGGAACCCGGGGAGGCAGGTGTGGACTACCTGGGTAACTGAGATGCGACAGTGGCCTCTCAAAAAAAACTGGCTGAGTCAGGGGCCCATGCCGACCTGCAAGCAGAGGACACCGTCGGGCACCAAGCTCTTTCCTGATTTTAAATGTGGAATGCCCTTATTTTCACTCTCATATTACGTGATATATATCCAAAATCTGTAGTCTGTTTTATGTTTTTTAAATTTTTACTTATTTATTTATTTATTATTTATTTATTTTGCCACAGGGTGCGTGTGCTCTTCTGAGAGAGTGAGAGACAGAGAAAGTGAGAAATTCCCGCCCCCCCCCCCCCCCCCGTGGCCACCCCACAATCTCTCCTCCTCCATTCTCCCCTCCGGATTTGGGCACCCGCGTGGTTTTCAAGCTCCCGAGTCCGGGACTCCAACCGTAGGCAGCCATGTAGAAATCCAGCACTTACACCACTCCCCCGCCCGACGCAAGGATGGATTCGTGCCCATACACACAGTTCTAGCGTTCATTTTTCTCACTTTCTGGGGTCTAGAACCCACTACTCCGCTGCGGTGGGCAGAGGTAGGTAAAGGGGCAGGTCCAGAATGAGCAGGGGCAGCGCCGAGCGCTCCCCCGTTCCCTGCGGCACCACCTGACACCTCGGCAGTTGCTACTTGCCGCGGTGACAGGGTCGGGCAGTCACGCGGCCTGTGGGCAGTCAGAAGGGTAACGCTGCCCGCCGCGCTGAAGGCTGCCCGCGGAAACCCACGGATCACCGGATCGGGGCTCCCTGCAGCACCACACCCGCACCGCCCGCCTGCAGCCGCTCCCCACCCCGTCTCCTCCTCCGCCCCTCGCAGGCCCCAGCCCTGCACGCCGGATACCCCCCAGCCCGCAGGTCCCCGCGACTCCGCGCCCCCGCAGGTCTTTGCACCCCGATTGCCCACCGGGCAGCCTCCTGGGCAAAGTCCCCTGGACCTTTTCGGTAGGCCCGCCCCGCTAGGGGAGCGCGGGCAGGACCCAGGGAGGCCTCCGCCAGCTCAGGGCCGACGGGTGCCCGGGCGCCGGGAGGTGCCTGTTGCGGGGGCGGGGGCGGGGTGCCCTCTGGTGCGGGCCAGCCCTCCCGCCCTCTGGCATTGCATTGCTCAGTCGGGTCGGCCCAGCTGCCGGGCAGGGCATGAGCTCCGGAGCTGCCCCGAGGCTGCTGACGCTCCAGCGGCACCTGGGCTCCAGGGAGGTAAGGGACAGGGTAGGCCTGGCCCTCTGAGCTCCTGTCCCCTCTGTGCCTGTGGAGCTAGGCTCCAGGTGACCCATGAACCAGGGACTCTGATGGGAGAACTGGGTTCTGGAAGAACAGACTCGGCTGGCCACCCCCAGGCCACCACGTCGAGCAGCTGGAACTGAGGAGCCAGGTGCAGGGGGACTGGGGGTCCACAGAGGGGCGCGGAGAGCCAGTGGTTGGAGGAGGTGAGTGGGGTGGGGGTGACGCCAGGAGCGCTGTTTGTGATCCTGGGTCATCGCCCTGCCCACTCAGCGGTCCTCACCCTTGCACCCAGCCTGCCCTGCGCAGTTTGGCCAGACTTTGTCCGGAGGGTGTTTAACTCTCACGCAGCTGGTGTGAGCAGGCCCCGGAAGCTCACCCGACCCCTGTGTGGCCCAGGGCGGCAGCATGGAGCACGTGAGCAGCCCGCTGACCACACACGTCCTGGACACGGCCTCAGGGCTCCCGGCCAGGGGCCTCTGCCTCTGTTTGTCCCGCCTGGAGGACCAGGGCCAGCAGTGGACAGAGCTGAGGAAAAGGTAGGAGGCAGGCCCCGGGTTTGGGGAGCCTGGAGCACCTGCTCCCAAGCGCAGCGCCCTCCCAGCCTCACCTCTGACGGACCCTACAACCCCACGTAGCCAGGAGCAGACTTAAGGGCTGCAGGGCAGGGCTGAACACTGTCCAACTGCCCTCTCAGCCTCTGGGCACACTGCCTGTGCTCACTCCCTGGCCTCTTCCTGCACCTCAGTTTCCGGGTCTGAAAGTGAGCGAAGCTGTTTGTCCAGGAGTGTGCAGCCCTGGGACCATGCCAAGGACATGCTGGGCCCGGTTAGCACCTGTCCTTTCTTCTAGCCCCTACCCACTCCATTCCAGTGTGCCCGTGGGGCTGGGAATGGCCATTCTGTCTCTTCTTACTGTGGCCCGCAGCCCAAGAGGTCTGGGTGACCGAGGGCTGGAGGTGGAATCTAAGAGGTCTCACGTTGGCCGTGATTAGCAGGTAAGCTTGTGTCCGGCAGCACGCTGAGCTCGTTACTTCTTCTCTCTTTATTCTCTTACACCCTGTGGGTGGACACCGTAATTACCCCTTTTAGAGATGGGAAGACTGAGGCAGCAAGGGACGAGGTAAAACTGGGGTTCCAAGTCTGGCCTGTCGGGCACATGGGGTCCAGGCCCTGGGCTGCTGCCCCTTGCCCACTGTCCCAGATACAGGCTTTTCTGGGGAAGGCCCTTCTGACCAGGGATCTCATCCAGCCCAGGGCACCTGGCCTTGTGGCCCTTGGGTTGGCCCTGTGAGAGGGTTCCCCAGACCCTTCATTTGAAGGAGGTAGGTATTCCCTGGTGGTTTCCTCCCTTACAGCTTAGAAGTGGGACTGGGGGAGGCTGGACCCCAAAGGTTCAGGGTCTGACAATGTTGCTTGTTCTCTCCTGGTCAGTCCTTCACAAAAACTAGGGGTTGGGTTCAGGTCCCATCTGAGCAGTGGAGATGGTGCTGTGGTGGCCAGAAGTCCCATGGAAGATCACATACACAGACCTGCTCCACTCCCACACACACTGTGCACATGCTTCCCCCAGCACATGCCTATCTGTGTGCACGTGTGCATGCGTGCACACACACACTTTGAAGCACAGCTGATCGGAACAATGGGAAGTTTTCCTGGTGGTGACTGTGAGCACAGGCCCTCAGAACACTTTGCAAGGGCTCAGGCCACCACAGAGCTGGGGTTTGGGTGTAGTTATCGATCCAGAAAACCATTACATGCAAACAAAGGTCATAAAACAGTACAAATAGTATAACCATTTAAAAATATGTATTTTTGTTAAAGGGTGGGTGTGCTTGCAGGAGAGGGACGTGAGGGCAGGGAGACAGAAATCACCCCCTCCGGGGGATCGACATGCCACAAACCTTTCTCCATCTCTCTTTTTGGGATTGGGGGCATGCAAGCACACGTGCCTGGCATGATTTTCAAGCTGCCAGGTCCAGGACGCAACTAAGCAATTGGCCATCTGGGATCTAACTGCCTTAACCCCATGTCACAGGCTGGCCCAACCAATATATTTTTTAAAAGTTTGTAAGTAAACACACTTATGCATAGAGGGAATCTGGACAAATACATGGGTACTATGGGAGATTTATTCTCCCTTTGCTTTTCTGTATTGTGGTGTCCTTGGGTTGCTCTAGAACTGCAGTCCCTAGAAACTGCCCCACTGTGTGTCTGCTTACCCCAGTCTAAATCAGGCTGTGGAGAGTATCTGAGGCCTCCTGGGCAGACCCAGGAAAGCTGTATGGGGCGGCTCTGTCCCCCTCACTGCAGCCCTGCCCTCTTGCCAGCTGCACAGACCTGGACGGCCGCTGCCCAAGGCTCCTGATGCCAGGCCAGATGAAGGCAGGCACCTACAAGCTATCCTTCAACACCGGGGACTACTGGAAGAAGAGGGGGCAGGAAAGCTTCTACCCGTATGTGGAGGTGAGAGCCAAGGGTGGGTGGAAGGAGGTGGAGGCCGTGACTCACTGTGACCTGCAAGCCAGGTCCTGCTGGTCAGACCTCATCCAGGCAGTGGGCGGACTGGTCTTACCCCTACCCCTGCCAGGGCGGTCGTGGCAGGTGGGTGAACTCACCAGCTTTGAGCTTCCAGAAGAAAGGTGGCCAGGTCCCCGAGGCATCATTCAGGTCAGGCTTTGGTGAAGATGAGTGACTCATCTTCCTCCAAGAGATTTTCATCTGAGCCCAGATACCAGCTCACTGGGCCTCGGCTCACTGCCTCCCCCTTCACCTGAGCCACCACCAAAGCACCTGACCTATTTCAGGTTGTTTCCACGCCTGCATGTCCAGGGATTCTGGCTTCCCTGTCCCTCCAAGCTGAGCACTTTCTCCCACGGAGGACTGAGTTGCATCCTCCGCCCTCAGGAAGTTTCCAGTTCTTGCCATTGGACTCCAGCTGACCCAGGTTGGGCTGCTGATTCTCCCGTAGAGCTTCAGTGCTGTAGCCCCTCACTCTACTGCCTTCTCTGCTTCCCTCAGGTTGTTTTCACCATCACAAATGAGACCCAGAAGTTCCACGTGCCTTTGCTGCTGAGCCCGTGGTCCTACACCACGTACCGGGGGAGCTAGAACAGAGCCTGGTGTGAGGGAGGCCATCGGTCCCTTCCTCGTTCAGCTGTCATCCACCCAGGACAGGGCACTGGAGTCACCCGCTTCCTGGGGGAGGTTCTGGTTCCCCTGGGGTTCCTCCGTGGTGACAGTGACTCAGGCATCAATAAAGTCAGCGCTGTCATCGGCAGAGCTG
This sequence comes from Tupaia belangeri chinensis, assembly GCF_000334495.1. Lineage (NCBI taxonomy): Eukaryota > Metazoa > Chordata > Mammalia > Scandentia > Tupaiidae > Tupaia > Tupaia belangeri. The sequence goes on from NW_006159510.1 coordinate 5,262,627, forward strand.
CTCCACTCACTGGGACAAGGGTGATACTAGTCAGGCAGAGCTCTACTAGTGCAGGCCTGGCCCTGAGTTTAGCGAGGGGCCCTCAGAGAGGCGCAGCTGACGATGGTTGGAGGCAGGGCCAGGAAGGCTGGGCGTGGGCACCAACTGCACCTGTATCCAGGGAAGGCAGCAGACCCAGGGTGCCGTGAGAAGAGGCCCTGCGGGTGGATCTCCTTCACAGACCCAGGCAAAACAAATCTGAAAACACTTATGTGATAAATCATTTTCAGAAATAACATAAGACATTCCAAAGTTACAAGAACTATTTCTTTTAGTTACACAAAACAATATTTCAAAAATTCATACATTAGACTATATTAAAAAAATACTGGTCATTAAATGATGTCACTGAGGTCAGAAGGTGATATGGTGGTTAAGGTGCTGGACTCCCACATGACTGACCATGGTTCGAGTCCTGGACCTGGTGGCTTGCTTTTCCACTTTCTCTTTCTCTCTCTCTGGTGAGCACATGTGCCCTGTAGCAAATTTAAAAAAAATAAATAAGTAAAATTAAGTAATTATTTTAAAAAATTATGTTACCAAAGGGTACCAAGAGAGTGACACAGTAAGAAAAAAATTTACTGCCTCATATAACCAAACACTGTTCATGAGAAAGACCCTGGTAGGCAAGTACACAGGAAACTTAACAGCCACTTCACACAGGAACTCTGAGTTCAGTAATCATACGACACCTACTCAACATTTAGAATGTATGTTACAAGTGGCATTTAAGAGCACTACAAAGCCAGATATCAAGCCAACCATATCAAGAATAATATTAAATGAATGAATTAAACAGCCCAATCAAAAGGCAGATGTTGGGGGTGGGGTACAGCGTCAACATGGCAGAATAGGAAGCTCCATTCACTCCACCCAAAGATATACCAAGTGAATACAGATTCATGTTTCAGTCCCCTCTGAGTGAAAGTCACAGGTGAGTTGAGAAACTCCTGTGTGCTGAGCAACTGCGGAAGGATCCACACAGAGCAGGTGGGAGAGGCTGAGGTACATTTGGACTCTGCCCAGGGCGCTGTGCCTTACAATTGGGAAGGAATCCTGAACACTCAGCATCACCCTGAGAAGAGGTGTGGGTCAACATCTATCACACCCCAACTCCCACATTCCTCATGGTTTGGATCTGAAACCACCTAACTCTCAAGCACAAGGGGCCATGTGTACATGAGCCTTATTAGACCACAGAACAGAGTAGTGGTTTATATGGTCACAGAAGTACTTCCAGAAGCTTCTCTCCCAGGATCAGGGCAAAAGAGGTGTTGGCACTCAAAGATCCCCGTTTTTCCCTGGAAGGGATTTGCTGGCAACTCTGCTAACTCCACTGTTGCGGACGGTTGAGCCTCTAACTAGCCTACATCAGAGAGTTGGTGGGGCCAACAACCAGCACATCCCTGGCAGCCTGAGTGGGTGCTCAGCACCTCCTAGGCCCTCTCCCCAGCTCACCTTCATGATAACTCCAGGTCTACCAATTCCTCCTGGACAGAGTTTGTGCATACATTGTGTGTCCCAGCTTTTCAAGCTTCCATCTGAAGAGCCATATACTAAACCTCTAAGCTCTGGGAGTAGAGGAAACTGAGCACCTTCCTAACTAGAAGGCTGGGGCAGGAGAACTGGGACACACAACATGTCAAGACTGTCAAAAACCTATCTTAGAGCTGGCAGGTGGCATTGTTGTTGGGGTGCTGGACACCCACATGGCCGACTGCAGATCAAGTCCTGGACATGGCGGCTTGCTTTCTCACTTTCCCTTTCTCTCTCTAAAGAGCAACATGATTAAAAGAAAATACCTATCTCCTTGTCTCTCCTACTCTCTTTGTCCTTCCCATGTTCACGTTCTCTATCTCTCAGATTTTTAAAAAGGTGTAGGGCCAGCAGGTGGTGTGATGAATGCACTGAACTCCCACATGGCTGACCATGGTTTGAGTCCCAAACAAGGTGGCTTGAAAATCACGTTGGGTGTGTGTGCACGCATGCCCAAAATCCTGAGAGGAGAATGGAGAAAGGATTGCAGCATGGTCATTCCCTCTGGGGGTGATTTCTCATTTTTCTTCTCTCTGTGTCTCTCTCTAGTGAGTGCATGCACCTATGGCAAAATAAAAAAGTAGTATATATATGTGAGAAAAGCTATTGGCCTTATAAAAGAAGATAATTCTGTCACTCATGAAAACCTGGATGAACCCAGAGAATATTAAGTGAAATAATCCAGGCATAGACACCACATGGCCTCACCTATATGTGGACTTTAAAAAGTTGAACTCAGTCCAGTTCTGAGGTGCAGAGGGAACACACTACTGAAGAGAAGCGGCCGCAGCACAAACCCCTGATCCAATCAGCCTGAAACATGCCAGGCACTCGCGGGCTGGAGAATTGGAGGAAGGGGACTGTACCATGACTGGAATCTGTGGAGGGTGTCTGTCTGTCTCTCTTACTGTCATGTGCACACACATATGGTCTAGCATGGAAAAAAAGTCCAACTCAGAGGTAGAGGGTAAAGTGGTGATTACTAGAGACTGCAGGGAGGGAGTGGGGGTGAGCAGGCAAAGAGGACATGTTGGTAAAAGGTTTCAAAGTTTCAGTTAGGCAGCAGGCATAAGTTCTGGTGATCTGCATGGCATGGTGACCAATTAATAGAAATGTATTTTATTTTCAAAGTTGCTAAAAGGCAAGATTTTAAATATTCCCAACAGCAAATGTTTGAGGTTACGAATATGTTAAAACTAGCTTGATCATTCCACAATGTATACATATCCCAAAACATCACATTGCATCTCCCCTCCCGCACATTTGTAGCCTGGTCTCCTAGAAGCAGCTGATGCCATCTGGGTGAAGTATTCCATTTCAAGTGGGTACCTGTGGAGATCTGGGTTGAATCACAATTCAAGAAGACTTTGTGAGCATGGAAAGGAAATTGGCAGAGTTTAATGAAACTAAGAATCAATGTGAGGGTCACTATGAAAAAGATTGACTATATAATACATTAAAGGGTGTGTAACGCTACTATAATTTATCATATATATACACATATATTCCTATAGGGCATATGCACTCGCTGGAAAGAGAGAGAGAGATAAGTGAGAAAAAGCACCCACTGGGAGGATGGTCAATCCCTTCTCTTCCATTTTCCTCTTGGGATTATTGGCATGCATGCACGCACTCCTGGCATGTTTTTCAAGCCACCCATGTCTGGGACTTGAATCACACAGTCGGCCATGTGGGATCCAGTTGCCTGGCTAGCTCAATTTTATCTCTTTTTTCTTTTTTAATTGTCAAAGGACCCATGCTGAAGAGAAGCACAAAGAGAGATCCCCCTGAGTGGAATATGGTCACACCACAATCCCTTCTCCTCTATTTTTCCATGCTGTTGGATTTGGGACATGCATATAAGTGCCTAGTATGTTTTTTAAGCTTCCAAGGCCAAGATTTTAACTGCAGTTGGCCATATAGGATCTGGCACTCTTAATCACTAGGCTATGGGACCAGTTATTTATTTATTTGTTTATTTATTTATTTATTTACTTATAGTCATTCACTGTACATCAATACAGTATACAAAATGAGATTTTCCATCCAGTATACATCATATATTGGCTCAATCAAGTATATTACCATACATGTTATCAACAAATCATTTTCTATTTCTTGTTTCTTATATTTTGCTTTTTTTCTCTCCTCGATTCCCTACCTCTCACCCTCTGCCGATTTACTCCCTTCTCCCACACTGTCTCTGGCATGTACAGTTGTTTTTCATACCTTTTACCCCTACATTTTATTGTTTAACTGAAGATCTTAATTAAAGACTTTCAATAGCAAGCGCAGCTGATATATACATATTTATGAATGTGTGTCTGACTCTAGGTGTAAACCTCAGTGAGTAAAGTGAACATACTATAAAGTAGCACCTTGCTGAGGCCATATAGCTTCCTGCAGTCATTAAACAGATATGAATAGGTATTATAGGTATTTTGTAAATGCATTTTTTAATTTCCAAAAAGGTTTTAGTTTTAATAGATCAAAATAAAAAAAATGTTAAGAAAAATTTACTTAAAACCCAAAGCTAGGAAAAGTTTAGGATTCAAATAGTAGGTAAATAAACCTATCAACAGTTTAGAAGAAGATAAAAATCTTTAGATATGGAAATCAAAGCATTGAAAATCAGTAATGTTTTAGTCTAACATTAAAAAAATATATTTCACTAGTTCAGTCTCACATAATTAATTTCTCTTCTATTGAATTTGCAGTGTTACTGTAGTCTGATCTTTCCATTTAAACTCTGGAAGTTAACATTTAACTCCAGACATGTCCCTACCACTAGGCTGGCCATTCTCTTGGTTGTTTCTTGTACTTTTATTTCTGTGTGTCTGACTTTTGTTTTCCTGCTATAGCACTCCCTTCAGTACTTCTTGGAGAGGTTCTGTTGGTATATTTTTTTGTTGTGTGTGTGTGTGTGTGTGTGTGTGTGTTTTATCTGAGAATGTTTTTGTCTTTTCTTTCCCATATGAAAGATAATCTTTCTGGGTATAGCATTCGTGGTTGAAATTGTTTTTCACCTAACACTTTGAATTTATCTTCCCATTCTTTTCTTGTTTTCATTATTTCTGATGAGAGGTCCGACATTAGCCTTATGGGATATCCTTTGAAAGTAACTTGATGTTTCTCTCTTGGCAATTTTAGTATCTTGTTGCTCTGGTTTTGGTCAATCTGGCCTCAGGGAAGATCTTCTTGGGTTGACTCTATGTGGGGTCCTCTGTATTTCTTGGGTCTTTATCTTCCCATTCTTTTCTTGTTTTCATTATTTCTGATGAGAGGTCCGACATTAGCCTTATGGGATATCCTTTGAAAGTAACTTGATGTTTCTCTCTTGGCAATTTTAGTATCTTGTTGCTCTGGTTTTGGTCAATCTGGCCTCAGGGAAGATCTTCTTGGGTTGACTCTATGTGGGGTCCTCTGTATTTCTTGGGTCTGGATATTTGAGTGCCTATCTAGGTTTGGAAAGTTTTCTTCCAGGATTTCATGGAATAGATTATCAATACCCTTATTAGTTTCTTCACCTTCTGGGATACCAATGATCTGGATGTTTGGGCTTTTAATGGTGTCTAGTATTACTCATATGTTATTATCATTTTTAGGGGTTATTTTATCAGTCTTTTTGGTGAATTTCTCTCAGAGATTCTATCTTCTACATTTGAGATTCTATCTTCTGCATGATCTAATCTGCTTTTGATATTTTTAGTGGAAGTTTTGATTTCCTGTATTGCAGTCTTCTTCTCTAACAGTTCCGTTGGATTCTTGTTTTATGATGTGTATTTCCTCTTTTAGATAATGCAAGAACTTCCTCACCTCCTGAAACGTGGTGTCTCTTTTCTCCTGCATCTTCTGGAGTTCATTTTCTCTATTTTCTTGCACCTCTGTTAGCTTTGTCCACTATGAATATTTTAAATTCTTTATCTGACATTTCCATGAGTTCCCTTGTATTCTTTGTGGAGAAAGAGGAGTTATTCTTTTCCATTAGAGGAGAGATATTTTCTTGGTTTATCATATTTCTTTTGCCTCTGTGATGATTTCTGGTCACTTGATGGATTATACGTTTTTTTCCTATATTTGGAGTTTAATCTGAGCAATCAGAGGTGTGCAGAAGGAGGAGATCTACAATCTGGCTCCTGGCTAGACTGGGGAGCACAAGGGTGAAGTCTGGGCAGAGGGTCTTCAGTAGCTGAAATCCCTAAATGGGGCCACTCAGAACTCATATATAGAGGGCTGCTGATTGGCTTATCCTGGCTCCTGGCTAGATTGGAGAACAGGAGGGTGAAGTCTGGGCAGAAGATCTTCAGTCTGGGACCAGTTTTTTTTTTTTTTCAACTTTTTAAAATTGGATTTTAGACATCATCTATGTTCACAGAGATCTCTATCCTGCTACAGAACTGCCATCTTTCTTTTCCTGTGTGGGAGCCTTTTTCAGACATGCCACAAAACACTCACTGGACATAGGTGAGTCACATGCTTGGCACAAAAGGACCACTAAAGAAAATATTAGTCTTAGCTGATCATAAAATCTCTCTGAGGTAAGTTCCTGAGGAATTCAGTGTAGAAATAAATAACAAAAACAAATCAAGACTTTGCCCAAAACTTGGACATGGCTCTCACATAGCTAAACAAGTCTGTTATCACCTCCACCCACTTATTACAGAGCAATTTAGTCAATTATGATCATAACTATCACCACCACAGCTGACGATTATGTACTGTTTCAAGTGCCAGGTAATATCCAAAGCACTTTACTCATCTAATTTACTCCTCAGAACCCTTTGAAGAAGGTTCTATTATTTTCCTTTTTTTTTTTTTTTTTGGTATGAAGAAACAGAAGTCCAAAGAAGTTAAGGTTATAACTCATAAACATAACAAGTGGAGCCAGGATTTACCAAGTTCTCCCTATTAGTGGCAACACTCACAAATAGCTCTCCATTGCTGGAATTGCAAATGCAGAGATTCCTCCATCACTCAGCACTTGGTACACACACTTATACCTGTATGCTATTCCATTTGAAGATATAGGGAAAAGGAACAAAGTAGAAAAACTTTCATTTTAGAGACTGCTTTTCAATGAATAGAATAAAATGAACATCACTATCCACAACTTTAAAATTATATCATTTAAATGAATTTGAATGGGGCCCAGCAGTTGGCATGGTAGTTTAAGTGCTAGATCCCACGTGGCCAACTCTGCGGTTCAAGTACCAGATAACCCTAATTCAACAGCTTGATAAACATGCCGGGGAGGCACCTCCATCTCTGACTGTGCTGGCCTTCTGGGTTCGGCTTCATAATTGTGAAGTCCCCACCCCCCACCCCCATCCAGGGTCCCCGTGCCTTCCAGATCCCAGTGCTAGTCTGGACAGAAGATGTCCAGGCCCTCCACCTCTGACTGTGTTGGCCCCCTGGGTTCAGATTCATGACTGTGAAGCCCCTACCTTCAGCCAGGGTCCTCCCTTCCAGACTCCAGTGCTACTCAGGTAGGCAAGTGTCCCTCTCCCTCTTGTTCTTCTCTGTTCCTTCTAACTTTTCCCCCTCTTTATATATATATATATGTTGTCCTGTTTGTGCCTTTCTCTTGCCAGTTTGTCTCCTCTTCCCTCAACTAGGACAGAAAGCATCCAGACACTTCCACCTTTGTCTGTGTTGGCCCTTTGTACAGCACACAAGCACATCTTGCAGTTTTTCATTTTTCAACCCAATTTCATTACCTATGACGGGACTTTTTTTCCTCTTTTTGTTTTAGTTCTTTCCTTCTTTTATCTTTGCTTTTTCTTATTTCTACACCCTACTTTCTTTTCTTTTCATCTTACCTTCCTGCTTTACTGCTCAGCCTTTACCCACTACTTAGAGAAGACTAGGTGTGTAGTAGTTAGACATCTGAACATTGTGAATTTTAAAGAATTCTTTGCACCTCACTGTAGTGGTTATAAAAGGGTGAAATTCCCCTTCATAAATCTGATTGCAAAGCATCTGTGATTCCCACACTGGAGGATACAGTAGAAGGGAGAAAATAGCACCAAACTATTTCATAGTAAGGGAAATACATGAGCTCACAGTCACAGAATCATTTTCCAACAAATTAGCCAAAAGCAAATACATTACCAAATGACGAAAAATCAGAAAAGAGCCTCAAGGATGAGAGAATCAAGTAATACATCTCCAGCAAGGGAACATTGTAACTCGTCTCCAAGTAGAGAAAAATTAGAGGATATTACCAAAATGTCAGAAAAAGAATTTAGAATGTTTATGGAGACAAAACTATGAGATACAAGAGAAAAGAGACATTAAGCTCCAAGAGATGAGGAAGTCTTTCTGCAATATGAAGGAAGAACTGGACACCATAAAAAAGAGTCAGATGGAATGGTTAGATATGAAGGCTGCAATGCAGAAGATCAAAACCTCCCTTGAAAGTATTAAAAGCAGGTTAGATCATGCGGAAGATCGAATCTCAGGAGTAGAAGACAAAACCTGACCTAGAAAAATTATCAAAAATACTGAGAAAACAGCCAAGAAAACTGAGGATAATATGTGAGAAATACTAGATACCATGAAATTCTCAAACATTTGAATGATTGAAATTTCAGAAGGTGAAGAAATTAATAAGGACATTGATAATCTATTCCACAAAATTCTGGAAGAAAACTTTGCAAGTCTAGAGAGGCACTCAAACATCCAGACCCAGGAAATACAAAGAATCCCAAGTGGAATCAATCCAAGAAGATCCTCTCTGTGGCACATCATAGCTAGATTGGCCAAAACCACAGACAGAGATAAGATACTAAGATTGGCTAGAGAGAAATGTTAAATCACTTACAAAGGCTATCCCATCAGGCTAACACCAGACCTCTCATCGAATACAATGCAAGCAAGGAAAGAATGGGGAAATATATTCAAAGTGTTAAATGAAAAACAATTTCAACTAAGAATACTATACCTGGCAAGATTATTCTTCATATGGGAAGAATAAAACATTCTTGGATAAATAAAACCTGAAAGAATTTGCCAATATCAAACCCACACTTCAAGAAGTTCTGAAAGGAGTGCTCTACCAGGAAAACTAAAGACATATATACAGAAATAAGAGAACAAAAAGTAACCAACAAAATGCAGTTTGGCCAACTTAATGGTAGGAATAAGTCTGAAAATATTGAAAATAACGTTGAATGTTAATGGATTAAATTCTCTGATCCAGAGACACATTGGCTGAAAATATTAAAAACCAGAAACTCTCCATCTATTGCCTACAAGAAACCTATCTTATGGATAAAGACATACAGAGACTAAAATTGAAGGGCTAGAAAAAGGCATTCCATGCAAATGGAAACCAAAAAAGAGCCGGAGTCACTATACTGATTTTGGAGAAAATGGGCTTTAAGACAAAAACTGTAAGAAGAGAGAAAGAAGGGCATTATATAGTAGTAAAAGGGCTAATTCACCAAGAAGATATATTGCTTATAAATATCTGTGCACCCAACTCAGGAGTACCCAAATATGTAGAGGAAAGACTGCTAGAACTGAAAGGAGAGATAGATTGTAACACAATAATTATTGGAGAGCTCAACGCTCCATTATCTCCTTTAGACAGGACAGTTAGACAAAAAATAAGCAAAGAGATTCTGGACTTAAATGATACCATAAGTCAGATGGACTTGATAGACATCTATAGAACTTTCTACCCCCAAAACACAAAATATACATTTTTCTCAGCCCCACATGGTACTTTCTCATAGACTGACCACACGATAAGGCATAAAACCAGCCTTTACGGATTCAAAGCCATAGAAACTATATCCAGCATCTTTTCAGACCATGATGGAATAAACTTGATATTAATCTCAGGAAAAACCCTCGAAAATAACACGAGTACATGGAAATTAAATAACTTACTTCAGAATGACTTCATGACTACTGAAGAGATTAATACTGAAATCAAAAGATTCATGGAAACAAATGATAATGAGTACACAAGTTTCTATAATTTATGGGACATTGCAAAAGCAGTCATAAGAGGGAAGTTCATAGCAATTAGTGCACACAAGAAAAAGACAGAAAGGTGGCAAAAGGACAACCTAACATTATGCCTCGGAATTGGAGAAACAACAACAAAAATTCCAAAAAATGCCAGTAGAAAAGAAATTATACTGTAGAGAACAATCTGGAGATTGATTCCTCAAAAATCTACAAACACAACTATCATATGATCCAGCAATCCCACTCCTCAGTATCTACCCAAAGGACAGGAGAATTCTTCATTGGAAAAGTGCTTGCACATCGATGTTTACTGCGGCACTATTCACAATCGCTAAGACATGGAACCAATCCAAATGTCCCTGTATGGATGAATGGACTGAAAAACTGTGGCATATACTCTATGGAATACTATTCAGTCATAAAAACCAACAAAACCTTGGCTTTTGACAGAAAGTGGAAGAATATGGAAGATTTATTGCTGAGTGAAGCAAGCCAGGCTATGGAGAGACAGTGTATGTCCCCACTTAATATATAACGAGTGTCTGCACTCTATGACTGAAACTGATTGACCTAAGGTTGTACAAACACAAGAGATGAGGGTTAATGCCAGATGTGGTGTATGTGGAGAAGTGGGACCTAAGGAATGACATTTGGAGGAGGGATATGGAGGCAGAACATTGACGGGATGGCAAGGTGTGGTGTTATCAGTTGAAGATATTTTGATCAACTGGACTGGGGAGAAATATTCACATATTGAAATGTTCACTTTGTAAGCTAAATAATGTGATTGAATGTATATAAAATTTTTTTTAAAAAGATTTGAGCAGAAATAAATGAAATAGAAAATCAGCAAATTATACAGAAAATAAATGAAAGCAAAACCTGGTTCTTTGAAAAGATAAACAAGATTGACACACCATTAGCTAGACTAATCAATAAGAGAGAAAAGAACCAGATACATCAAATTTGCAATAAATCAGGAAACATTACAACAGATATAATAGAAATACAAAACATCATTAGAGGATACTATGAGCAACTATATGCCAACAAAGAAGAAAACCTAGATGAGATGGACAAATTACTGGACACATATAATCTACTGAGATTGACTTAGGAGGACCTAGAAATCCTGAAAAGACCTATAACAAGCAATGGGTTTGAATAAGTAATAAATAACTTCCCAAAAAGAAAAGTCCAGGTCCCGATGGCTTCACTGCTGAATTTTACAAAACTTTTAAAGAAGAGGTAATGCCCATTCTATTCACACTGTTTCTAGAGATCCAAACGAAGGAGCCCTTCCAAATTTATCCTATGAAGCCTCTCTCACCCTCATTCCCAAAATGGATAAGGATATGACAAAAAAGGAAAACTATAGACCTATACCTCTGAAGAATGTAGATGCAAAAATTCTCAACAAGATACTTGCTAACCATATTCAACAGCATAGAAAAAAAGTTATTCTTCATAACCAGGTAGGCTTTATTCCAAAGATGCAAGGGTGGTTCAACATATGAAAAACCATAAATGTAATACATCATATTAACAGAAAGAAAGATAAAAACATAGGATCATTTAAATTCATGTGGAAAAAGCATTTGACAAAATACAACATTCCTTTATGATTAAGACTCTCAGTAAAATTGGCATAGAAGGATTGTTTCTCAGCATAATAAAAACCATCTATGAAAAACCTATAGCTAACATTATACTGAATAGGGAAAAGCTTTCAGCTTTTCCAGTAAAAACTGGTACAAGACAAGGCTGCCCACTTAATTCACTCCTATTCAATGTAGTACTGGAAGTCCTAGCCAATGTGATCAGACAAGAGAAGGAAATAAAAGGCATTCTAATAGGAAAAGAGGAGCTTAAATTATCTCTGCTTGCAGATGACATGACTGCATACATAGAAGACCCAATAGAATCCATGAGATCCACAAAAACACTTTTCGAAATAAATGTAAAGTAAATGTAAAGTAAAGTGGCAGGATACAAAATTAACTTACAAAAACCTATAGCATTTCTATATACAGACAACGAGCAGAGACAGAACTGAAGAAAGTAATCCCATTTGTCAAAGCCACAAGAAGTATAAGATACCTAAGAATAAAACTAACTAAGGAAGTTGAAGACCTCTATAAAAATAACTATGAAAACGTTAAAAAGTAAATCATAAAGGACACAAAAAAGTTGGGAACCAGCAGTTAGTGTAATGGCTATGTCGCTGGACTCCCACATAGTCGACCACGGTTCGCGT
>NW_006159510.1:5274455-5306215 GCF_000334495.1 Tupaia belangeri chinensis
CGGGCGCGTGTGTGTGCATGCCCAAGATCCTGAGAGGAGAATGGAGGAGAAGGGATTGCGGCGTGACCATTCCCCCTGGGGGGTGATTTCTCGCTTTCTGTCTCTAATGTCTCTCTCTGTCTGTCTGGCGAGCGCACGTGCCCTATAGTGAAAATCTCTCCAAAAAAAAAGTATAAGGACATCCCATGTTCCTGGATTGACAGAATTAATATAATCAAAATGGCAATCCTACTCAATATATTTAATGCAATCCCTATAAAATTACAAGAGACATTCTTCACAGATCTAGAGAAGACAATCATAGAATTTGTCTGGAATCATAAAAGACCCTATATTGCCAACACCATCCTGTGTAAGAAGATTGGAGTGGGTGGCATCTCACTTCCTGATCCCAAATTATATCACAAAGCTGTGATAATCAAAACAGTGTAGTATTGCCACAAAAACAGACATGAGGACCATTGGAACAGAATAGAGACCCCAGAAATAAACCCCCAAAACATACAGCCAACTGATCTTTGATAAAGGGTTCCAGTCAATCCAGTGGGAAAAGGAAAACCTCTCTAGCAAGTAGTGCTGGAAAAACTGGGTATCCACCTGCAGAAAGATGAAATCTGAAACCCTATCTGTCACCATTAACAAAAATCAACTCGAAGTGGATCACAGATCTAAACCTAAGACTGCAAACTATAAGGCTAGTGGGAAACACTGGGGAAACTCTGGGAGACATTGGGGTAGGCAAAGACTTCTTAAGCAAGACCCTCAAAGCACAGGCAATAATCCCCAAAATAGACTGATGGGATTACATCAGATTAAGAAGTTTCTGCACAGCAAAGGACACTGTAATTAGTGTGAATCGAAAATCCTCAGAATGGGAGAGAATTTTTGTTAACTGTGCCTCAGATAAAGGACTGATAACCAGAATACACAGGGATCTCAAGCAGTTTACCCGAAAGAAAATGATTAACCCAATTAAAAGATGGGAAAATGAGCTGAATAAACAACTCTCTAAGGAAGACATACAAACAGCCAAATATCATATAAAAAATGCTCAACATCCCTCATCATAAGAGAGATGCAGATCAAAACCACAATGAAATACCACCTAAAGCCAGTCAGAATGGCAAAGATTAAAAACAAAACAAAACAAAAACAAATGATAAGTGATGAAGGGGATGTGGTGAAAGGGAAACACTCCCACATTGTTGGTGGGAATGTAAACTGGTCCAGCCACGGTGGAGAACAATATGGAGGTTCCTCAAGGACCTTCAAATAGAACTACCATATGATGAAGAAATTATACTCCTGATTATCTACCCATAGGACAGGAGAATGTTCAGAATGTTGCACAATTATATTTATTGCACCATTATTCATGATTATTAAGACATGGAATCAGCCCAAATGTCTACAAACAGATGAATGGATTGAAAAACTGTGGCACATACACTCCATGGAATACTATTCAACCATAAAAAACAAGGCCCTGGACTTTGATAGAAAGTGGCTGGATATGGAAGATTTTTTTGCTGAGTGAAGCAAGTCAGGCTATGAAAGAGAGATATTATATGTCTCTACTTAACATATACCGACTATCTGCACTGTATGATAGAGACTGAAAGACTGAAGGATATAAAATCATTAAAACTTATACAGGACACTAGAAATAAAGTGGAAGGAAAGTGTGGGAGGGGAAGAGTGTAGGAAAGGAAATTTGGGGAAAAAATAGAGAGGTAAGACATTTGTGGGACACAGATTATCATTTACTACCTGTTGATAAGGATGTGTATAGTATTCTCAACTGGGCTAGACTGAGGTGTATATCATGCTGGGTAAAGTCTCTTTACAATCTAAATGACGTATAGTGACTGAATGTATAAATAATAATAGTACAAGTTAAAAAAAAAGAGATGTCCTGAAAAAGAAAAGAAAAGAAAAGCATGCTGGTGTGTGCGTGCATGCCCCAAATCCTCAGGAGACTATAGAAAGGATTGCAACATGGGCACACCCCCTGTGGGGTGCTTCCTCACTTTGCCTGTCTCTCTCTGTCTCTTTTTGGCAAGCAAGCACACATGCCCTATGACAAACAAAGAAACAAAAAACAAAAACAAAGAACTAAGATGTCAACATGTACCTAATTTGCATGTTTCTATGTAACTAGTGTTTCTATTAGAGTCACTCACTGGTTCTGTGTTATGGTCAAATTTCAGTAAAAAAAAATCTTAAAAGAATTTGGTAATAATGGTCACATAAACTTCTATCTACTAAGACAGTAGGGGAAAAGTATGTAGTATAATACTTAAGACTTAATATATTTAACAATATACGAGAGGCTAGAGTGGTGGTTAACTTGGAAAATTCTAATGTCACAATATTTATTATTCTAAATGTACATATTCCCTACCTACAGGCATGGTGGATTCTGTTAAAGAAAATTTAACATGGAATACTCATATATATAAACCACACACACTCTAGGGGCCTGCTCTGCGTACTGTGGTCTACTCAGCAGCATCTCTGGCCTCTCTCCATTAAAAGCCAGTTGCACCTCCTAAACTCTAATTATGACAACCAAAAATGTCTACAGAAATAGCCAGATGTCGTCTGGAAGGCAATGCCACCACTAATAATTAACAACTAGGATATAGTAGAAAAGGTATTTTTTAGCTTGCTATAGGACATGTGTGATTGCAAAAGACAGAGGGAGATAAAAAGGGAAAGTGAGAAATCACTCCCCAGAGGGGATGGCCACTTTGTAATCCCTTCTTCATTCTCCTCTTGGGATATTGGGCACACACATGTTCTGCCAGGTCTGGGACTTGAACTGCTCAGTTGGCCATGAGGGATCCAGCCAATTTAATCTCTATGCTACAAGCTGGCTCAATACAGTAAAAACATTTTAAAAATATTTTGAGACTGGGACCAGTAATTGATGTAATGGCTATGTTGCTGGACTCCCATGTAGTTGACTGCGGCTCAAGTCCTGAACCCAGTGGCTTAAATTCGCACCAGGTACGTGTGCGTGAGTACCCAGGATCCCAAGAGGAGAACGGAGGAGAAAGGACTACAGTGTGGCCATCCCCACTGGGGGGTGATTTCTCGTTTTCTGTCTCTCTGTCTTTCTGGTGAGCACACGTGCCCTACAGCAAAAAACTCTCAAAAAATATTGAGATTATATTGAACAATTTCAACCTGGAAAAATTACATCCATATTACATAAATCAGTAATTTTCCCTTCACTCCAATGTCTCTGGTATGTAAAATGTTGAAAGTTATTATGTAAGTTTTGACACATTAAAATATTTATAAAGATTTACTTTATTTTTAGTGTTCAATGAGACCTTCTTGCTTGATAATGTGCTCCCCATTTGCTGTGTTGCTTTTCTCCATGATTTCTTTGATTTTTCTATAAACTGACTTGGGGAAAAATAAAGACAAACAGATTTCTCTCCTGTATGAACTTTTTGCCCTACAAGGATTGGTAACTTCTGTCAGAGGGGTTCATTGAGTGAATTAGCTACAGGGGGCAGTTTATGTTGTAATGCAAACTGATCACACATACCATGACTCACCAGGGTAATTATTTATTTATCACTCACATAAATAACAACAGTGGGTTTGGGGACAGAGGAGGGAACTTCAGGACTCTCTCCAATCAATTTCTTTTGTATAAATAATGATGGCCTTCTCCCGCCTAGGGCTCTCAGGGATACCCTGGGGGTCATTTGCACTTCAGCCTCAGAGGGCATGAGAAATCCAGGAGGACTGTATGACCGTACCTTTGTTGCCACGCTTGGAAAGTACTGCTCATCACTGTCTCCACTCCTTTTTATGGAGCTTAATTACATGGTCCTTCCCACCATAATGGGAGGCTGAGAAATGTAGGCTGTGTGGGAACCAGCAGTTAGCGTAATGGCTATGTTGCTGGACTCCCACATAGTCGACCGTGATTCGCGTCCTGGACCCGGCGGCTTAAAACTCACGCCGGGCGCGTGTGCGTGCATGCCTAAGATCCTGAGAGGAGAATGGAGAAGGGATTGCGGCGTGACCATCCCCTCTGGGAGGTGATTTCTCGCTTTCTGTCTCTATGTCTCTGTCTGGCGAGCACACGGGCCCTATAGCGGAAACCTCTCAAAAAAAAAATGTAGGCTGTGTGTCTAAGAGAAAAGAGGGTAGTTTGGAAGAACACACAGCTAGTCCATGAATATAAGATTTCTGTGTCAATTTCCTGATTGCCTGCTGATGTGTGACTTCTGACAAAAGACGTTTTAACATTTATTATAGATGACACTCTGAATTCATGGGTTCTGCAATTGCATATCTGAAACCAACTACAAATCAAAACCATTAAAAATACCTATACAATAAAATCATCAATAAAATAATACAGTGTAACAACTATTTACACACCACTTACATTATGGGTTATAGGTAATCTAGAGATGATTTAAAGTATATGAAAGGATATAAGTTGTTGCAATACTATGCCATTTTATACAAGGGATTTGAACATCCATGGATTTTGGTATCCATGAGAAGTCCGAGAACAAATGCCCTGTGGATATTGAGAACCAACTGTACATTCATAGGGTTGTTTCCCATTGTGAGTTTTTTGATGTACAGTGAGTTTTGACTTCTGGTGGAAAGATTTCCTACATTCTTTGCAGTCATATGTTTTCTCACCTGTGTGAGTTCTCTGATGGACAGTGAGGGTTGACTTATGGTAGAACGCTTTCCCACATTCTTTACAGTCATATGGCTTCACACCTGTGTGAGTCCTTTGATGTGCAGTGAGGGCTGACTTATGGTAGAAAGTTTTCCTACATTCTTTACATTCGTATGGTTTCACACCTGTGTGGATTCTCTGATGCATCCTGAGGTTTGAATTCTGGTGAAAGGTTTTTCCACAATCATTACATTCATAGGGTTTTTCCCCTGTGTGAGTTCTCTGGTGTATAATGAGGACTGACCTAAGGCAGAATGTTTTCCCACATTCATTACATTCATAGGGTTTCTCTCCTGTGTGAGTTCTGTGATGCACATTGAGGGCTGACTTCTGGCTGAAGCTTTTTCCACATTCTTTACATTCATAGGGTTTTTCACCTGTATGAATACCCTGATGCAACTTGAGGTACGATTTCTGACGAAAGGTTTTTCTGCACTCTTCACATTCATAGGGTTTTTCTGCTGTGTGAGTTTTCTGATGGACAGTGAGTTTTGACTTCTGGTGAAAAGATTTCCTACATTCTTTACATTCATATGGTTTTTCACCTGTGTGAGTTCTCAGATGTATAGTGAGGGCTGAATTATGGTAAAAAGACTTTCTACATTCTTTACATTCATATGGTTTCTCACCTGTATGAGTACTCTGATGTCTACTAAGATTTGACTTTCGGCAAAAAGTTTTTCCACATTCATTGCATTCATAGGGTTTTTCCCCTGTGTGAATTCTCTGGTGTACCACAAGTTTTGACTTCTGGTGAAAAGATTTCCTACATTCTTTACATTCATATGGTTTCTCACCTGTATGAGTTCTCTGATGTACAGTTAGGGCTGAATTATGGTAGAAAGCTTTGCCACATTCCTTACATTCATATGGTTTCTGACCTGTGTGAGTTCTTTGATGCCTGCTGAGGTTTGACTTGCGACAAAAGGTTTTCCCACATTCGTTACATTCATAGGGTTTCTCCCCTGTGTGAGTGCTCTGATGCCTCCTGAGGTTTGACTTCTGGTGAAATGTTTTTCCACATTCATTACATTCATAGGGTTTTTCCCCTTTGTGAGTTCTCTGGTGTATAGTGAGGACTGATTTCAGGCAAAACCTTTTTCCACATTCACTACATTCATAGGGTTTCTCTCCTGTGTGAATTCTATGATGTCTAATAAGGACGGACTTTTGGCAGAAGGTTTTTCCACATACATTACACCCATAGGGCTTTTCCCCAGTGTGAATTCTCTGATGAATAGCAAGGCCTGACTTCTGACAGAAGGATTTCTCACATTTGGTACATGTATAGGGCTTTTCTCCTTTATGTGTTCTCTGATGTTTTGTGAGGTATGACTTTTTATTGAAGGATTTCTCACATTCACTACATTTATACTGTTTTTCTCCTGTGTGTATTTTCTGTTTAGTAAGTGTGGACTTTTTATACAATGTTTTCTCACATACATTCTGCTTAAAAGGTTTCTTCCCTGTGTGAGTCTTCTCTTGGGCAATGATAGCTGACTGACCACAGGCTTTCCCATATTCATTACAGTTAGAGGAGGTCTCTCTCGTAGGAACCTTATGTGTCAATATGAACTCTGTGTGGTTGACTTTCCCTTGTCTGCCATATTCAAAAGGCTGCTGATCAGTTTGAATCTTGTTACACTGACGAAGAAGCTCTTGGTGTCTGAGAGATTTCAGAGTTATTCTACAGGTATCAAGTTTCTTTCCAACATGCATCTCATCAGGTTCACTAGGGAGAAGAGTATTCTGGCATGCAATGTCAGGTCTCATTCCTGAATAGTTTCTGTGATTTGCAATCAGATTTGAAATATGCTCTGAGGCCAAAGTCAATGTTTTCTTTGTTTCAACTCTCTCTTGACTTGATGGGTTGCTGTTGGTAATTAACACTTGCCACAAATATCTGTCTTGATTTTCCTGACACCTCTCAAGGTCTTTGACTATCTGGACATCTAAAATAAGAAAAAAAAAATAACCACATGCACAAAACAACCAAAGCATGAAATAGTTTCTTCCTATCCTAGTGACTTATTTTATAAAAGCTTTATAAGTGCATGGATTTTTCTTCCTTCTGATTTAGGAGGGTTTTTTTTTGTTTTGTTTTGTTTTTTCCACTATAGGGCGCATGCGCTCGCCAGACAGACAGAGACATAGAGACAGAAAGCGAGAAATCAACCCCCAGGGGGGATGGCCATGCCGCAATCCCTTCTCCTCCATTCTCCTCTCGGGATCTTGGGCACGCACACACACGCGCCCGGCGTGAGCTTTAAGCCACCGGGTCCGGGACGCAAACCGCGGTCGACTACATGGGAGTCCAGCAACATAGCTATTACACTAACTGCTGGTTCCCTCTTCCTCCTGATTTAATAAATTATATTAACAGATTTTTAAATGTTAAATCATTTTTTTTGCCCTTTTCTCCTTTTATAACTCATAAAGAAATATTTAGTAAAATATTTACCTACTGCTATTCATAGTTTTCAACCAAGTGTTTATCATCTGTGATTTGTTTACCTTATTCTTTAAAAATTTTATTTATTATTTATTTATTTATTTATTTATTTATTTTTTGCTATTTTATTCTTTCTTACAACAATGGTGCATGTCTCATACTGGGATTTTTCTCATTATTCTGCTTTGAAGGTTTTCCTGGATCAGGTCCTTTTAGGTACACAAAAGGCAGTTTATCTATCAACTAAGCAGAAATATGACCTTGGGACAGGGTTTTATATCTATTTCTTTAGTTTTTCTTTGGGAAGTAGCTATAAGCATCTGAAAATTTTTTAAAATACATAATCTCTTCTTCCTCATGCTAGACAAAAATAAGTTCTTGAAGGTTTCCAATTTAACCCAATGTGCTCTGCCTCTGAGAATCATACACGGCATAGGAAGCTCTAGTTCACCAACACGGGCACTCCCTCTCTGCTGGTCTAAAGGATTTGGTTTGGCAATCCAGGCTGTGTCCACCATCTATGTAATGTGTATTTCTGGCTTCTTTGAGCACATGCACCCCTAATTAATAGTCACTGCTTATAAGGACTTTTATTTTATGCATTAGCATTTCAGCTGTCTGCTAGTTTCATAAAAAATGGAGTCTCCTGTACATTTGTCACTCTCTTGTTTCAGAATGATTTCCAAAAAGAGAAGGGTAAAATGCTAACTTCAAACTCTACTCCCAAATAGAAATCTGAGTCCTTCAACATAAAATCCTAGTTTCACTTGACCTTGGGAGGCAAAATTTCCTGGCTTTCTCCTGAGCCTAGGATCCCTTTGTTCACTGGTAGGCTGTGTCCTTCTCAATCTCCTGACACCTGATATTGTAGTATACAATGTTTGCTCCTGAACTTCTCATTTGCTTGCTAAATCCCTAGGTGACCTTCTCTATAAGTGTGACTTAAGAATAGTCATGCGCTGCATATTGACTATGATAGACTGCATATGTGATAGCAGTCTCATAAGAATATAAAAGAGATGAAAAATTCCTGTCACCTAGTGATGGCATAATGTCACAGCGCAACACATTACTTGTTTGTAGTGATGCTGGTTGGCATAAACCAACATACTATGCTGTCAGTGACATAAACCAACCTCCCCTGCTGTCAGGGAACCAGCAGTTAGTGTAATGGCTATGTCACTGGACTCACACGTAGTCGACCGCGGTTCGTGTCCCGAACCCGGTGGCTTAAAACTCATGCTGGGCGCATGTGCGTGCATGCTCAAGGTCCCGAGAGGAGAACGGAGGAGAAGGGATTGCAGCGTGGCCATCCCCCCGGGGGGTGATTTCTTGCTTTCTGTCTCTCTGTCTCTCTCTGTCTGTCTGGCGAGTGCATGTGCCCTATAGCAATACCTCTCCAAACAAACAAACAAACAAACAAAACAAAACAAAAAACGACAACAAAAAACAGTTCTTCAGGAGGTATTCCAGAAAAAGGCACTATTATTATAGGAGATGACAGCTCCATGGATGTTATTTATTGTCCCTGAAGACCGGGTGGGACAAGATGTGGAGGTGGATGACCATGTTTAAGCTTAGGCAAATGGATGTGTTTGTGTCTTAGTTTTAACAGAAAATTTTAAGATACAAAAAATAAAAAACCAAAAATTTTAAAATAGGAAAATGTTTACAGGGTAAGGAGATAAAGGAAAAAATTACTTTTATACAGCTGTACAATGTGTTTGTATTTTAAGGTAAGTGTTATTATAAAACTCTCCAAAAGTCTGTAAAATTTGAAGTATATAAGGTACAGGAGTTTTAATAAAGTTAATTTATTATTGAAGAAAGAGAAACATTTAAATAAATTTAATGAAGCCTAAATGCACAGTATTTATAGCCTTCATTATGCACTGATTCACCAATTGACCTAGAGCAACTGCCTGTCCTGCGAGCCCCATCTATGATAAATGCCCTATAAACGAGTACCACTTTAAAATTTTGGGGGGTTATATTTTTGCTACCTTTTCATACTGTTACATGTGTTTAGTTATACAAATACCATTGTGTTACCATTGCCTACAGTCCTCAGTACAGTAATATTCTATACAGGTTTGTTGCCTGGGAGCAATAGGCTCTACCATATAGCCTAGGTGAACAGTAGGTTGTACTGTCTGGGTCTGTGGAAGTATATGTCTATGATGTTTATCCAAGGACAAAATCCCCTAATGACACATTTCTCAGAATGTATCCCTGTCATTAAGTGATACACAACTACATGACTACCAGATTAAAGCTTCTGATTTCTAGGTTTGGATCTCTAATAGTGACATTCACTCTCAAATCTAGATTTTCTTTCTTTCTTTAAGAGAGATTTTTGCTATAGGGTGTGTGTGCTCGCCAGAGAGACAGAGAAACATAAAGTGAGACATCATCCTCCAAGGGGGATGGCCATGCCACAATCCCCTCTCCTCCACTCTCTTCTTGGGATTTTGGGCACGCATGCACATGCACCTGGAATAAGTTTTAAGCTACTGGGTCTAGGACTTGAATCATGGTCAACTATGTGGCAGTCCAGCAATGTAACCATTAGGCAATCTGCTGGCCCCTCAAATTTAGATTTTCATTTCTGTATGTACTGCATGTCAAAATTGGGAAAGATTTAATTGACAATGAAGCTATACCAAAGTAAAGACTTAATAATCTCCCAATAACTACTTCTTTGACCTTCCTTCCTAAATTACATCCTGTTTTTTTCTCTCTCACACTGTTTAAATATTCTAGGAGTTATTTTTTTCTTAAAGTTTCTTTCTCTCTTTCATGAGACAAACAGAGACAGAGAGATCTTTTGTGACACAAACAGAGAGAGACGAGAGGGAGAGAAACAAGGACCGTCAACAGTGTCTCATGCCACAGTCCCATCACTCCAGTCTTTCCCAGTCAGTCAGGGTCATGGGTGAGAGTATGTGTACCCAGCATATACAGGTCAACCTGGGAACCAAACTCCAATCTGTCACATGGCTTCCAGTATTACAGAGCATTGCACTATCACTGAACCACCCAGATGGGACTCTTCTGGTTCTTATATGATTACTTAAAATACATATTTTATTGTTTTTCTCTCATCATAATGTAAACTCTATAAAAGAGGAACATCATTTTGATGACTGTTTTTTATAAGTACAACTATCAGATCATTAGTGCTTAAAACCTGCTTGCTTGGGACTAGCAGATAGTATAGCAGTTACGTCGCTGGACTCTCACATGTCCAATTGTGGTTTGGGTCCCAGACCTGGTGGCTTCAAAATCTTGCCAGATGTGTGTGTGTGCATCCCCAAAATCCCAGGAGGAGAATGGAGGAGGAGAACTGTGGTGTAGCCAACCTCCCTGGGAGGGGGGGAATCTCTCACTTTCCCTCTCACTGTGTTTATCTTCTCTCTCTCTCATGCACTTATGTGAGCACATGTGCTTAAGTAAAAAACCTCTAAAAAAAATCCCAAAAACCAAACAAAAAAACTTCCGTGTCTGCTTAAGATACACAACTACATGACTACCAGATTAAAGCTTCTGATTTCTAGGTTTGGATCTCTAATAGTGACATTCACTCTCAAATCTAGATTTTCTTTCTTTCTTTAAGAGAGATTTTTGCTATAGGGTGTGTGTGCTCGCCAG
This sequence comes from Tupaia belangeri chinensis, assembly GCF_000334495.1. NCBI lineage: Eukaryota > Metazoa > Chordata > Mammalia > Scandentia > Tupaiidae > Tupaia > Tupaia belangeri. The sequence continues at coordinate 5,285,285 of NW_006159510.1, forward strand.
AGAGACAGAGAAACATAAAGTGAGACATCATCCTCCAAGGGGGATGGCCATGCCACAATCCCCTCTCCTCCACTCTCTTCTTGGGATTTTGGGCACGCATGCACATGCACCTGGAATAAGTTTTAAGCTACTGGGTCTAGGACTTGAATCATGGTCAACTATGTGGCAGTCCAGCAATGTAACCATTAGGCAATCTGCTGGCCCCTCAAATTTAGATTTTCATTTCTGTATGTACTGCATGTCAAAATTGGGAAAGATTTAATTGACAATGAAGCTATACCAAAGTAAAGACTTAATAATCTCCCAATAACTACTTCTTTGACCTTCCTTCCTAAATTACATCCTGTTTTTTTCTCTCTCACACTGTTTAAATATTCTAGGAGTTATTTTTTTCTTAAAGTTTCTTTCTCTCTTTCATGAGACAAACAGAGACAGAGAGATCTTTTGTGACACAAACAGAGAGAGACGAGAGGGAGAGAAACAAGGACCGTCAACAGTGTCTCATGCCACAGTCCCATCACTCCAGTCTTTCCCAGTCAGTCAGGGTCATGGGTGAGAGTATGTGTACCCAGCATATACAGGTCAACCTGGGAACCAAACTCCAATCTGTCACATGGCTTCCAGTATTACAGAGCATTGCACTATCACTGAACCACCCAGATGGGACTCTTCTGGTTCTTATATGATTACTTAAAATACATATTTTATTGTTTTTCTCTCATCATAATGTAAACTCTATAAAAGAGGAACATCATTTTGATGACTGTTTTTTATAAGTACAACTATCAGATCATTAGTGCTTAAAACCTGCTTGCTTGGGACTAGCAGATAGTATAGCAGTTACGTCGCTGGACTCTCACATGTCCAATTGTGGTTTGGGTCCCAGACCTGGTGGCTTCAAAATCTTGCCAGATGTGTGTGTGTGCATCCCCAAAATCCCAGGAGGAGAATGGAGGAGGAGAACTGTGGTGTAGCCAACCTCCCTGGGAGGGGGGGAATCTCTCACTTTCCCTCTCACTGTGTTTATCTTCTCTCTCTCTCATGCACTTATGTGAGCACATGTGCTTAAGTAAAAAACCTCTAAAAAAAATCCCAAAAACCAAACAAAAAAACTTCCGTGTCTGCTTAAGATATGCTAAATAACAAATGTATGGGGACCAGCAGTTGGCGTAACGGCTATGTCACTGTACTCCCACGTAGCCGACTGTGGTTTGAGTCCCGGACCTGGTGGCTTAAACTCATGCAGGGCGTGTGTGCATGCATGCCAACAATCCCAACAGGAGAATGGAGGAGAAGGGATTGTGGTATGGCCATCCCCCCTAGGGGGTGATTTCTCGCTTTCTGTCTCTCTGTCTCTCTTTGTCTTTCTGGTGAGCGCACATGCCCTATAGAAAAAACCTCTCCCCCACAAAAAAATGTTTTTAAATGTATGAAAGAATAAATAAATGTATGAAAGAAAACAGTCCAGGAGAATGGAGGAAAAGAGGCAAATGAAAATACTGAGAAAGAGAGCAGTAAAAACGTAGTGCCTAAAGTAGGAATTAGAGTTTGAAGAAATAGAAGAAAATATTCAGCAAAATAAAAGACAGGATATATGCGTGATAGCCCTCCTAAAAGACTATATCATGTATTTGGTTAGTGCTCTCGGACTAGCTATCCCCAAGTCTGGGACCTGCAGAAAACATTAGTGAGAACCCCTCAACACTGTCAACATCTCCCAGGTTTTACTCTTCCTGGGCTCCCTGCCCAATATATGCTGACGGACCTGGGAGGCTCTGGTTTGGGAGTTCTTCAAGTGTCCATGGCTCTGCTCCTTGCTCCAACTTGAAGATCACCTCAGGCTTGGTAATGCAGTGACCTGTTAATGAGAAAAAACATAGGACTTTGCCAAACTGTTAAGTCAAGCCCTTTGAAGTATGTCAACAGCTCAGTTTCAGGAGCTGTGCGATGAAGGAGCTAATATGAACCTTTTGTATAGAGGGGTGACAGATCCTTCAAGGACAGGAACCTTACACCTAACTAGCATTGAACCATATAAATGGTTCCTATATTTGCCAACAAGGAAGAAAGTGTTGGTCTTGGGAGTCACTGAGTAGTTTTGCTCACCCAATGATACCAGGCTGCTGTAGGTCTCCAGCATCACTTCCCTATACAGGGTCCTCTGAGCATTGTCCAAGTCCAGCCACTCCTCCCAGCTGAAGTCCACAGCCACGTCCTCAAAGGACACCAACCCCTGTAATGGCACATTTCTGTTCAACTCAAGTCATCAGCTTTGGGTCACAAGAATACATGAATGGTCCTGGGCCATCATAAGAAATAAATGCAATATTAAGAGAACTGATTGTGGAATGATTTTGCATTTAAGTAGCTGACCTAAAACCATAACAAAAAAGTTTATGTACTTACAGATGCTTAATTACATATTAAGAGCATGTACACAAGACACATTCCATAATTTCTTTCCTATGTGTTGAAGGATTGCTTGTATCCATCCTAGGATGAACACAGTCACTCGAACCACAGGATGTGAATAATGAGATCCTGGTGAGTAGGTACGTTACATGACCAAATTTGCATTTTAATAGTCAACCCCTAGAAAGAGGACAGGGAAGGGCTTATGGGAGGGTCAGAGGTCAAAACACTAGATGACCACTTAGATCAGGGCACAGAGAAGCAAAAATACAGAATAGAGAGGTGAAAAAAGAAATGAAAAAGGACAGAATTTGGTACTAATTTACTGAGCAGAGGGTAAAAATAGAAATTTTACTTTCAGGCTACCTGGAGGATCACAACTATACAGATACTGGCACTTTAAAGTGAAAACTAGAAAAGGAAGGAACTGTGTGGCGGGAAATGTGGCACAGACTTGGACATGTCCTACTTGATCTATCTGAGGCCCCATTTATGAGGTTGTCCCACTGGCAACTGGACATAGTATTCTGGTATTCAGGAGAGAGGTCTAACTGAAGATGAAAATGTGGAACGTATCAACATTTCATACCTGAGCCCATCACAGTAAACAAACTAAGAGTGAAAGGAAAAAAGGAACAAGTACAGAATCTATAGAAACACGAATATTTACATAGAAGATAAGTAGACTGTAAAGATAAAGAAGAAATGTTGAGTTTATCCCATGAATAAAAGAAAGCAGAATATTAATAAATCTACTAATGTAATTCATCATACTTGTAGTACTATAGAGAAGAGTCTTTTGAAAATCAACATGGACATTGAGAACGGACTTTTAGAAACACATTCTGGGTTTCTAATTCTGCACCAAAAGATCTTGGAGGTCATCACTCCATCCTAACTACAACTATAAAGCCTACAAAGAGACCAAAAAACCCAACTCTTCTTGCATCTGTAAAACTATAAGACAGCATTTCAATGTTGGTGCCAACAAGCCCTCATGTTGCATGAAATTTAGCAGTTTTTTCCTTAGGTTCCATTTGAATCACGTAACTAATGTGACTGAATTTTTGCCATGCCATCAGAAATACCAGAGACAAATTTATACTAAATTTCGATGACTCAAAGATCGCACAAACTGCTGATATCTATATGCCAACTTTATCTTCTTTATGCACATTTCCTTCAAGGTGAGTTTGACTTATTTCTACTTTTACATGTTAAATCACAGAATTAACGCTCATACAATACAATGTAAAGCAAAGTGTAGAATAAATAAACAGCTCACCCGAGATTTACTCATTTTTTCTTGCTTCTGGAAATGCAGAGAGCACTCTGGCAGCATAACTGAGAGAGAAGGCAGAAGGACTGGATTAAGGTGAGAAATGGTGTGGGTTGGCCCTAGATTCTCCAACCCCAAAGTCTCTACACATGAGCTGGAAAAGACAACACAACCAAATCCTCTTTGTGACAGAAAATGGGGCAACAAAGACTCCATTACAGTTGCATCTACAAATACATTAATTGGTAGAGACCAGACATATATTTTAAGTTTAATGAAAATATATATTACCTACTGATTTAGCAACAATTAATGCTTCCTAAAGATATAATTTTATTTATATATGTGTGTGTATATATATATATATATTTATTTATTTATTACATATATATGTGTGTATATTTGTGTGTGTATAGATTTTTGCCAACGCATGTGTATGCTCACCAGAAAGTGAAGAATCACCCTTTCTCCCCTTCCCCGGAGGTGGATGGCCATACCACAATCTCTTCTCCTCCATTGTCCTCTCAGGATTTTTGGCATGAATATACATGTGCCCAGCATGATCTTCAAGCTGCTGGGTCCGGGTCTTAAACTGTGGTAGGTAGGCCATGTGGAAATCTAGCACTTTAACCACCATGCTACCTGCTGGTCCAAATTTAATCATGTAAGCCAAAGGGAAAAAATTGTGGCCTTCACTGAAATTCAAGTTACAGAAATACACTATGGCTTTATAAACTGTCTTTCTGATATAGAAATTCCACACAGGATTCCATTTGAGTGTTTCCACTACAATGAAGCTCAACTTTATATACTTAAATCTCAAAGAAGTATGCATGTTGGAACTCAACATTTTTTGCCTCCAAGCATGTAGGAAAAAAAGGTACGTAATGTATATTCCTTGTGGTACACTATTCCAATAATATTTCCTGGTGATAGTTTCCCTGGGTCCAAACCCGCATACAGCATACTCTGAAAAGGAACTGGTCTTTGTCATTTGACTTGCTTTGGCTGAAGGCACATAATGAAATGCGATGCAAACGTAGGTTTAAAAAGTACTTGCCTACCTGTGCTGACCATCTTGGACACAGTCATATTGTGAAGAAGCCTGGGGCTACCTTGTTAAGAGAATCAGGGCCTACCCAGGAGCCAGCATCATGCACTGGACTCATGAATGAAGCCATCTTGAACCAACTAGCCTCAGTCAAGGAATCAGGCCACTAACGCCTATCTGTGATCCAGGCAACACCAGCACAGGACCCGCTCACCTGAACCCACCTCAAAATGCAGATCCACAAAACTTCAAACAAATAAAACAAATAATGATTTTTTTTTTGAGTCAATACATTTTGGTTGATTCCTTACACATAAATAGTAACTGATATATTTAAGCCTGCAGAACTTGGTTATGTTTTTAATAATATTATGTGGGAGAGAAAGTCTTAAATTATATGTCAAATGCAATTAGTAGGGTTTCACACTGACATTTTCTTTTGTAGAATTCTTTTATTTAACTTTATTTATTTATTTATTTATTTTTATTTGATCAGAGAGGGACAGAGTGAGAGAGAAAGGGAAAGTGATAAAGCAAGCTGCCAGGTCCAAGACTCAAACCGCGGTTGGTCTTGGAAGAGTCCAGCACCCTTAACTACCATGCCACCTTCTGGCCCCAACACATAGATGTTGTCAAAACCACAGTAATATCAACTGGATGAATTTCAGGGAGGTAGCTGGCATTAGGAGAGGCCATGTGAATCACAATAAACAACTGTATGCATATGAGTAAACTAAAATTTTTTCTTACATCATAAAAGTCTAGATACTTGCAAAAATATAAGCCATAAAAGGGCCTGTTCCGTATAAGTGGCCATTGTACTGTACTTCATTTACATGGTAAAAAATTGGTTTGGAGTATAAGTGTAAGGTGATCTACTTTTCCCATTTTAAATAATTAAAATAGGTTTCTATTGAGTTCTTACACAATTTATTATTTTCAGGAACAGATTACTAACATTAAGTGGGAAATACTTGGGTTATTTACCCTTCTAGGTTATATAAGATACAGAAAGTGTTGGAATATAAATGATACAAATGTTTAAGGCAAGATATTTTAAAGCTATGTTTGTTATAAGTTGACTTCAATGTTACAAAAATAATCTCAAAAGTAAATGAATACTTTTGTTGACTTAGGTGTGGCAAAATGGAGAACACTAGATAAAAAGCCAGGAAATCTAACATCTACAGATCATGTGCCTCCACAAGTTAAATCTCCTCAAATTCATTTTTTTCCCATTTCTTTTATTAGGTAGACATAGCTTGACCAACACTTACTGAACTACCAGGAAAAACTGTCAGGATAGAGGGAACATCAGCATATCTCCAGATGCTGAATTCGATGACAGGCTAGGTGTAAGAGAGTTCAGACACTGGAGACAATGTGGGAAGACTGAAGTAATGGGAGTGTGTTTAGAGAGCACTGTAGACACAATCTCTCAGGTATGACAGGTTACTTCCCACCCCCAACCACACCTTCAGGACCCCTCCGATAAGTAACCTTTCCTAGGCCCTTGCCTATCCTTTTCAGCCCAACTCACCTTTCCCTTCTAAAAGGTGGCCCAAACCTTCCAATATCACCCAGTATTTGACACCTACTAGATAAACTATCATCAAGTAAATCTCGTGTATTCTAAGCAAAAGCAATAATTGCTTGGGCCAAGCAAAGCTAGATCTTTACCTTCCTGCGGCTCTTGTCTCTATTTTGAAGCACTAGTGAGGAAAGTCACAGGGTGGGTGCTCTTTCAGGTGGGATTCCTATTCATAGGGTATCTTTTTCTTTTTTTAAGAATTATTCATTTTAATTTTATTCATTCATTTATTTTTATTTGACCAGAGAGCCAGAGGGAATGAGAAGTCTGGGACTTGAACCATGGTTGGCCATGTTGGAGTGTCCACTGCCTTAACCACCACACCACCTGCTGGTCCCTAGGGTATCTTTCTTTTTCTTCTTCTTCTTTTTAAGAATTATTTTATTGAACTTTAATTAATGAATTAACTAATTTAATTTGACCAAGGAAGGATAGAGAGAGACAAGGAAAGTGAGAAAGCGAGCCACCAGCTCCAGCACTGGAACAGTAGTCAGTCATGTGGGAGTTCAGCGCCCTTTAACCACCAGGCTACCTGCCGGCCCCAGGGCTTCCTTCTTAAACTGAGTAACAACTACTTTATTCCAAAGAAAATAGGACCATCATACAATACCCCAATCTCCCTCAGGACTCACTGTCCCTGGAACTTAGGTCTTCTAGAATTTCTGGGAAACCAAAACAGAAGTGCCAGGCAGGCTACCCAATGCAAGAGACCACCAAAAACTTTACCTGTTGAAGAGATACCAAGCCACTCCTCAAATAGAACTGCCGTAGTAAGACTCAGTCTGCACACACTTCACGATTATTTCTCTGGGACCCTGGGGGCATTTCACTCTAACATGTAATATGGTAATAGCCTCATGTTACAGGTGAGTCAAGATGAAGGCACGAGGGTTCATTCATTTTCCACAGATTCTTCTGCTGCAGCAGAGCTAGAAAATGAACTCGCCACCTCCCAGGCTCACGCTGTCTGCAGACCTTCCCAGTCCCTCCCGTGTTCCATTTCCACCTGGACTTGGCCATCCCCGGAGTTTCTGGAACCACCTTGTACATCGAAAGGCATACACCTGCCTTCCGACAAAGCCGTCGCGGACAGCACAGCCCACGCCGCCCCTTCCCATCCCGGGAACTGCAGATCCCTCCCCAGCCCACCTTGGATCTTGGCAGCACATGCGCATTATGCCCCGCGCGCCTGACAATCACCTTCATCTCTGCCCTAAGTGGGAGGGTAGCCTAACTAGTCCCGGAGGCTCCCAGAGAACCACGAGGTTCCTTTTCTACACTTGCACCCACCTTTAGGGACACCGAATTCAACCCCAGAGCCAGGGAAGCAGGTGGGGACCAAACAGCCGCAGGGGCCGGAATTTGACGGCAGTGGGCGGAGCTACATATGCGCAGAACGAGACATTCCCATAGTCCTGTGCGGGTCCCAGGCCGAAACCGGGAGACTACATTTCCCACAAGTCTCTGCGGCGCGGTCCTCCATTAGGAACCGACACAGAAAGTTAGGTTTGCTTTCAAGTTTATTCGTTTAGATCCTAACAAACGTGTGTGTGTGTGTGTGTGTGTGTGTGTGTGTGTGTGTGTGTGTGTGTGTGTGTGTGTGTGTGTGTGTGTTCGTTTAGATCCTAACAAACTTGTGTGTGTTGGGGGAAAACAGGTACCCCCAACAATGTCTTCAAGATCCACCCCAAAACTTCCATCATCTCAGATCGTGGCCTGGGGAGTACACGGAGGGATTGGGAGGTACCCTGACATTTCCCTGCCGGTCCAGTTGCCTTTACCGCGCAGCGACAGCTGAACCGACGTCCCATCAAAGTTTTATTTGCCAGCAGTTGGTCCTGTTGCCAGGGGGCCAGGACCGGGTGGATCACGACTGATTTCTCTTCACGTGACAGAAATGAACAATTCTGATTCTTTATGAAGTCCTGGTTTGACATCCTGGAACATAGTGAGACAAAATGGGGAAATGAATGGGGATATTAGAATACGGCCAATTAGTGGATAACATTAATAAGTAACTTTTTCTTAGTTACAGTGTAGGCGTGGCTGTGACAGGACTCAAGTCTATTTGTTACAGGTACTGTCTAATGCGTGAGAAGATCCCGTCTCTGTTTTGCTTTAGATTTGTTAACAAACAAGAAACTAAGCTGATAGATAACTCTCTTCTAGCCTATGAAAAGATGATTGTTCTCACTAAATACACTAATTTTGGAGCCCCCACTGGATTATATAACACAAGTGGAAAAACTGCTGTAAGGAACATACTGGAATAAAATAGGAGGGTGATAGGGTAGGTGCCCTACAAAACTCTTGTGCCAATTTACACTTCCACTGTCTGATAATTATTTGCCCAAGTTCCATCAATCCATCTAACTACCGAATCTTTATTTACTTTTTTTTTTTTTTTTCCATTTTGGTGATTTTGGGGTGTGTGTGTGTGTATGTGTAGTGGATCTGCACTTTTCTTTTAACCTTGCCTTCCCTTGTTTCTGCCACAAGCTAGCCCAGGAGTCCTACACAGGCGTTTCTTAATAAGCCTGCTGCCACCCTCTTTAAGAAGGGAAATGCCTCACCTGAGTGATGAGGGTTAATACGGTTTTGAGGAATGGACTTGAGGGAGTATTGAAAGAAGGGGTGAAGTTGGAAGTGTGTGGATGGATAGGGATGAGAGATACTTGACTCTTACCCAAGACTGCCCTCTGGTTTTCTTTTCCTAATGTTCTACCTTGCTCAAAGTCCTATATCTTCTCTGATTCTACAATTGAATGCAATGGATTTAATGTAATTCTTGGATTCTGTTCTTGAATTCTTGAACATTATTATTGAATTCTATTTTTCTTTCATTATTTTATTCTTTACTTTCAATCTATTTGTATCTGAATTAAAATAATGATGGTTCATTTTTTATCAAATCTAACAATCTCTATCTTTTGGTTGGAATATTTAATAATTCACATGCAATTTTAATTGTTAATATAGTTGGATTTATGTCTGCTATTTTACTTTTTGCCTCCTATTTTTCCTTTTTATTTCTCTAGTTCCCTTAACAGCTTTCTTCTGAAATAAGTGAATATTTTCTAGTATAAATATATATTGAAATTTCTTTTTTATTATTATTCTAATTTATTTTATACATTCAATCATTGTACATCACTACAGTTTGTAAAATGAATTATTCAATTTAAATACACTTCTTGCCAATCCAGTTGAAAATATCATACAATTATCATCAACAGACAATCCTCCATTTCTGTGTCCCATAAATGTCTTGCTGCTCTATTTTTCACCTTAATATCTTTCCCCACATTCTCCCCCTCCCCTCACCCTCCTCTCATACTGTATCCAGTATCCTTAACTATTTTCCATGCTTTTATATCTTCTAATCTTTCAGTTTCCACCACAGAGTGCAGACAGTCAGTATATATTAAGTAGAGACATACAATGTCTCTCTTTCATAGCCTGGTTTGCTTCACTCATCAGTAAATCTTCCATATTTGTCCATTTTTTATCAAAAGTCAGGGTGTTGTTGCTTTTTATTGTAGAGTATCCATAGAATGTATGTGCCACATTTCTTCAATCTAATCATCTGCTTGTGGACATTTAGTTTGGTTCTTAGCAATTGTGGATAATGCTGAATAAACATAGATATGCAAACACTTTTCCAGCTGAGCATTCTCCTGTCCTTTGGGTAGATACCCTAGAGTGACATTTCTGGATCATATGGTAGTTCTATTTGTATATTTGTAGATCTTTGAGGGCCCTCCATAATGTTCTCCACAGTGGCTGGACTAATTTACATTCCCACCATCAGCGTAGGAGAGTTCCCTTTCACCACAGCTCCACTAGTACTTACCATTTTCTTTTTTTTAAAAAATCTTTGTCATTCTGACTGGGGTTAGGTGTTATCTCATTGTGGTTTTGATCTACATCTCCCTTATGAAGGACGTTGAGCATTTTTTCATAAACATTTGGCTGTTCTTCCTTCCATATTAACCCTCATCACTCAGGCGAGGCACTTTCCCCCTTCCTGCCTTCCCTCCCTTGTTTAGCTCACTTTCCCATCTTTCAGTTGGGTTGATATATTTTTTTCAGGTAAGCTGCTTGAGTTCCCTGTGTGTTCTGGTTATCAGTCCCTAATCTGAGGCATAGTTTACAAAAATATTCTCTCATTCTGAAGGTTGTTGATTCACACTAACTACTATATTATTTAAATTTCTTTATTAAAATTTTCATGCTGCCTTTTACATATTAACCTAGGGGGTGTACTTGGGCTTATCATGTACATCTTAACTTACCAGAGTCTGCACAGATTCATCTAAACTCCAGTTAGATAAAGAAAGATTACCCCTATATAGTTCTGTAATTTTCTACATATAGCTTTATGTCCCTGTAGAGCTCTATACCCTTCTATATATACCTTTTGGGGGAGATTATTCTTAATACACTAGTCTGTAAGCATTATAAATTCAACAGTAATTTTTATTATTTTTACTTTATGTAGTTTTATGTCTTCTGGCATGATGGTTAAGGTGCTGGATTCCCACATGGCCAGACATGGTTTGAGTCCTGGACTGGACAGCTTAAAAAATCATGACAAATAAATAAATAAATGTTAAAAACATTTTTAAAAAGGAATGTATATTAAAAATACACAGGGAACCAGCAGTTAGCGTAATGGCTATGTCACTGGATTCCCAAGTAGTCGACCACGGTTCGCGTCCTGGACCCATTGGCTTAAAACTCACGCCGGGCGCGTCTGTGTGTGTGCCCAAGATCCCGAGAGGAGAATGGAGGAGAAGGGATTGTGGCGTGACCAGCAAAAAAAATCTCTCCCCAAAAAAAATACACAAAGAGGGGCCAGCAGATGGCATAGTAGTTATGTTGCTGGACTCCCACATAACCAACTGCAGTTCAAGTCCAGCACCCATTGACTTGAAACTCAGTCTGTGTGCATGTGTGTGAGTGCTCAAGATCCTGGGAGGAGAACAGAGAATAGACTGTGGTGTGGCCATCCCCCTGGGGGTTGATTTCTCACTTTCTCTCTCGCTGTCTCTCTCTCTCTGGTAAATGCACACACCTTAAGGCAAAAACCTCTACAGAGACAACAACAACAACAACAACAAATAACTGTTAAAATTCAACAATAAAAAAAAAAAAAAAACATAAAACACAGGCCAGTTAGTGGCACAGAGGTTGGGGCAGCTGGATCCCATATGCCCAACTGCACCATTGGAATCTCAAATCCAACATGAAAAATGTGCCAGGTGTGTATGCTCAAAATTCCAAAGGAGAAATGGAGAAGAGATTGTGGTGTAACTGCTCCTATGGGGGATGCTTTCTCATTCTCTCTCTTTTGAGCATACGCATCCTCTAGCAAAAATCTTTGGTTTTGTTTTTTTTCTTTTTTCTTTTTTTTTTTTGAGAGGTTTTTGCTTTAGGGTGTGTGCACTTGCTGGAGAGAAAAAGAAAGAGAGAGACAGAGGCAGTGAGGGGGAAGAGAGAAATCACCCTTCTGGGGGTGATGACCATGCTGCAATCCCTTTTCCTTCAGTCTCCTGGGATCTTAGGCACGCACACACCTGTGCCTGGTATGAGTTTGAAGTCACTGGGTCTGGGACTCGAACTGTGGTTGGCCACGTGGAAGTCCAGAGACATAACCACCATGCCATCTGCTGGTCCCTCTAGCAAAAATATTTTTTTATAAAGGAAGAAAACTAACAACTCAATTAAAAATGGGCAAGTATCTGCAATACACCCAACCAAAGGCGATATAAAGATGGCAAATAACCATACAAAAAATGGTCAACATCATATATCACTAGGGAAAGTCCAATTACAACAACAGTGAGATAGCATTACATACTTGTTAGAACTGCTAAACTGGAAAAAAAAAAAGATAATACCAATTACTGCAGGATGAACAATGGTCTATTTCATAACAATAAAAACTTAATCAGACTGTTCTTCAATAGATGAATCTGTATAACCAAATTGAAGTACACCCACGCAATAAAATACTATGCAGCAATAGAAATGAATGAACTATCAACTCATGCAAAGACATGGATGGTGTTTGCACGCATACTGCTAACTGAAAGAAGCCAGTCTGAAGAGGTTACATACTGTAAGACCCCATTTATACAACGTTCTGCAAAAGGCAAAACTACAGATATGAAAAACAGTCAGTGGCTGCATGGAGTGAAGCACAAGTAGTCTGTATGATACTTTGATGCATAAATGCATAATATTTGACATCATGCCTTTGACCTAACTGTATTACAAATACATGAAAAAGCTCCCTGCAGGTGGTGGGTAAAGGTGCTGATCTAACACACTGCAGAAGTGAGTGGAATCTATAGGCGCAAAGCAAAAGGTACTGTACATAAAAACAGTGGATTCTATTTTATGATAAGCTTTCTCCCATTGGGGTAATAGTTCATTTGAAGTCACACCGCCTTTAAAAAAGCCAAAAACCAAAATCACATTTTTCCTGTATACTCTCAGCATTTCATTTCCAACGCCAAATGCACGTGGAGTTTTCCCATGCTACTCAGTTTTTTAACTCTCTAGACACTAACCAGGAATCCTATAAGTCATTTGGACGCTAATTACCTGCAGTTAGTACATACTCCGTAAGGGCTCAGTCACCCAAAACTGTCCCGTGCTGCAGAGACCCACCATGAGCAGTGGGGTTTCCAGTTTACCACTTTTCTGTGGGGTCCCCATGACCCCCTATGCAGGTTCAGTCATTTGCTATGATGGCTTATGGAACTCAGGGGACCCTTACCTACTGGTTACTATAGCCTGAATGTTTGTGTCCCCTCAACATTTATACGTTGAAACTAACCTCCAAAGTGATCAGATTAAGAGATGAAAAGAAAGTGACTAAATTATGAAAAAAATAAAAAGTGACCCAATCATGAGGGTCTCTTAAGTATGACTTTCATAAGGACATATGAAAGTCTCGAGAGAACTTGTTTCCCCACACTGCCTTGCAAGGACATAGCTGGAAGTCATCATCTATGAAAAATGGGCCTTCACCAGACACCAAATCTGCCAGGACCTTGGTCTTGAACTTCACAGCCTCCCGAAGTGTGGCCAATGCATTTCTGTTGCTTATAGATTGCCCAGACCAAGGTATTTTATTATATCAGCCTGGAGGGACTCTAAAGAGTATAATAATGGGTACACATGAACAGCCAGATGAAAAGGTGCATAGGGCCAGGTCTGGAAAGGTCCCAAGTGCAGGAGTCTCTGCACCAATGGAGATAGGAGACACTATTCTCCCTGTGTGTGAATGTTTTCACCTGCAGCTCAAGAAACATTCAAGTGTGTGTGTGTGTGTGTGTGTGTGTGTGCCCAAAGTCCTGACAGGAAGGAGATGGGGGGAGAAGGGATTGTGGCCTGATTATACCCCATGTGAGGGTGCTTTCTTGTTTCTCTCCCTCCGTCTCTTTCCAGCAAATACATATGCCCTCTGACAAACATTTTTTAAGTGATTATTTTATTTTAACTTTTACTTTTAACATTATTTATTTATTTATTTAAATTTGATCAGAGAGGGACAGAATGAGAGAGAGAGAAAATGAGAAAGCAAGTCACCAGGTCTGGGACTTGAACTGCTGTTGACTATGTGGAAGTCCAGTGCTCTTAAGCACCACATCATTTAGCAAAATTTTAAAAATACATGTTGTTGATGGAAAAAAGAGTGTAAAGTAAATAGGATTAAGAATTTCGTAGGAAACAAGAAGTCAAATAAGAGAACCAAACTAAAAACCTAGAAGAAGAAATGGGTGATTTCTTAGTAAACATACACATTTGGACCCTGAAATAATAGAGTAAGTAGCAATAGAGAAGCTTGAAACAGTGGTTAAAAATCTCCCACGAAAAAGATCCCAGGATCATCTGGGTTCACCGCTTAGTGTTAGCTGACCTTTAATTCTGATTTTATTTTTAATGATTAAAGCCCAGAGGGTGAAAGGGGGCTAAATCCACGTTATGGTTTAATAACAAAACTAAAAACAGCTTATTTCCTGTAATCTAAAATGCCAATGAGTCCAACACACACACGATTACAAATATGCTGCTAATTAAACTGACCTTCTAAAGAACAACAAAAACGTGTTTACTACTGAAAAGTTAAATGAAAATGAATTCTGGTTTTGACATGTCAAAGCCAATAAGAAGGCCATTAGCCCGAGGTTGTCCTTATACAAGTAAGCTCTTACACAAGCAAGGCCAAACTTAACTTGAAGGCATTTCTGGTAATTGACTTAATTTTTAAGAAACCGACCTCAGCCAATCATAAACAGACAAGCAGCCTATTCATTATTTAACTAGGGACCTCCAAGGAGCCGAGACCCAGTAAGGCAACAACCTAGCCCATCAGGTAATTTCTTCATTTCGTTCACCCTATTAGCACCTCCTTGCTCAGTGCTAAGGTGGAGCCCACAACTTTTTGTCCTTTTTTTTTTTTTTTTTTTTTTAAGTTTTTGGTATAAGGTGTGTGTGTTTGCCAAAGAGAGACAGAGAGAAATAGAGTGAGAAAGTGAGACATCATTCCCAAGAGGGGATAGCCATGCTGCAATCCCTCCTCCTTTCATCTCCTACTGGGATTTTGGGCACGGCATGATTTTTCAACTGCGGGGTTTGGGACTTGAACCATGCCATCAGCCATAGTTGATGTGAGATCCAACACCTTAATCTCCACACCACCTGCTAGGCCCTTATTGTCTATTTTGATGCTTCCCAAGTCATTATTCTTTTACTCGACCTGGTTGTATTTATTTTGTTATTGTAACAGACATTGATATAGTTACACTTACTGTTGTGAGTTTTGTTTGTTTTCAGTCTTGTTATAGAGCATGTGCATTTGCCAGAGAGACACTGATAAAGAGAGGAGGTCAGAAATCACACACAACCACCCTTTGTTGGGAAGAGGGGCGGTGAAGGTCACGTACAATCCCTTCTCCATTCTCTCTTTATTTTGGGCAAATAACAAGACACTGGGTCTGGGACACGAACCCGCTCAGTCAGCCATGTGGGATCCAGCCACCTTAACCAACATGCCACCAGCAGGCCCTGTTGAGAGATTTAATATACCTACTTTCAGTGTTTTCAGCAACTGCAAGAAACTAAGGCATTCACTCTAGAATGAAGGCAGGTAAAGGTGCTGCCAGCCCTTTCCATCGGCCTTTTTGGCCTGCCCCTCGCAGGCTGTCCCCTGGACCTGCCCGGTCTCTGCGGTTCCCCTTTCTCTGTTCAGGGTTTCTCCCAGACACACACACGAATTTATCATTCATGAGCGGCCAGCGCTGCAGTGAGGAGGACTTCTATAAATAAGTCTCGCTAGGACATCTGCCTACAAGGTAAAGCACCCGCAGAGCCCAGCGGGGCATTCGGCGGACCCGAGCGCTTCTCTCGCTTTTCCGCACCTTTTCCTCGGTGGCTGCCCGTTGTCCCCAAGCCGAGTGGTATCTTCCCAGAGGTGGGTGCTTAAGAGCAAGAACCTCTGATCTTGCGGTGGGCTCGATCTCCAAGTGAGCCGAAGTTGCTGGCGGTCTCCTTCACCGGACCGGAGAACGACCCATGTTCCCGACAGAACGCGAGCTTCACCGGTTGGAGACAGGGAGTTCCTCGCCCCCTGTCGGCTGCCGGGAGCAGCGCAGGACGCTGGACTCACTGTTCCGCAGGGACAGCGTGCCCCCTTGCGGGAGTCAGGTGAATCTCTGAAAGTCAGGGTTGTGATTACGGTTTGACGTATCATGACTTGGTACACACTGAAATAGAGCTCACTATCCCGTGTTTTGATCGTGATGATGGAGATAAGAATCAAAGTAGATGGCCAATAGGCCAACGTCAATTGATTTCTTATATACCAGCAAAAATGGATAGGAAAAATTGGAATTTAAAACTGGAACATGAGAAATTAAAAAAAAAATCCCATTTACAATAGCATCTCCCAAGTAGATGTCATCAAGTAGAAATCTAAAAAACGTTCAGGGCCACCCCTGGTCCAGTAGTTAAGGGAGTGGCATCCCATGGGGCTGACTGTGGTTCAAATCGTGGCCTGGGCGAAGGTGTGTGCATGCCTAAAATGCCCACAGAATGAAGAAATGGATTAGTGTGGCCATGCCCCACTGGGGATGCTTTTTCCCTCTCTCTTTGTCTCTGATAAAAAAATTTTTAAAAGTGCAAATATGCACTCAGAAAACCTTGAAACACAGTTAAAAAGATAAAATGTAAATAAATTCAGAGATGTTTCTTGTTCAAAATTGGTAGACTCAATACTATTTTTAAACTTTTTTTTAGAAATATTTTTGCTATAGAGCATGGGCACTTGCCAGAGAGACAGAGCAAGACAGAGAGACAGAAAGAAAAAGATCACCCCCTGGGGGTATGGCCATGCTGCAATCCCTTCTCCTCCACTCTCCTCTTGGGATTTTGGGCATGCACACACATGTACCCTGTGTGAGCTTTAAGCCGCCAGATCCGCAACCACAGTAGACTATGTGGGAGTCCAGCAACATAACCATTATGCCTTCTGCTGGTTCCAGATTCAACATTATTAAGATGAAATTTTCTTCACACTTGATCTATAATTTAGCACAATTCCAATCAAACTCCCAACAGACTGTTTCTCAACCCAGGATTGATGATGCTGGGTGAAGAAGGACGAATTTGAAGATCTCACGCATCTGAATCCCAACATTAATCTGAAAGCTAAGTAAGGAGGAAAATGAGATACTAGTGAATGAATAGACACATAGATAAAAGGAAATGAATAGAGAGCCCAAAACAGAGCCATGTAAATACAACCCATTGGTTTTGTCAGATGGACAAAGTCAATTCAATAGACAAGATAATGTCTATTCCATCATTGGTGATGGAAAATCGGAAACCATAGGGGGAAAAATGGGCAAAGACACAAACTTGATAACTTACATATAACCTCATTCAAAATTAGCCATAGACAGGGACCAGCAGTTAGCGTAATGGCTATGTCGCTGGACTCCCACGTAGTCGACCACGGTTCGAGTCTCGGACCCGGTGGCTGAAACTCACTCTAGGTGTGCGTGCATGCGTGCCCAAGATCCGGAGAGGAGAATGGAGGAGAAGGGATTGCGGCATGGCCATCCGTCCTGCGGGGTGATTTCTCACTTTCTATCTCTCCGTCTCTCTCTGTCTGTCTGGTGAGAGCATTCGCCCTATAGCAAAAATCTCTCCAATAAAACAACAACAACAAAACTAGCCATAGACATACACGTAAAATGTAAAAATGCAGCCAGTAGGTTGCGTAGTGGTTAAGGTGCTGGACTCCCACTTGGCCAACTCCACTGTGAGTCCCGGACCTTGAGGCTTGCTTTCTCACTTTCTCTCTCTCTCTCTCCAGCATGTGTGCCTTATAACAAATTAAAATAATAATAAATAAAAAAGAATTCTTTAAGAATGTAAAAATTCTATAAGAAAATGTACATGACCTTGTGGTTTATAATGAATTTTTAGATACAAGTCCAAAAGTCAATCCGTGAAAGAAAAAAAAAAATTGATAATGTCGGGCCAGTTCTGTGGTGCAGTGGTCATGAGAAGCTGGATCCCGTGGCAACCAGGGTTCAAATCCTTCTCCTGGTCAGCTGAAAAACATGCTGGGCATGAATGCCCAAGAGCCAATGGGGTGGAGGGCTGGGGGAAGGGGCCATTGTGTGACCAGACCTTGGTTTTAATCTCTCTCTCATGTGTACACACTTGCATTCTATCGGTAATAAAGAACAAAAAATGTAGAAAGTTACAATGTTGAGTTTTTTAAAATTAAAAATGTCCACTCTGAAAAATCCTCTTAAGGGAGCAAACAGACAAAACATAAGTTTAGGAAAATTTAGAAAGTACATGCAAAAAAAAAAAAAAAAAAAGAGAAAGAGACTTATATCCAAAACTTTAAAACTCAACAGTAAGAAAACAATCCAGTCAAAAGTGCAAAGATCTGGACAGACATCTCAACAAAGAAGATATACAGATAGTAAACAATATAGCATAGGTGTCCCTTTGGAATGACAGCCAGGACTGGAGGCAACTCCAGGGGCTTTGCAAGACCGCACCTGCCAGGGAGATCCTGGAGGGTGGCTCCTCTTAGGGCCCCATGAACTACCTCTGATGAGCTCGAAGGACCTTACATGCTGCCACATGCTTCCAACCAAACCTTTTATTTTATCTCTCTTGTGGGCAGCAACTGCATCCTGAGTCTGGATATACTTAATTAGCTTATTTAGTGTCGCAGACACCTCTTCTACTGCCTAGTCCTGATTTACAACTCCAAGAGCACTGGGTGATGGGGCCTTTCCCCAGGCACTGAGACTGGGTACCTAGCTAGGATGTCTTGATTCCCAGGCCAAGAACACGCTTAAGGAGGGAAAACAAGTTAGTGTGCTTTTGGAGAGTAACAATGAATCTATACTTGCAAGAGGCACATTTCAGAGCGGGTTTGGATTCTTAAAGTGTGATCTGGACTCTCTCTCCAGCCTTCTGCCTCCTTTGGCCTTGGGACGATGCTATTCCCAGGTACACAGTCTCTCTCCCTACGTCTGGGGCCTGGAGCAACTCCAGGCAGACATGGACTTACTTCCAGCCTTCCCTTGAGCTCCATGAAAAGTCGCAGCTTTAGTTCACAATCGCCTGACGGGGGTCACATTCTCACCCTGAGCCTATCACAGTGTCCGGAGGAATGGAACAAGGGGCTGGCCCTTCTTTGATGTGGAGGTGCTTACACGGGATCGGCCCCCCCCCCCCCCCCCACTGTCTGGACAGGAAGTGGGTGAGCTGTAGTTCTCTAAGGAAAGCTGCCATCCCTGATGCAGGCATGAGAACAGATGTGGGGTCAGAGAAAGCAGCAGAGTTTGCATCACTGACAGCCCAAGGATGGAATGGGTTCACTTAGGGCCAGCAGGGGCAGTTTGATGACTGCAGGAAGGATAGGACAGTGTTTGGTGCTGGACTGCTTATGGGGAAATAGAAGTACAGGATGGGGGCTGAGAGACTGGCTTACCAGCATCGGAGTCAGGCTGAGACCATGCCAGGGCCCCGGCAGGCCCATTTCTAGAAATCCACATGCAACGCGAAGGTCCTGCACTTGTAGCCTCTTATGCTTTGCCATTTGATGAGCTTTCCTTGCTCCAGCTCCTGGACTCCTCTGTCTCCTCTCCCTCCAAGATCAAAGCCATGGCCCTTTTAATGTCCTGCATTGGGGACTGTCCCAAGGCCCACAGCCAGCCCCACCCACAGGCCAGGCCTGGCTCCAGCACTCTGTGTGGGTGAAGGTTTCCAGATGGCAGAGGAAACTCTTGGTCTCCCCTGTGACCCTTAGAGCTCAGTGTCCTGCTGATTTTATACCATTTGACACCTCTCCCACCTCCTGGAGGCTGAGCATTTCCCCATGAACCCCATCTCCTAAGCCTTCCAGCTCTTAAGGCACCCGCTAATCTGATCGCTTTAACTGTTAGTTGGCTCCATTGGCCCAAGGACAACCTCCTGCTCACAACCTCCTGGGTGCTGAGACCAGAACAGAGTGGTGGAGGGAGAAGGAACGATGTACCCAGCTGGCTTCTGGGGAGTCTAGTGTGGACTGGGGAGACTGGATCGTGGAGATGATTACCTGATGATGGGGCTGTGAGGTGTAGTCTATGAAAATACTGGTGCACAACATGTATGCCGACAGTGCACCTCTGTGGCCTACTTGGCTGCTGTGCTGGGGAGATTCTGTCCCAATAGAAGATGAACCCCACGAGTAATGAGCCTGCAGATAACTGGGCTTTGCAGAGTGAAGGTGGGGGCTGTTCCCTGAGAGTGGGAAGGGGGGTTTCCTACCCAGTCATGGGGTCTGGGAGGCAGTACTGGGGCAAACAAGGGCAGTATCTGTGATCTGACCAGGCAAGGTAGTGGACAGGAAGGGAGGACTCCTTGGGGCTGGTGGACTTAACCAGGGCCGGCTTCACCACCCCACACAGTTTGGGACTGGGCCAGAGGATGGCTGCCTGGCTGAGCAGAGAGCACTGGAGTCGTCTGGAGTATAAGGAAACAAAAGTGATGCTGATCATGAAGGTGCAGTAGCTTTTCCTTCAGAAAGATTTAAAGAGGAGGAGAAGGCAGTGGTTGGAAATTGCTCCTGAGCTCTGGAGAAATGAACACACCGTCCCAATCACAGGCACCCTTTCTGTCTGCACCACCTGAGTGTAAACTCTCAATCAGAGTCAGCATTTTGATTTCGGCTGCTCACTCACCCATGCCCATTTGGCTGGAATGTGACTCCAGTGCTCCTTGCCTGGCCACACAGCTCTATGCCGGCACCATGGGAGCTTCTCTTGGCTGTGCCCAGACCACGGTCAGTTCTCAATGGCCCGTCTAGGACCTGAGCACGGTGAGGTGGGGCAGCTGGACAAGTGGGACGCCTTCCTCATCCACAGCCCTCACACCTCCTTGGAAGGATGCCCTAGGTAGCCAGGTGCAGGCTCTGCCCACCTGATCCCCTCTCTGAGCTTCCAGGAAGGCTGGTGGGGGAGCTGACTGATCCTGGGAGTACACAGCTCTTTAGTCCGTGAAGGGCTCTGC
>NW_006159510.1:5306351-5311211 GCF_000334495.1 Tupaia belangeri chinensis
GGAATGCTCTCTGCACTCCGCTTTCCACCACCCTGGCTTGGCATTTAGATTCAGTCCTCCTCTAGTTTAGCTGGGGTCTGGGGCAGAAGGAATGGGGTAAAGGGGTGGTAGGAGGTCATTTTAGCACCATAAATATCTCTCTGAATCAATGCCATAAACCCGGGTGCTCCTTTGCATACTGGGTCCTCCCAGAACACATCTGGATACAGATGTTGTCAGCTCTCTATTTCAGCTTCCGTGGCCATTGGCCCATGTGGTTGCCATGACAAAGCCATGGTTGGGGTGTTCTGTACTGGGGAGTTGATCACAACTTGGCAGCATTAGGAGAGTGTGACATGGGCCTTGGGAGGGTGGCTTAGAGGTCCTAGGTTGGCCTTTCTACCAGTAAGTCATTGAGTTTTGAGTTGCTGCTGCTTACATCGTAGCTCACTTTTTGGGAAACTTACATATGGGGGTTGCCTTCTCTGTCAACTCAGATTTTCTAAACTGTCTGATTTGATTTGATGTCAACTAATGTAATATGTTTGAGCCTAATTTGATTTTATTAACTTGATGAAGCTGAATTAGCAAATGTCAGGCACCATTTCCAACATGCACCAGTGTTGCCAGAGAGGAGGTCAATGCTCTTGGAGGCTGGACTGCTTTAGAAGGCCTTGTCTCTCTGGTTTCATGTCCTCGCAAACTGTGAAGACCTGGTGTGCGGTCTGCCGGGACTGCTGGTGCCCTTGGTTTTGGGGAGGAAAGAAGGGAAAGCACAGAGCAGAGAGGCAGGGAAGGTTCCTTTTCTCTTTGGGCCTTAGTGTACACCTCTGCAAGATCGAACGAGAGACCAGATGATCTGAGTCCCCCTGACCCCGGTGCCAGCATAGACATTGTCCAGGGAACAGCTGAAGGATCTCTTGGAGTGGGAATCACACCTCTTCTAAATTCTATGCTGTGTACTTAATTCCCAGATAATATAATAAACGGACATGACTTGAGTGTTCTCAGATGCTACTGGGTGAGTGACCCCTATTTCTCAGCCAGGTTCACAGCAGGTGATATTAGAGCCATAGCCATGGGATAACTTGGTGCACTTGTCTACACCTCACTCATACATGAGAATTTATTTTCTCCTTAGCAAACAAATTAACATTTTGTGTTAAAATAATCATCATGGAATAAAATGTAGAATGCGTTTTTTTTTTTTTTTTAGTTAAGAATGAGGGTCAGGGGCTAGCAGGTGGCATAGTGCTTAAGGTGCTGGACTCTCGCGTGGCTGACCATTGTTCAAGTTCTGGACCTGGCAACTTTCTCTCTCTCTCTGGTAAGTATATGTGCCCTATAGCAAAAAAACAAAACAAAACAAACAAACAAATAAAAAAAACCATAATAATAAATAAAATAAAGAATAATTCTTTTAAACATTATTTAATTTTATTTATCATGATGATTATTATTTTAAAATTTGATAGGGTGTTCTTGTTCATCAGAGAGGAAGAAAAGCTGGCTCCAGAATTAAAAAAAAAAAAAAAAGAATGAGTGCCAACTAGTGGCCTGGTGATGGAGGTGACTGGATTCCATATGGCTGACTGCTGGTTTGAGTCCCAAATCTGGCAGCTTAAAAAAACATGCTGGGCATGTGTGCATATGTGTCCAAAATTTGGAAAAAAGAAATGGAGAAGAAGGGTTACATGAGACCACCCCCCATGGGGGCTGCTTTCTCATTTTCCCTTCCTCTCTCTCTGTTGCACTCTGGCAAGGGCATATCTCTTCTGGCAAATTAAAAAAAGAAAAAAGAAGAAAAACTTTCTTAAGAAGAAACTTTTTAAAAAATTCAGACTTGAGCAGAAACCTGTACCAGACATGTAGAAGCAGATTGGTGGCAAGTTTTGAGAAGTGTGGGACTGAAATGGCCCCTACCATTTCAAAGAGCAAGGGATCACAGATTTAGTTTCTAATAGGAGGAAGTTGGGAAGGAGGTTTCTATGGAAAACTGACCAAGAGAGCCGAGTGGAGATTTGGGGCTCTTCAGTCTTTGGGAACCCTTAAACTAGGGGGTTGGGAATTCCTAACATGGACTCCCATCCCCTGACTGTGGAGTGTACTTTAGCTCCCTGCTCATTCTGGAACACCCCAGGACTTGACGACCTCCACTTTCTGGCCATGAGCTCTCTCTTATTAAAGTTCTACTTGGAGTTATCAATGTTCCAAGTTGTCCAAGAGCATCAGGAAGCCCAGGACCAGTCCAGAACTCTTCGTTGGTGGTGACTAAAGATGTCTCCATGACTTTATAGCTGAGGATGCTGAAATCAGAGTTGAATGACTGATCCGATAGTCAGAGTCCCAGAAGGTGGCTGTGGAGGCCCGAGGACTGACTCAGTGACTTCTAAAGACATCTTACCTCTCAACATCAGGGGACATGAGCATTTGCTTCCTCCTTGGTGGTTTGACTATTCTGGGTTGAAAACAATCATGGCCTCCTCAGACCTCCCTGGCATGGGGACTGGGGGCATTAAGTAGGAATCTTAGCACTATCAGCCCTCCTCACCAGGATACCAGGCCTCCTCTGTCAACTAGGTCTACGGATGGTGGAGAGGAAGAGACCTAGCCAATCATGTTTGGTCAAATCCTAGTACAGTGTCCTCAGCCTCAGTTTCCTCACCTGTAATAAGGGGAACTAATGCCCCCATCAGACAACAGCTGATGTCCTCAGCTTTGGAGAACAGTGCCCACAGCATGCCCACCAAGCAGGAGCACTCAACAGCCATGTACAGGGCCTAAGAGGATTCCCACCTGCCACTGCTGACTTAGAGCCATCCCCACCTCCACAGAGAGGTGAAGGTCCCACTTGCCACACGAATGTTTGCCATTGTCTGCAGAGCACCAGGCTCTTTCACATCAGTGGGGCCGGCCTGGGCTCTCGTTTTGTGGTGATGGCCCAGCCTATCCGGAGGGACTGAGCTGGAGCCTGGAAAGACTCAGCCCAAGAGAGCCTTTCTTATTTGCATCTTTGTCGAGTCCCAGCTCTTGCAGCCTAAAACTAGGCACTTTTTGGTACAGCTGAAGGTCTACGAGGTCTTAGTCCCTCCCCTCCACATCCACACCCAGGTGATGGGCTGCCTGGCAACTGTCCTCCCCACCCTGTTTCCTCCTACATTGCCTCCATACCTGCTCATCACTCAGAGATGGCTCCTGTGACTGAGCTCTCTGAGGGTCCCACAAACCCTAGAAGAAGCACAATGGTGCATCCCTGTGACATAATTTTGTCTTTGCGTAGCACAACTGAAACGTTTAGCTTTACTTCATGTTCTCCCACCCGCAGATTGTGTGTGTGTGTGTCTGCTTCTTTGTGTGCCTCAGTATAATTCCTTATAAAATAAATGTAAGTGAAAAGGCGAGTGAATTGAAATGTTTAGTAAAATAAAATTCTTGGTGAATAAGGAAATCAAATAGAGTAATAACACAAATCATGCTAATGATGGCCAACATGGAGGAGGCTGCATCTGAGATGCATTGACAGGGAAGATGTCATAGCTGGAAGCTGCATCCGGGTGAGGGCTCCTGGCACCTGTGGCCTCCAGCGCAATCAAACCCGTGGGACCAGGCTACAAAGCAAAGGGCTGAGTGAGGCTGCTTGGAGGGAAAAATGTGCTGACTTGGGCACCCTAGGCTCTTGCTGTAGCCCCGAAGATCTTGGCACAGAAACAGAAGCTGCTTGGCTTCCTCCATTTGGGAAGCCCACATTCTCCAGTTACTACTGGTGCCAAAAGGGGGAGATGGGGAAGTCACTAGTGACAGGGCATAAGCAGGTGAGAGGGTGGGTGGGGACCTTTGGCCTGGGGTTTTCCCTGCTTCTCAGAGGGTGCAGGTGGAATAGCACCATGAAGCCAGAGGGTGGGGGGGTAGGCGATGGGGTGCTAGGTCCACGCAGATGGACAGTCCTGTCCACTGTGGCTCTCAGCATCCCGTACCTGCTAGGTTATTTGGTTCATGGTGGTGGAACTTGCCTCTGCTGGCTAACTGAAGAATGTTATTGAGAGGATGTGGGTAGCTCACAATTGAAGTACCAGCTGGACATTGGGGCTCAGTCAGAAGTGCAGGGGGACAGAGGTAACAGAGTCCACAGCTCATGGACCTTCCCTCGAGGCTGCAACCTCTTCCCATCCCAGTTCCTGGAGAGATCAGCTGATCAGCCCAGCTCAAGTAAGGAGTGTAGTCTTTGTACTCCTGTGTCTGTGAGGGTTGGAGTTTTGTCCCCTAAGCCATATGCAGTGGGTGGGCTGTCCCCCAGAAGAAAGCAGGATCTGTGACCCACCGAAGAAAGGAGGGTGGGCAGGCAGAAATGAAGGCTCTTGAAGAAATGCAGAGAGGTTATTTTTGTTTACTACAGGACCAGGAAACTGCATCCCTCCAGGACAGCCTTGGCGGGTGTCAGTTGGCCCTGGTTTCTTATTTCTCCGTTAAGTCTGGAACAGAGAAGGCTGTTCCACAACCTAATATCCATCTGCCTGCTTATCTGAGTGCTCCAGGCAGACATGAACATGAAGGTTCTTCATAGCCGTGGAGAAGGGAGCTTTGTGAACAGCTGGACACACGTGTAGCCAAGATTTTAAGTGCTGATACTTAATAGCATGCTACTCAAGGGACAGATTTCTAAAGTAAGTTCCCCATATCTCTGGATTAAACAGGAAATATAGACCCCCGAGCTAATACATCACTCACTTTGGTGACTCTGGGAGTGACTCTGAATGATAAAGCAACACAGCTCCTGGACCCAAGGAAGGAGCTCTGTGCCACCCACTTCTCTCTGCTGTTTTCTTTTTCCTTCCTTCCTTTCTTTTTCTTTCCTTCCTTCCTTCCTTTCTTCTCTTTCCTCTC
>NW_006159510.1:5311520-5315376 GCF_000334495.1 Tupaia belangeri chinensis
TTCTTTCTTCCTTCCTTCCTTCCTTTCTTCCTTTCTTCCTTCCTTCCTTCCTTCCTTTCTTCCTTTCTTCCTTTCTTCCTTTCTTCCTTTCTTTCTTTCCTATCTGCTAGGGCCAGCAGATGTCATGGAGGTTAAGGCAGTTGGATCCCACGTGGACGACTTCATGGTTCAAGTCTTGGGCCTGACAATTTGAAAATCATACTTGGTACACGTGTGTACATGCCCAAAATTCTGGGACGAGAATAGAGAAGAAGGGATTACAGTGTGGCTATCCCCTATGAGGAGTGATTTCTCACTTTCTCCCATGTGCCCTGTGGCAAAATTCTGAAAAAAATATTCACGAGTATTCACAGAATTTCTAATCTCTTCCCCCATCACAACTGCCAGCGTGCTTCTCCTACAAACAGCAGCTTCCTTCTACCTTCCATTTTCTTCCTTCCTTTTCCTTTCTTTTTTAAAAAATTTACCAGAGGGTACGTGTCAGAGAGAGACAGAGAAAGAGAAGAAAGTGAGAGAGCACCCCCCTCCCCGTGGGTAATGGTCATGCTGCAATCCGTTCTCCTCTATTTCTATCCTCCTGTTGGATTTTGGGCACACACACACATACTCCCAGTGTTTTTCAAGCCACCAGGTCTGGGACTCAAAACACACAGTCAGTCATGTGGGAACCAGCACCTTAACCTCCACGCCACTGGCTGGACCCTAACTTTCCTTTTCAACAGTTACACCCTCATGCTGCCAAGCTTTTCAGAACTGATAGAAAGCAGAGCAAGCAGGCTGTGAACCAAAGGGCTTACCTGTGTGCAAGGCCACGTGTCTTACTGTAACTGTCCTGGCCGATTATGGCTCCTAGAGGCCTCTCATTTTGGGATTCATCGTGTTCTCTGGTGCGGTGGGATTGCTGGGTATCTGGGTTAGTGCCACCTGAATATCATCTCGTTATTTGCACATTCATGGGCACCCTGGTGGTGCCTGACTCTTGTTAGCCAAAATGTTAGATCTTGGGGAGGCCACATTCCTGCACGCCAGGTGACATTTAATCTCCGGTCATTAATGAATGTGAGGGAGAGATACTATCGGGGCCTCACCAGCAGATACGATGTCTGAGCCAGTAAGGGAGAAGAACGAGGGTCTGTTTGCTGGGACGGGTCGCCTACATAATTACATACTCTAGGAAAGACAGGCAGGAAGTCTCACTTTCCACCCCTGGAATGTGAGCGTGCAGTTTTAAAATAAGAACAGCCCACACAACTGACCCTTTATTTAGAAAAGAGAAATAAAATCGGGTGAAGCAATTCAATATCTAAGAGGACTCAAAACACACAGTCAGTCATGTGGGAACCAGCACCTTAACCTCCACGCCACTGGCTGGACCCTAACTTTCCTTTTCAACAGTTACACCCTCATGCTGCCAAGCTTTTCAGAACTGATAGAAAGCAGAGCAAGCAGGCTGTGAACCAAAGGGCTTACCTGTGTGCAAGGCCACGTGTCTTACTGTAACTGTCCTGGCCGATTATGGCTCCTAGAGGCCTCTCATTTTGGGATTCATCGTGTTCTCTGGTGCGGTGGGATTGCTGGGTATCTGGGTTAGTGCCACCTGAATATCATCTCGTTATTTGCACATTCATGGGCACCCTGGTGGTGCCTGACTCTTGTTAGCCAAAATGTTAGATCTTGGGGAGGCCACATTCCTGCACGCCAGGTGACATTTAATCTCCGGTCATTAATGAATGTGAGGGAGAGATACTATCGGGGCCTCACCAGCAGATACGATGTCTGAGCCAGTAAGGGAGAAGAACGAGGGTCTGTTTGCTGGGACGGGTCGCCTACATAATTACATACTCTAGGAAAGACAGGCAGGAAGTCTCACTTTCCACCCCTGGAATGTGAGCGTGCAGTTTTAAAATAAGAACAGCCCACACAACTGACCCTTTATTTAGAAAAGAGAAATAAAATCGGGTGAAGCAATTCAATATCTAAGACGCTACCTTAACCTACTCAAGTGGATTTTTTAGGAATGCTAATGCTATTTACAATAGCTTAAGAAAACTGAATATCTAACAGGATGGCACTGACTAAATAAATAGTGGGACACTCTGAAACCTTTGTAAACCCCTATTGGCTCGGGAACATGCTTATGTAATGATGTTTACTGAGATGAGAAGAATGCAAGAATTGTAGGATAGCTGTAGAGAGGTGTGTGATTAAACACATGTAGGCAGTTCTTTTTTTTTTTTTTTTTTTTTTTAGAGATTTTTGCTATAGGACTGGTGTGCTCGCTGGAGATAGAGAAAGAGACAGAGAGACAGAAAGCAAGAAATCACTCCCTTGTCGGGGTAGCCACACTGCAATCCCTTCTCCATTCTCTTCTCAGGATTTTGAGCACTCACGCACATGTGGCCAGTGTGAGTTTAAGCCACCAGGTCTGGGAATTGAACTGTGGTCAACTATGTGAGAGTCCAGCGATGTAACCATTGTGCCATCTGCTAGTCCTTGGTTTTTGCACCAACCATGAGATGTGATCATCGCGCAGTGAGTTGGGGACTGGCATAGGATTTTGATGTCAGGCCGCAGTGCATCAAATAGGCACAAGGCTTCTGTGGGTCATTCCCATCTTCTCCAAACCCAGATACGTGTGCTAGGAAAGATGAACAGTTGAAGGTTATGTAGGAGAGGAAGAACTCACTCCCCAAGACCACTCGGCCTTCGTCCTAGGCATCAAAGGGCTCTATAAAATGTGAGCTAACCAGGGCCATGGCTGAACAAGACCCTGTTACATACTTGGTGCATAAAACAGACCTGCAGAATGAAGGTTGCTGCCTCTGCTTGGAGACTGAATGAGGGATCTAACACATCTCACTGCCCTTAAAAAATAAGTATTGAAAATGTCAGTCTTCTAACAAGGTACGAGTTGATTAATTATAGGAGTTAACATTTTTTATTTTAAAAGGCAGCATGAAAGGGCATCTTTGTGAGGAATGTACAAAACCTGCCACACTCTTTGTCATACAGGTTGACTTGTGTGCGATGTGGCCATTTAAGGAAGAGCTGGCATTTGCCAGATGTCAATGTATTAGCTAGCAGATGACAGCTGGAAATCCTGTTCTAGATGTGCATATTTACTTACATGCCGAATCATGACCACAACCATCTCTCTAGACATATCAGAAGATACACAACGTGAAACGCTGGTTTATTTCTAGAAGTTTGTAATTGGGTGGTTAGAGCAGGGGAATAGGAGAAAAAAACTTCAAATCATAGTCCTCTATTAATTTCTTTCTGTCTTCCTTCCATGAATGCGTGAGAGAGAGACAAACACTCTTAGCTGGTCTTCATGCTGCAATCCACCACCAGTTTCCTGCCCCAGGTCACGGGTACAGCTGTGCCCAGTATGTGTAGGGAGGTCACCTGAAACCTTCCCATGTGAATGAATCTTGTGGAGTATTGCATTTCCAGTGCTACCCTCTGTACCCCCGCCCCTTCCCCTTTATTCTTAGGGACCTTTGTTCTACACATATAAGAGTAAGTTTGACTGAAAAACTGGCATGCAGTGGATGAAAATGAAAGGGTAGCTTACACTAATTTACTCAGGAATGTCCAGCCAGGTGTTTCAGAGTGAAAGGCATGAGGGCCAGGTGTCTTTACAGCAGGTGTGCATCTAGGAGCAGTGTGGACATCCACTGCTCTGCTCCCCCAGTGGCTGTGGTGTGGCCCTGCACCCCCGAGATGTTACTGAGGATATCCTCAACCACCTGCACTGCAATAAACCCCAGGAGACAAACTTCTCAAACATGTACTTCCAAGAAGGATCAAGCAGTCTGTGTCCTTGAGAGCTGCAAACACATTGGGTCCTGCT
>NW_006159510.1:5316368-5336240 GCF_000334495.1 Tupaia belangeri chinensis
TGCCTCCCTACCCCTCCAGCTGGGTCTTGCAGCCAGTCGCGACAGCCTCAGTGTCCCCCTGCAGAACAGAGTTCCCTGATGCCCACAGCCTCTTCCAAGGCTGGTGATACTGGGAGGCTTACCTAGGAGGAAACAGCTGGGTGGTCCCATGGAAGCATCACTGATGGTCTCCCTAAATGGAAAATGACTTCTGTTCTACTCACTGAAAATTCAACCACCATTGAATTAGCATGAGTTTCCAATGAGAATTCTTTTCCTCCTCACATTTGTCAGTGTTTTAATGGATTCTGTCCAGCTATTCATTCTCCCAGATGAACTCACACTGAAGTGATCTATTGTATTGTGCGCCCTTTCAGGAATCACTCTGCATGTTAATTTCATGACTGTGGGTGATTTATGAATCAAACAAGGACAGATCTGAGGCCAGAGTTGCCCCTGCTGCAAAATGCCCTGGGCTCTTCTGGGTCTGAGCAAGCCTGTGATCATGAAAGATGCTGGAGGGCCAGCAGGTGCTGTGGTGGTTAAAGATCCTGGATTCCCACATGGCCAACTGGGGTTCGAGTCCTGGACCTGGCAGCTTGCTTTCTCACTTTCTTTTTCTCTCTCTCTGATCAAATTGAAAAAATAGTAATAACAAATGGAATTAAATAAAAAAAAATGGAAGAAATGGTGCTGGATACTCATTGGCCTCAGGGCAGGGTGCTTCCTTCCAGCACCCAGCCTCCCTCTGTAGTCACCCCAGCCCCAGAAGAACTGGTCCCATATGTTATGTGGTATGGCCTGTTGTTTGGCTGGAGCTGCAGAACTGATGTCTCTCATAGTGAGGGCTTCAAGAGTCCTGGCTAGTTTTTTGCCTCTTTTGTAAGGCTCATACCTAAGCTGAGAACTCAGCTACCCCCCGTCCCTTACCCTGAGCCAAGACAGTTAGAAAGGGTCCTGCTGTCCCCATGGGACACATGTGCTTCAGATTCACATGCACTGTCTTCATCTCTTCTACTCAGAACTATGAGCGAATGAGTCCATCTGGGTTTCAGTTTCCTCATCAACGCAGATGGGCTGTATATGGTCATCGTGGACTGAGTGAGATTCTGCAAACAATGTGCCTACTGTGAATGTCACAAGACTGGGTTAGCAGCTTCTGGCTCCATTCTAGATGAGCTCAGAGACTCATCCTGATTGCTGGGGCTCTGAAATTCTAGGTAAAAGGCATTGGAACCAATGGCAGGACTGGAAATGACCTTCTGAGAAGTAGGAGGGCTTGGTGGGTTATGAATCCACCAAGGTTACTCTGAGAGTGAGGTACACAAGAGATGCCAGGCCAGAGCTCCAGAGTTAAGGCCATTCTCAGATTCTCCATCTGTAGTGTTGGTTGGCATGGTCACTCCACAGCCCCAAGCAAGGGGCAGGCCGTCCTCTTGGTTTCATGTCTCCATGGGATGGCCCAACTCTGTTAGGGGCTTCAGGGCAACCTAAGCCGTCCTTGCCAAGGTGGAGAACTGCTCTGGGGAGGGCATTCTGCACCACTCAGGCCCTGATCTATGGGAACAGGGCATTGCTGAGGCTCTTTTGGGTTTTGTTGGTGCTGGGAAAGCTACAGAACAAACAGGCCCGTGAGACTTCCCTGCGGAGTCTGGCCAGGGAGAAAGCATCTTCTGTACCCTACTCACTTGTCACATCCACATTTGGAGCTATGATTGCTCCCCTGAGGCCTGGACCGTCCAGATCTTTCTGGTCACTTGGTATTTTTGTTACAATGCCCGCACTCCCCTGACCTCTCCCCTCCATTCTTTCTATACACAGCACAGGACGATTTCCTATCCACACCCTCCTCTGCCAGCTGCCTGGGCCAGGGAAGACACTGCCCCTCACACAGGTACGCAGGCAGGATGGTGAAGAGTCCCCTCAGCCTTTGCAGGGCTCTGGTTTTGCCTGCCCAATATCCCTGGGTCCTGCCCTCTCTGGCATATCTGCCTCCATTGCTCCTAGGTTCAGCTTTCACCATCCTCGACCTTCAGTCACTTCGTTGTCTCACCTGCCCTCTCTGCGCCACCATTTTTCCCAGCTGGCAGCTGCTGTCATTGGCTCCTGGTGGCCTTGAGTTGGGCAGTCACCCACTGAGCTCTGGTCCCTCTGGCCCCTGGCTGGTTCTCATCCTCTCCATGCTCAGCCCTCTCAGGGACAGTGTCTGCTCTGTGCCCTCTGTGTCCTGTTCAGTGTCCTACAGTGTTCGTCCCCAGTTGTCCTCACTGCCCAGAAGCTCCCTCCTTTGAGGCCTCCTTTGCCTAGGCACCCCTTTCCTAGCACCCTCACTCATTCTTGCTCCTCATCACTGCTGCCATGCTCAGCACTGGGTTTAATTTTCCTGTTTCCTTACTTCCTAATTGTTCGTCCCTCTAATGTGTCCTCGAGGAAAGAGGAAAGAACTTCTTTCTCATCTTGACTGCCCCAGCCCCAGCCCAGGCCCCAGCAGTTTCTTTATGCTGAGAAACCATTTACCTTTTGTGATGAAGTCTCTCGTGTGACTGCTCAGTGACACCGCTGCCGTCCTCCTGCTTCACGAATACCCCCTGTCTGCACTCATTGCCCATTGAGGAAACAGCATTTGTAGCTAAAATCATTAATTCTGGGAAAATCGGCTGTCTCCCCCTTGAAGGGACCCTCAGCTTTGTTCTGAGGAATGTCAGCTTGTGGGTGGAAGTGAGGGTTCTCTAAGAAATTCTATACAATATTTCTTACAGTGGAAGAAAAACATCTCCATGTGTATTCTTTTTATTTTATATTTTTAGTTTTTATTATTCTAGACTATAACTTTTTTTTTCTTTTCTTTTCTTTTCTTTTTTGGAGAGGTTTTTCACTATAGGGCGTGAGCGCTCGCCAGACAGGCAGAGAGAGACATAGAGACAGAAAGCGAGAAATTACCCCCCGGGGGGATGGTCATGCCGCAATCCCTTCTCCTCCATTCTCTTCTCGGGATGTTGGGCACGCACGCACACACGCCTGGCATGAGTTTTAAGCCACCGGGTCCGGGACGCGAACCGTGGTCATTTACATGGGAGTCCAGCGACAAAGCCATTACACTAACTGCTGGTTCCCTTTTTTTCTTTTTTCATGAGAGAGAGAGATTTTTGTTATAGGGCATGTGCACTTATCACAGAGTCAGAGAGACAGAAAGTGAGAAATCACCGCCAGAGGCGATGGCCATGCCCCAATCCCTTCTCCTCCATTCTCCTCTCAGGGTCTTGGACATGCATGCATACACACCTGGCATGAGTTTAAGCCACCAGGTCTGGGACTCAAACCATGGTCAACTACATGGGAGTCCAGCAAGGTAACCATCACACCATCTGCTGGTCCCTAGAATATTACTATTTTACTTTTATTAATACATATTTAGCTTTAAAAAGTTGACCTAATTGGTTCAGTAGCTGGTGTGTAGTTAAGGAGCTGGACTCCTATATGGCTAACCACAGTTTGAACCCAGACCTGGCGGGATGAAACTCAGGGTGGATGAGTGTGCGTGTGTGCCCAAAATCCCAGTAGAAGGGTGGAGGAGAAGGGATTGTGGCATGATTATCTTTTCTAGGGGATCATTTTTCACTTTCCCTTTCACTCTCTCTCTCTCTGGCAAGTACACGTGCCCTATGGGACAAACCTTTAAAAACAAGGCAACAAAAAGCAAAGCCAAAATATCCTTGGTTTTATTATGACTTATAACTGTTGGGAATACAACTGGCAAAAATATATTGCTGTTGACTTTTACATGGTAAAATGCATATATTGCAGAGTTACCATATTTGTACTATATAGAAAGAATAACAAAATATAACTCACTAATGAGACTAATACATAAACAATATTTTTAAAATATCATCTTGACAAATGTGGTTGGATCAAGTTCAACTTGAGTAAAAGCATAGCCTCATCATTTGCAGTAGGTTCTCTCACTGTGAATGAGACATAATTCAAACGTTCTTTCGAGAGAAAGAGAGCTCAGCATTTTTTGGTATGTTCCTGTCAACCCAATGGCCTATTCATCTGAAAGCATATTTGGCCACGGAGGGGTCACATCTGTCCAGAACATGAATGTAGAAAGACTCCAGCCCACGAGGGACCTCTGAATCTCTGGCCTCAATAATCTGAGGAGAATTTGAGGTGAGTGAATGTAGCCTAGAAGGTCTGAAGGCTGGGGATGGAGTGTGGTGCAGCTGTAAGACTCAGGCCCATTCTTGGGGCAGAGACCATGGGGATGTCTTGTGGCCCCCTTTCGGGTTTGGAAAAGCTTCTGGTGATATGGTGATCCTCTTGTTGTCTCTGACAGGGGTTCTCTTTTTGAGCAACTGGAGATCTCTCTCCCTTCAGTTCTTCAGTCGGCATCATTTTCATTCTCTTCCCTTTCTGTATACGTTGAAATGCTCAGTAGACTCTTCCTCTAGCCTGGAATTCTCTAAGGAGTACTTGGTCTCTGCACAGTCCCTCACTAAGCTTGTCAAGACACTGGTCCTTCTCCTTGCTCTGTAGCCAGTGTGTGTTCAGGGTGCCTTTCATTCATCTGTAGAATCAGGCTTGAGTAGATCGCACAAGTCTGAACAAATGTAAGAGCCCCACCTATAAGCCCAGGACAGGGCAACACTGCTGCCTCCCACTGGAGGTCGTGGGATGAGAGGCTTGGACTCAGGTCATTCAGCAGTCACTCCACCTCCATCTCCACCTCATGCAGACCTCCAAGAATCAGCCCCAACTATGCTCCACAGAGGACAAAAGCCCGTCCATGGCACTGCAGCTACCTCAGGCTCTTTCATTCCAAGTACTGTGGATTCGCCAGCCACAGGAGAGAACCTGCCAACACCTTGCCTGGAATTCACCAGCAATTTGCAGCCTGACTGGGTCATTGGTAGAGGGTTAAAAGGATTCAGACAATAAAACGAGCTTCTTGATGTTCTTTTCTTTCTTTTTTTTTAAAAAATTTATCTATTTATTTATTTATTTATAGTCATGCACTATACATCAATACAGTATACAAAATGAGATTTTCTATCCAGTATACACCATATATTGGCTCAATCAATGACATTACCATACATGTTATCATCAACAAATAATTTTCTACTTCTTGTTTCTTATATATTTTGCTTTTTCCCTCCCTTGATTCCCTACCTCTCACCCTCTGTCAACTCGCCCCCTTCTCCCACACAGTTTCTGATATGTACAATTGTTTTCCATACCTTCTTTTTCACATTTTATTGATTCACTAAAGATCTTAATGAATTTAAAGACTTTCAATAGCAAGCACAGCTGATATATACATATTTATGACTGCAAGTCTGACTTTAGGTGTAAACCTCAGTAAAATGAACGTACTATAAAGTAGCACCTTGCTAGGTCTATATAGTTTACTGCAGTCATTACATAGGTGTGAATAGGTATTTTTTAATGCATTTTTTAATTTCAAAAAAAGTTTTAGTTTTAATAGATCAAAATAAAAAATGTTAAGAGAAATTTGCTTAAAACTTAAAGCCAGGAAAGAAGTTAGGATTCAGTTCAAATAGGAGATAGATGAACCTATTAACAGTTCAAGAGAAGACAAAAATCCTTAAATATGGAAACCAAAGCATCGAAGAAAATCAGTGATTTTTTTAGTCTAAAGTAAAAAATTCTATTTCACTAGTTCACACTCACGTAATTAATCTCACTTCTATTGAATTTGCAGTGTTACTATGGTCTGATCTTTCCATTTAAACTCTGGAAGTTAACATTTAACTCCAGACTTGTCCCTACCATTAGGCTGGCCATCCTCTTAGTTGTTTTTCTGTACTCTTTTTCTGTGTGTTTGACTTTAGTTTTCCTGTTATAGCACTCCCTTCAGCACTTCTTGGAGAGCTGGTCTGGTGTTGGTAAATTCTTTCGGGTTTTGTTTATCTGAGAATGTTTTTGTCTTTTTTTTTTTTTTAACCACATGCAAGATAATCTTACTGGGTATAGTATTCTTGGTTGAAATTGTTTTTCACTTGACACTTTGAATATATTTTCCCATTCTTTCCTTGTTTGCACTGTTTCTGATGAGAGGTCCAACTTTAGCCTGATGGGATATCCTTTGAAAGTAACTTGACATTTCTCTCTTGCCAATTTTAGTATCTTGTCTCTGTGGTTTTGGTCAATCTGGCTATGATGTGCCTTCTTGGATTGACTCTATGTGAGGTCCTTTCCTTTGTATTTCTTGGGTCTAGATATTTGAATGCCTCTTTAGGTTTGGAAAGTTTTCTTCCAGGATTTCATGGAATAGGTTTTCAATACCCTTATTAGTTTCTTCACCTTCTGGGATATCAGTGATCTGAATGTTTGGGCATTTAATGGTATCTAGTCATTCTTATGTCATTCTCATTATTTGTGATTATTTTCTCAGTATTTTTGGTAAATTTTTTTAGGTCAGAGGTTATAACTTCTACATTTCTCTTTAAAAAGTTATAAAAAAGGGGCCAGCAGTTGGTGTGGTGGTTATGTCACTAGACTCTGACATGGCCGACTGTGGTCCGAGTCTTGGACCCAGGGCCTTGAAAATCACACTGGGTGCATGTGGGTGTGTGCCTATGATCTCAGGAGGAGAATAGAGGAGAAGGGATTGTGGCACGGCCATCCTCCCAGGGGGTGATTTCTCACTTTCCCTCTCACTGTCTTTTTCTGGTGAGCACAGGCGCCCTATGGCAAAAACCTCAAAAAACAAAACAAAACTATAAAATAACAATAAATAGAAGAAGTTGAAAAGTAACAACCACAAGAAACTAGCAAGCAGGCAGTTTGAAAACTATGCTGCCAATACTGGCTTTTCCGTTGTCAGTATATTTCCTCTGTACATTGGGCCTTCGCTATTGCTGCAGTGGTGGTCACTTTATCAAGACCTAGATCTGCTGAGTCACTCAGAGGCAAATGGATGCTTTCAGAGGCACCATGTTTTGGAATTTAGTTCTATGGGGAGTGATTGGATGTTCTCCAGACATTTGTGGTGGGACTTAGTTATTTTATGATATAAAGGTGTGAAGTGAAAACAAAGCCTTCATAGTGTCCCAGGATGAGACTTGGGATGTGATGAGCACTAGAGCCAGCCTTCTGTGATTGTGATGTGGTGTGTATGAGGAGAGGAATGAGAGAGAGAAACTTGTGGGTACAGGCCATGCTCTGCTCTGCTAAAAAATTCTGCCTTCTGCCATTTTTGATGCCTTTGAACTTTCCAGGAAGGACAGATTTCATATCATTGAGCGTCTACCATCTGCCACACACGGTCATGTGCCTTATTCAATTCGGTTCTCACTCCAACCCCTGGGAAGTAGGGATTGTTATCACATCGTTTATAAAAGAGGGGTCAACCTCACCTCTGGTGAGATGAAGCTCCTCACTCAAGGACCCCTGAAGAAGAATTCTCTGAATGCACTGATATCACCCAGGCACAGTCCCTGGCTAGCTATCCCAGAGTTCATAAAGCAGAAAGGTTGACAAATGAATATGCTTGGGCCACAGGTTTATATAGGCAATTTGAAGGTACAGTGGAAAACTGGGGGAAGGAGACAGGAGGACCAAGTAACCCGAATCTCAGTCAGCCTTGCCCATTCCTGTGTGATAGTAAGAATGAGAATTAAAACTTAAAAATTGTCAATACTGGGGCCAGCAGGTGACATAATAGTTAAAGTGTTGTACTCCCATGTGGCTGACTATAGTTTGAATCTCAGACCAGATGGCCTGAAACTCACATGGGGCACATGTCCATGCATGCCCAAAATCCCAAGGAGAGAATGGAGAAGGGATTGTGGTGTGGCTATCTCCCTAGGGTGGGGGTGGGGGTGATGTCTCACTTTCTCTCTCTGTCTCTCTCTGTCTTTCTGGTGAGTGCATATACTCTATAGCAAAAATTTCTCTAAAAGCGTCAGTATGTGGCATGGTGGTTAAGAGACTGAATTCCAGAAGGCCAATCATGATTTGAGTCCTGGACCTGGCTGTTTGCTGTCTCACTCCCCCTGCCAGTCAAATAAAAAAATAGTAATAATAAATAAAATCAAATAATTATTTAAAATAATCTCTCAAAATTATAAATACCATTTTATGTATAATAACAAATTAGGGTTAACCATGTAGCACTTTGGTTAAGCTCCGTGTAAAAGAAGACAGATCCCACAAAGTTGATCAGGTTCAAGTCCTTGCTCCAGCGGCTCACATACTAGGTGTGCATGTGCGTGCCCAGGATCCTGAAGAGATGCCGAATTGAAGGAAAAAAGATTGCTGAGTGACCAGGTCCATAGCAGGGTGCTTTTTCTCTTTTTCTTTCTCTTTCTCTCATCATGCATGCACATGTGCCCCCTGGCATCATTAAAAAAGGGAAAAAAAATCAGTTACGAAAACAAAATTAGGGGCCAACAGGTAGCATGGTGTTAAGGCACTGGACTTCCACATGACTCACCACCCTGGACCCGGTGGTTTGAAAATCACTCTAGAGCATGTTCGTGTGTGCCCAAGATCTTGAGAGAAGAGTGGGGGAGAAGGGATTTTTGTGTGGTCATTCCCCCAGGAGGTAATTTCTCACTTTCTCTCTCTCAGTCTCTCTCTGGTGAACACACATGCCCTAGGCCAAATCTAAAAAAGAAAAAAATTAGTTTGAATTATTTTATGACATTAGTAGTTTTTAGATTTTTGTCACATTTCTTAATAACATAAATGCTTCTTTTCCAATTTTTTATTGTTATTATTTATTTAATTTTATGAATTATTATTTTAAAAACTTTGCTTTCAGGAATGCGTGCTCACCAGAGTGAGAGAGAGAGAGAGAGAGAGAGAAATAATGAGAGAAAGGGAGAGAGGGAAAGTGAGAAAGCAAGCTGCCAAGTTTAGGACTTGAGCCATGGTCAGCTATGTGGAAGTCCAGAGCCTTAACCAGCACACCACCTGCTGGTCCCTTTTTTCCATTTTTGCCTATTAGAAGAAAACTCTCAGCTCACAGGCCAGAAACTACAAGGCACTCTCTGCATCTCGTCACTTTGGCAGTCTTGTCTTGGCCCTCACTTAATGTGGCCCATCAAGCTTGGGAATAGGAATGCAGACTCCCGTTTGCATATTGCAGACTTGTTTCTCTTCTGGGTATTTGGGGCTTTATGATTTGCTGTTGCAATTTACTTGGTTTTGTAAATTCAACCAATCACCATCTTTATTAATATTCTGGACTTCTCAGGAAATGGTAACTTACCTTCCTAAATTATTTATTTTTTTAGAGAGACATTTTTGCTATAGGGTGCATGCGCTTGCTGGAGAGACAGAGAGAGACAGAGAGACAGAAAGCCAGAAATCATCCCCCGCAGGGATGGCCACACTGCAACACCTTTTCCTCCATTCGCTTCTCGTGATTTTGGCCCAGCATGAGTTTAAGTTGCTGGGTCTGGGACTCAAACTGTGGTCGATTACACGGGAGTCCAGTAACCACTATTCCATCTGCTGGTCCCTCTTCTTAAATTCTTTTTTTTTTTTTTTTTTGAGAGGTTTTTGCTATAGGGCGCGTGCACTTGCCAGACAGACAGAGAGAGACAGAAAGTGAGAAATCACTCCCCAGGGGTGATTCTCCTCCATTCTCCTCTTGGGATCTTGGGCACGCACGCATACACGCCCGGCGTGAGTTTTAAGCCACCAGTACGCGAACCACGGTTGACTACGTGGGAGTCCAGCGACATAGCCATTATGTTAACTGCTGGTTCCCCCCGCTTCTTAAATTCTTAAAGGGCTCTAGAGACTACTTTTTTTTCTTACCCAGTAAGTTTGCAGCATCTTTGCAATGCCAGTATAAGGGAGATCTCAGCTTACATAAAATACCGTTAGCCACTCAAAACTTTGGGTTCTATCCTTTTTGTATCTTGTTAACAGGCTCCAAAGTAGCTAGCTCAGAAGGAATTATAGTAGTCAGGGTTTCTGCAGAGAAACAGAACTGATGGTGTGTGTGTGTGTGTATGTGCACAGAAAGATGTTAAGGAATTGGCTCTCATGATTGTAAAGGCCGGCAAGCCCCAAATCTGCAGAACAGGCCTGAAGGCTGGAGACACAGGGAGCTGATGTGCCACTCTGGTCCAAAGGCAATCTGTTGGCAGAATTAATTCTTCTCCATGAAGTCAGTTTTTTTAATTTAAGGCCTTCAACTGTGTGGATGAGGCCCACTCATATGATGTATGTATTTACCCAAAACATTTACTGATTTAAATGCTAATCTCATCTGAAAAATACCTTCCCAAAATAATGTTTAACCAAATATCTAGGAAGGGTTCTGTCATTCATCTTTGGTGGACTCCTCATCCGGGGTGATCCATCTGAGGTTACAGTGTGGACAATGGTCCTGTGGTCCCCTTCCCTGCTCACTGGGGCATGTGCCCTGAGAGGTTGATGGGCTCTGTGGCACCTTAGGCAGGATTTGCGCCCCATCCCGGAGCCAGGCTCTGCTCTCCAGGGTCCCTGAGGAAGCCCAACATCAGCATCCCAAGGAAGGGACATGATGCATGACACATGGCCCAGTGGTTCTCCTCCCTCCCCAACCTGGTTTCAGCAACCTTGTCACACAGCCTGGATCTGGGCAGCTCCCAACCCACATGTCAGGGCTGGGTGTAGAAGGGCCCCTGGAGTTGCACGAAGGTTTTATAGGGAGGAGAGGAGCTGGGCAAGGGGACCTCCTCACCTGTCCTGATGGATTCTCCAGGGAACAGGTCCCTTGGGGGTAGAGGGAAGGGACATGTCTGAGCTCAGGTGAGAAAGGGCTGTTGTGATCGGCAGTGAGTATGGCTAGCTGTGCACCATCACACAGAGCGCAGATGGGGACTTCAGAGCTCAGCCTCCCTGAAACTCTTCTTACCCTGCACAGGCCAGGGCCTTGCTGATCCTTTCTGGCCTTTAGGACCTTTCATATAAATGAATGGCAAGGCCAAGGCCAGGCCTAAGCACGACGGCACACATTTGGCACAGGGGACGAAGGCAAGGGGACCTCTCTGGTCATGAACCCTGCAGTCCCTCCTAGGACAGTGTCACTCTGCACTGTCCTCAGGTCCCATCTGTCTGTCATTCTGCAAGGCAGGATAGACCCTGTTGCTGGAGGCAGGCTCCTGATCAGCTCCTCTGGAGCAGCTCCGTGGGGTGTCTGGCAGAGGCAAAGCTGTGCACTGATCCAGAGGAAAAACATGTCTGCTAAATTTTAGTGCTTCAGGGAGGACAGATAATTATCTGAGGTTGGCAGAGCAATCAATTTTCTGGGTGTGAAGTTTACAAACAAAATCCTTCTCTTTGTGAAGGCAGATTAGCAATGGAAACACCTTCTACATCACTGTCTGTGCAAATGGTTGTGTCTGCAATCAATCTCTCTATTCTTTAAAACAGGACCAATTTGCATAATTGTTTCTTGTCTCAGGGAAATCTCATGAGGGATGTTGTCTTCAGATAACCAGCAACCTGGGCTCCAGGCTATGCCAGCAGGGGTAAGTGACATGAAGAAACTGTTTTCAGAGACCGAACAGGTGGCAGGGGGAACTGATGGCACTTAGTAGCCTTTGAGAAGGCTCCAGGCTCCTTTGGAGCCAGAAGCCATTTGGTCAGAGGATTCATAGCTATAGGCTCCTATTCCCTGCTCCCTATTACCAGGAAGGAAATGGGGAACACCATGTCCATGGAAGCCCCTGGCGTCTAGGTTAGAAACCTCAGCGTTCTCATCTCTAATGTAATAAAACGAGCCAGAGGTGCTACAAATTGGTGAACAAATTGGCCTACAGTAGCTAAAATAAGAATGGAAAAACTCATGTGATAAATTTTACAAATGTGCAGTTCTATAAGGAAGAAGGCTTTGGGCAGATGCAGGCCTGCTTGGCTCCTAACTCTTCCCACGCCTCCCAAAGCTGCCTCGGTGAGAACACGGTTGTGAGCACTGCTGCTGATGCCCCATGCCTGGAGAGAGACACTGAGCAAGCATCCTTAACTTGGATTTCCCTTATGAATAGTTAGCTTTGAAAACAGATGCTGGCGGGCCAATCAGTAGCGAGGTGGTTAAGGTTGCTGGATCTCAAATGGCTCACTTCATGGTTGGAGTCCTGGACCTGGCAGCTTGAAAAACACACCAGTGTGTGTGAGAGAGTGCCCGAAATCCTGAGAGGAGAATAAAGAAGAAAGGATTGTGGCATCATTGGCATCTCCCCTAGGTCTCTCCCCATCTCCCCTTCCGCCTCCTTTCGTGTGTGTTTCTCTGCAGGGATGCATGGGCTGTATAGCAAATGGAAAAAAAAAAATGCTGGGGAGAAGACAGTAAACGGGAAACTGCCTGTTTCAGACAGAGACCTGGACAGACAGGCACTGCCACCTGGGA
Source organism: Tupaia belangeri chinensis (assembly GCF_000334495.1). NCBI lineage: Eukaryota > Metazoa > Chordata > Mammalia > Scandentia > Tupaiidae > Tupaia > Tupaia belangeri. The sequence continues at coordinate 5,328,727 of NW_006159510.1, forward strand.
TGGAAACCCCAGCCAGGGGCCCAGAGCAGCAGGCCCTTTAGCAGCTACTCAGCGGGAGCAGAGCCTCATCTCTTCCCTAAGACACAGAAAATGTCTTGGCTTTTGAGAGGAGAGAGTCCAGGAGCCCCTAGGTTGTCCCAGAGCAGACAGAATGTTCCAAAACCTGGGAAACCAATGTGCCAGCTGGAAAACAGAAAGAGAAGGGACAGTCTTGAAAAAAAAATCGATCACGAATTTATCACTCTTTTACAAACATTGGAAAATGGAATATGAATGTGAACCTCATAAAACTCGATCTCAAAGCTGTGATGACCATAGCAGCCGGTAAAAATGTAGAGTAAGAAAGCAGTTCTGAGAACCAAGAAGCCATCTACATTTGAGCTCCAACGTTTCTGACCTCACTTCTCACCATGGCCCTCCTCAGTCCCAGCCTGGCTGGAGGCTGCTCTGCCTGGCCATGCCCACCCCTCAGGACTTTGGTCAGGTGGGACTTGATCAAAACCCACCTACAACCCTCCCAGTCCCCTCATCCTCTTCATGGGGGTGCTGTGTGCCAAATACACTATTTTTATTCATTGCACCTTTATTCTGCCAACACACACATACTTGGGCAGAGAAGAGACCTCTGATTCTTGGTGTTCCCTGTGGGTTCTTGCCCTAACGCTCTACACAGTGACAGTCTGCAGACACCAACTGACAGAGGAAATGATGCGTAAAAAGGCAGAGGGTACAGTGGTGACCCAGACCTAGCAAGTGGGTATCACTGGATTTCTCACAAGGCAAAATTGACTGGTTCTTCCCTAAAGCCTTGGTTTCCTTGACACTGAATCTGCAGTTGAGAAATGCTAATAATTGTTCCATTATAAAAATAACTTGTTTGGAATAATAGAAAAATGTAGGAAATGTAGGGCTAAAGGGTTTGTTAGTGCAGCATTACTCTGAGGCTTTTACATACAAATATGCGTAAATCTCCAAGGTAGGGGTAAAGTAAGGATCCCTTAGCAAATGTAGTTGCCAGTGAAACTCTTTTCTGTGAAACAATGAGTGTTCTGTCTGGTGCGGTCAGAAAGGTGACACTTCAGGGCCATTGAACTGGACAAACTCCAAAGACAGACATAGGTGTCTCCTCTTTTTCTTCTGTATTTCCAGTACCTACAACAGGTCTGAGATCTGCATAAGACCTGGAGATTCTTATTAACTGTGAGCTAAGAGTAGGAGACATGAATTAAGTTATAGAAATATTGAATCCAGTATATCCCAGGCTTAGCTCAGGCAAAGGTGGAAGCCTCCCAGAGGACTGGACTGTAGAGAGCAGATCATCTAGCAGGTCCCTCAGACCACCCTCAGCCCTTCCCTAGATCCAAGGGTGCAGTGGCTGTAACCAATGCAGAGGACCGTTCATTAAATCCGTAGAGTGGACCATCTGATAGAGCCGGGAGAGTGCGGTCTCAATGGGTGTTATTCTGGAGAAATAAGGACTTACCTGAGCTTTTGGTGAGGGAAACAAGTCTCATTGGGGTTGAAATGACATAACCCAAACTGCCAAGATCTGATGTCTGCCCATTTGTGCCTTTGGGCACCTTAAGGGCTATCAAGAGGAGGAGAAGGTGGGTAGAGTAGCTTCCTGCAGCACTTGGTGCCTGGGGCACGGATTTCTCAGTTCTCATGACAGCCTCCCAAGCAGTCATTGTTATTCTTGTTCCCACGTCACAGTTAGAGAAATGGGGCCCAGAGATGTGCAGTGAAGGAGATGTGATTCACATAAGGCCACCTGGCTTCAGATGCCCTGCCCTTGGACACTACACAAGAAGTTGCCCAGGATGGTGTTGAAACACTCCCCGCTGGGATCCTTAGGGTCTACAGAGGCCACCAGTAGTCCTATGGCAGTTTTTCTAGTATTTTAGAAGTCAGACTCCTTTGAAAATCTGGTGAAAGTTAAGTTCTGGGTGACCGCTCCATAAGAGAGCTTGCACATGAACCCCAGGTGACTTGTGGACTGTGCCAGAGGTATTCTGACCTCTGCACAGCAAGGATGCCTGAGAGGTCCCAGGCCCCTCATTGAAGGCCTATGTTCTGCTGTGTGGCCTGTGGCCTAGACCCCTCCTAGCATCTACAGCTCAGCCCAAGACTCCTCTTCTGGGAAGCTCTCCCTGACCTCTTCAGCATTCATCTTGCCTTCTCTTCGTCCCTGCCGCTCCCTAGTCTTGTCCTGTCACTGGACTGCACCTCACCTTAGAACTCTTTCACATGCTGCTATCTCCTTCAGTACATTGTAATCCCTAGGGGCAGGGGGCTCATGGTCCCCACTGCCATCCCCAGCCTACTTTAAGTAGCACAGAGTACATGTTGAATGAACACTTACTCACTGAGCTTTTTATGAAGACCATGACTGGTGGAAGTGTTTATGACTCACTCCGTCAGTTCAAAACAGAGAGAGACTAAATGCACTTAGACAAAGATGGGGTCTGAGAACACAGGCTCCATCATGCTGGGGCTGAGCCTGAGAGGCCAGAGCCCCTATCCAGAGCACCATCATTCATTCACTGACTCATTCATTCATCTCACCAATGTCATCTGAAGGTCCTCACATGCTAGACCACATGCAAGGTGTTGGGGCCATGAAAGCAAATAGCAATAGTGTTAATGAGTGATAGTGGTAATGATTGATAGAGGTAGTGATAAACAGTAATAAAAATTGCTAGCAATAGTGATTGTCACAGTGATAGTGATAATGACTGATAATGATGATAGTGAATAGAGATTGATAGTGACAGTGGTAAGTAGTGACAATTGATAGTGACGATGCTAGTGAGTGATAGTGACAGGCACAGTAAGAGTGATAATGATTGATAATGATAGTTATGCTAGGGAATACGGATTGATAGTGACAATAATTGATAGCAATAGGGATGATAGTGATAGTCACATTGACAAATAGTGATAATGATAGTGACAGTTATGGTAGTGAACAGTGATTGACAGTGATAGTGAATGATGAAGACAGTGATTGATAGTGACAGTGACTGTGATGCTATGATCCTGAGGGTGATAGTGTGTAGGAGATACTGAGCAATGTTCTTAGCCTAAGAGACCTGACGTCTAGGCCCTACGTCTAGGCCCTCACAATCACTTAGCTACCTCATTCATCCTGGTATCAGCACTTCATCCCCATCTGATGGCTGAGGGTAAGTTGCTTGCCCAAGGTCACACACTAATCAATACTACAGAGCTGGGGTCTCTGCCCTGTGGAACTCACATTCTAGAGTAAAAATAAACAAAGAGCCTGAGAAGTAAAAACTGAATTTGGAAAAAAAAAATGGCATGGGAGGAACAGAGGTGGGGGATGACATGCACACCAGGAGTCAAATCACAGGAACTTTGTCTGAAGCTTGTGGGGGGTGCCAGTGCCCAGGCCAGAGTGCAAGGAGCAGGCTGAATGGAAGAGGTGGGCAGGTTTGCCTCAGATGCGAGGAGCAAGGATAAGGCGCTCACTGAAGTAGGAAACTAGCTAGATGAAGCCAACCACGCAGGCCAGTGTCTTGTCATGAGCCAAGTCCTACTGGGCTGTCTTGAGTACCCCAAGACCGTGAGCCTCCCTGAGGCCAGGGCCATGTCCAGAAACCCCGCAGAGAGCTATACCCTACACTCTGCTGTTTTAATTTAACGAGCTATGGTGTGAAACAGAACTTAGCAAAGCATCCGTGTAATTTCATTAACTTTCTCTCATTTTCTCAGCTGGGCGTCTGCAGTTAATGTGCATTTGAGGGAAGAAAACTGAAAGGCAGCCAGAGCCATGTTGGAGACTGGGCATGGATGTGAGCTTCAGGCCAGCAGGTGATGGTTGCCCAATACATACTTCGGTTGAATCTATTACCACTGGCCTGTCCCTGGGACCCTTTTCAGATGCCACCTTCACTTGGAACACAGGTGAATCCTGCCATAAAGGAAGAGTGAAGGGCTCTCTGTGACCTATTCCCAAGGCAGGCATGCCACCACCTTTCACTGGTCCCCTCATCCAAGGGTACTGACAAGCTTCTCGTCCCCAGCCCAACCTGGATCGAGGGTGCCAAAATGTCCCACTGAGCCCCAACATTGCTCCATTACAGGTGGGACAGTTTATAGAGCTCAGGCAGACAGTTCACCATCTCAGGGAAAAGCCATTCACCAAGGTGTTCAGGGTAGCCATGGAGTTTAATTGAAACTTAAAATGAAAGGTTGGAAACTCATCCTACCCACTCCATATTGGATAATGTGTGTCTGGAACCTGATCCCTTGGGTCTGCTGAGCATCAGCTACAGCAGGGCGGACAAGGCCCAGCTCTGCCCTGTACCCAGTGCTCAGAGGTGGGTGGGTAGGTGCAGACTGTGAGGCTGTGAGGACACTATGACTGTCCAAGCCACGTCATTGACTGAGGGATGGTCCCAGGCAACATGCATGACTCACCAGATTGTCTACCTCCTCTACTCTTCTCCCTGTCAGAGGTAGGCACCCCCAGACTAGGAGCGGTGTCTTCCTTCCTCTTTCTTCTGTAGATCACCAAGCCCATTCCATGCACATGGGAGACTCTGAGAGGGGCACAGGGCTGAGAGGACACTGACAGTTGTTCCCTGTGATGTGGTGGATCCAGAGCATGGTGTGGGTAAGTGGGGTTTGGGTGGGGAAGGAGTCTCCAGTATCTGCAGGGTGACATCAACCCTGGGTTCACTTCTCCATGGTCTCCCATCTGACTCTGCCCTCGTCCTACCTCTGGTTCTCTCCCATCACCATTGGCCTGCCACTAGGTCCTGAATATTGGTAATGCCTGTCCCTTGCTGGAAGAGCTTCACAGCTCCTCCTGCCCTCAGGAGCATGGTCCTGGAACACCAAGCAAGGCACTCAAGAGCTCCAGAACCCATAGCCTCTCAAAATTTTCACTCAATATCCTTGCATACTCCTAAAAATGGCTGAGACCTCCCGCAAAGAATCTTGTTTATCTATTATCATTTACCAGATCCAAATGAAAACAGAGAAAATGTAAAATCCTAAGTAACTAATGAATTAAAACTAGATAAATGTATTACATGCTAACATAATAAATTTTTTTAAGTGAAAAACACCTCTTATTTTCTTTAAAAAGTTGGTGAGAAGATGTGAGGATATGCAGCCTAACAATAGGAGGCAGTTATTGGAATGCTCATTAATTACTCACTTGAGCCAGCTGACACATGCCTTAGATTCTAGGGGCTCTGTGGAAACATCCATGGGTTATGAGAAACAGCCTGACCCTGGCTAGGTCATGTAGTGCCTATTCTATATAATATTTATGGTTTACATATTATCTTCTTTGATGCATATTCAGAAAGCCTTCCTCAGAGTTGCAGAGGAATAGCATAAGTAATCTGGCTTGACCTATGATGCATAACAAGATCACACATGGTAGTAACAAGATTGAAAAACGTATACACTAAAGCACTTATCTCTAACTGTAGAACTTAAACTGCATCTTTGAAAGCTTGCAAAACAGTTCACTGTGCCTGATAAAATGCATAAATAAAGAAACTCAGCATGACTGAGCAGCACAGCTTGTCTGTGTTCACCTCATCCTTGCTTCTGTATCTTTCTTTTTTCTCTAACTTTTCTTCTTTACAGGACCAAGTCCTGGGGAGAACGCCAACAGTATTACCATCTAGAGAGATGTTACTTTTAAGCTTTCTGGCAGAAGCCCACAAGAAGAGGAGCACTGCTTAGATTTGTGTATGCTCTGTTCACAAACAGCACCTCCACGTGCACATCTGCATTCAGCCTTTGGTGGCAACATGTTCAGCCACCTCTGCAATCTCATGGGAGAACGAGGGTGATAAAGGCACATGATAGCCTTAGGAGGAAGCATTTTGACCTCAGGATTCCTGAGAGAAGCTTGGTCCCTGGGATCTCAGGGCTGCTGACTTGGGAACGTCACATGCCTGTGGCTTCCTGCACATAGCACTTTATTCTGCACGTCCCTCCTCTGGAATCCATCCCTGCCTTTTCCTTATGAACCTTTTGGACTCCGGGGCGTGTTCCTTTCAGGAAGTGCTACCAGGACTTCCAGGTAGGGGAATGCCCTCCTCTAGGCAGATACTATTTCTAAACTCTCTTGTCTGACTAAAAAGGGATCGCTCTTCTCTGTCCCGTGGCACTTGGACAAAGCCAATGAAATGAGCAAACATGGGCTGTCTCTTTGAGAAAAAGGCAGTTATGAGACAGTGCATAAATCTCCATGTATCCTTGCTACAACTGGAATATTCCCTCCTCCCCATTCATGTGTTAGGCCATTGTAATTGGATGAAATGAGCAAAAATTTAATCCAATTATGGTGTCACAGGTGGGGCTTTTGGGAAGAGATTAGCCATTGAGTGATTAGGACAGAGTCCCCATGATTGAGTCTGATGGGTTTACAAGAAAAGGAAGTGAGACAGGCAGATGGGATTCTATAATTGTCTGTCAAAGTTTCATATTGATTGAAAAGCTATGGCAAAGGGTCTAGTATCAGTTATTATCTAAATTCCATGATAAGGGGAGCAGATGACCTTATGGTCACCTGGAGTCAGTCACTTTGCTTAAGATTAAGTGTAGAGGGGAACCAGCAGTTAGGGTAATGGCTATGTCGCTGGACTCCCACGTAGTTGACCACGGTTCGCGTCCCGGACCCGGTGGCTTAAAACTCACGCCGGGCGTGTGTGCGTGCGTGCGTACGTGCCCAAGATCCCGAGAGGAGAATGGAGGAGAAGGGATTGCAGCGTGACCATCCCCCCTGTGGGGTGATTTCTCGCTTTCTGTCTCTCTGTTTCTCTCTGTCTGTCTGGCGAGCGCACGCGCCCTATAGTGAAAACCTCTCCAAAAAAAATAATAATAATAAGATTAAGTGTAGAGGCAGTGAATCTGGCACATTTTAACTACTGAGAAATGCAAAATTTTGAAGGTTATAGCTAGTACACATGACTGATGGATGGTAAGGAGGAATGTGGGTGACAAGGATGTTCATAAAACAGAAAGTCCAATGACATCTTGAACTATTTCAGGTGCTTTACTTCAGAGGCCTAGTGCCAAAGGGGGAATGAGCCCAGAGTAAATATTCCAAGGTAACTCACCTTCTATAATACATGCCTGAGTTCAGTTTCCTCAACTCCATTTTGAACAAAAGGGCTCTTTATTCTTCTCTTTCCATACAGTCACAGGTCCAAGCAGCATGGGACACTGAGCTACACATGGAAGAAAGTTGCCCTGACAGTTTCCTGAAGTAGCAGCAAACGCTGCACAAATGAGATAGACACTGTGTGTGCTCATCCACTGAGATATTGAACTCGCTCGTTATTGCAGCACAACCTAGGAGATACTGACTAATGCCTTCCAAATGACATAATTGAGATCTGGGCCTCCTAGAGCAAAAGGACCATAACTTCCTCCTTTTTCTGAGCCAGTGCTCCATATTCATAGCTGCCCTGGGCCATGTAAGTATCTCTGCCCAGGATGGAGATATTCTTTCAGTTCTTACA
>NW_006159510.1:5336251-5349256 GCF_000334495.1 Tupaia belangeri chinensis
AGGGAAGAAAAATGGTTCCATTTCACCAAATTTCTTCTAAAAAGTCTTATAACTGCACATAAAGGCACATATACAAAGATACCTTTTGGAGCACTACTTGTAATAGGGAAAAAAGCAAAGGCAAAACTAACATTTCTCCCTCTGTAAGAGATGGAAATAGAAAGTGCCATAATAAATACTCATCTGTCCAAACCCAGACTTAACATAAATTAATATTTTTGTCCTATTAGTTTCAGGTTTCTAATAAAGGAAATTTACACATACATCTGGCACCCTTCCTCAATCCACATGGGGTGCCCCTCCTCTGCTGATTGGTGTATACTTTGGCATCCAGTTTTTTTTTTTTTTTTTTAACAATCTTTATTTCTATAGACACAAAACTCTATCATGTTACCCTGAGTGCTTATTTTATTTTATTTTATTTTATTTTACTTTATTTTATTTTATTTTGCTGTAGGGCATGCATGCTTACTGGAGATATATATAGAGAGAGGAAGTGAGAAAATACCTCTTATGGGGGATGACCATGCTGCAATCCTTTCTCCTCATTCTTCTCACAAGATTTTGGGCATGCACACATGTGTATCCAGCATACTTTTTTGAGCCACTGGGTCTGGAATTTGAACCATGCAGTTAGTCATATGGGATCCAGCTACCTTCACCACCATACCATTGGCTGACCCAAGTGCTTCTTATATTATTAAATATTTTATGTATACTGAAGTATGTTGGATTGTCAGAAAAGTCATGACTCATTTTTAACATAGAAAAATATGTCATAACTTTTCAGACAATCTAATAAAATAAAACTAGAAACCAACTTTCTGATTAATGAAATTAAACTTCGCAAACACAATTTTAGCCTACGTATATCTCTGTCAATCCTGTTCCCCTAACCCTTTCAGAAGAAAACCTATCCCATGCAAGTTTTCATACTTTTACTACATGAGCAATTTATACAATTTTTGCATGATATTTTGTGTTATGTATTTATATTTATACTCATAGACTTGCTTGCTTGTATTTTTAACTTTTATATGTCATCTTTGGTGTGACTGTGGCAGAATTTGTCCAGTCTTTCATTGGTTCTCACTTAGGTTGGTATCAATTTTTTTTGCTATCCAGAAAAGGCTACACTTAGCTTACCACGTGTGTGAAGGTCTCATCTAGAGAAGACCCTAGGAAAGGGGTTGCTGGACTGGAGTTTTGGTGTCTTTCACTGGAGTGACTATCCTATCAATGGTACAGGATAATTCTCGCTTACCTACGACTTCTTTAACACTTGGTGTCACCAGACTTTTATATGTTGCTATTGTTTATGAAATATGTATTTTTCTGATAAGGAAGTTAAAAATTACTTTTTAACAATTGAGGTTGCTCTGACTGTGGATTGTTTTCCTTACAGATCTGTTGTAGGATTATTTTCCCCTTTGTCATAGTCCATGGCTGACCTCCAGCACTTACAGTGTGTTAAATTTATTCTCCTTCACGTATCTTTTTATTTTAGTTAAAATATTAAAAAATCCCTGCAGAAACCAATATTTCAGAACAGTCTTGTGTATCTGAGATTTAGAAGCATAAAAACCTAGAAGTGATTTCAATGTAAATAGGCACTCTTTGCTAATTCATCATTCAACTAAGCACAGGGCATGAACCAAGATTAGTCCATCTGGATGTTTATTTCTACATATGTCAAGGAAATGAGATATATCCTCTTCCCCAATCCAGGGGGAACACCAATATGCTGAGGTATCCTCTTGGAAGCTGTATGAGAAATGCTGCTTGTTAATTCTGCAGCCCAGGAAAAGCTCAAGTTCATGGCCAAAGGAGGAACACAGGGTCTATTGGGGTGTCTTGGTGTATGTGAATTGGCATGACATGCTTTGGGGAAGAGCCTCTCCAGGGACTTCCCTGGCTTCCATATTTCTTATATAGCCACAGGAGCAAAGAGGACAGCATCCAACTCTCAGAACCTCTTTGTGGACTGGAGAGGCAAAGATGGTGTCCTGGATGTAGACTCATTAGCGGAGTCAGGGATGTTTCCTTACCCTCAGTTGGGTGGAGGCAGCCCATTGGAAGACACTAAAATGCTGAGGAATTAATGCTCTGTGTAGGGTCCTTGCATTGTACACTGCTATTAGATCATGAGTTGGTGAGCCAGAATGTCTGAGGAGGCTGAATTATTATAGATGGTCTGTCAGCCTAGACAGTGAAACCATGCCCTGAGTACTATGGAGACTTCCAGAGTGCACTACAGTGGATGCTGGCCAGGATGATGATACAGGTGCTCACATTTGCTTGTTAAATTCGGTTGTGGTGATGCAGGTGATGGGATACCACTAGGCAGTGCTTAAGCCATATGGATTCAGTTCCTGGGCTGCCCTGAACATGCTGCCTGTAATCCTGACTGACTGGAAGGCAGAGGGTGTGGTATGATAGGACCTTGCTGGGGGTCCCACTCTTTCTCTCAAGAAGTAAACAGAACCTAAGATATTTTGCCTAGTTTAATTACAAGTTGGATATTACTAAGGGTTGCGTATATTGGTCTTGTGCTCAATGGAACTCTTCTAATAGTCCCAACCATCTTTTTTTTGTGTGTGTGAGAGCGATTTTTCCTATAGGGTGTGTGCACTTGTTGGAGAAAGAGAGAGAGAGAGAGAGAAAGCAAGAAATCACCCCCCAGGGAGAATGGTCACACTGCATTTCCTTCTCCTCCATTCTCCTCTAGGGATTTTGGGAATGCACACACATGTGACTGGCATAAGTTTCAAGCCACCAAATCTGGGACTTGAACCATGGATGACTACGTAAGAGTCCAGTGATGTAACCATTATGCCATCTGAGGGTCCCAAGTTCCAACAATTTTTAAAGTAGATCTTCATAGTGTCAACAAAGAATAATATTTTTCTCTTTTATTCCTGATCTGCTATTTTACATTTAATTAATTTTCATCTGCTACTGCATAGGTCAGTAACACTACCAGAGTTTCACAGAAAGGATGAAAGCCTTGCCTTGCTTCTAACTTCAAAGATAAAATTTCTGAAGCCACATTCTCAAGTGGGGTGTCTGTAAGGTGCTTTTTCTAGCTTAAGACTTAGATACTACTCATGTATCAGTTTAACTGTGGAATTTTTGACTTCTTATGTTTATTAAGACAGAACTGTTAGGATGAGAAATTTAGGGGAGTTCAACAGTGTTTTCTCAGAGAGGGTTCTCTAAGACCTATTCCATACTTTCTTTATAAACACTTCTCCCGTACTGGTCTTCCTTGCACTTATACTATTTTCTATGTATAAATAAAAACATAACATTTTTGACTAAAGGTAACACACTCTGTCATGACATAGCTGTAAACATTTCTCTCCTAAACAGAGTAAGCTGATGACAGAGTCCACAGGAAAGAGAAATTTCATGGAGGAACACTGATAGATCTTCTCAGGTAGCCTATAAGAGAAGGGATAAGAGGAGAGTTAAGGACTGCAAGAGTGGGAAGTCAGCACTTGGAGAAAAGGAGATGAACTTCCCTTGGACTGGTTCTTGGCCACACAGTCAGGTTGTTCTCTAAGCAAACTGGCTCACTGAGGGAGTCCATCAACTTGCACAGGGTGTTATAGGATATGGCCTAGAAATAGAAAGGTTCGAGTCTTGGCCACACCTTCCTCTAGGCCTCTGTGTTTGAGGCTGACTTAAATTTTTTTTTTCCTTTCTAGTCAATACATTCTATCTGCATTTCTGATTTGAAAAAATCTGACCTCTTCTGTGGCTGAAGTTTCTTAGTCATTCTGACCACTGTCATCCAGACAAAAAAGTAGATCTGATTTTCCTTCTTGCATGTAGTCCCTGGGTCTTTGCCATAAAATCTGCACAAATGTGTCTTATGGTTACTTCTGCAGCCTGGCCTAGAGGGCTGGAGTTCACTGCATCCTGCTGTGTCTCAGGTTCTCATTGGGCACTATCCTGAGAGGTGGATAAGACCCTGCCTGGGTTTTAGGGCCCATATTCTGGCAGGAGAAGAAATTCTCAGGAGACAACGTGTGGTCCTAGGGACCAACCTGCTTATTGACTGGCTGTCAGCACTTATCTGAGTGTGCAGAGGAGGGATTCTTACAGTAAGCAGCTCTAAGGTGATACATAAAGGACAAGCATCATTACCAAGCCGCCATAAGGGACCATAACTAGGTCGGGCACAGAGGTGAGGGATCAGGGACGGTGTGGGGCCCCAGCCATTCAGAAAGGGGCCCTGGAGGTGCCTTTCAGCACAGGGGGGCAGTGGGTGCTGGTGCTCATTACGGAGTGCAACAGGTGGGTGGGAGGGAGGACTGTTCACAGAGGTGGCTGGTGGGAGATAGAGCCAGGAACTTTGGGTGTGTAAGTCAAATATTGGGATGACGGTCACTCAGAGTGACTGCCACAGAGGAAATCCATTGTAGAGGTGGTGACAAGAGCAGTGTGCCATTGGGCGGGTCCCTAAACCTTCCTGGGTTTCAGTGTCCTCCTGGGTGTAAGGGCCAGTGGTTCCTGTGGCCTATTAACACACTCACTGAAACATTAGGTGCCTAGAATATATTATTTATTTGGGGAATAAGGAGAAAGAAATATGCTTCATGCATATTTTGTACAAAAGACAACAGTGATAATGCTTCAATTAGTGTGTTGGAGATGCCAGGTTGATTGTAAATGAAACCGAGCTGGGATCTGAGGTTTGCACACCATAATTGCACTCAGTCTTCTGAATAGAAATTACTTTATCAAAGTTGTGATTTAGAGAGAAGCACTTGCTAATTTTCTTCGGAATGGAGACTGTTGCTTTATTACCGCTTCATAGATTTTGTTACCAATGTGTGCCAGGTGACCTATAGTCACAACGGGGTGGTAGCTCACTTCACGGTGGAGATGCAGAGAAACAAAAATTCAAAGTTGTCATTGCCACGGTAATGGGAGAGGCCAATACTGAAGGACAAGGCTTCTCTTTGAACAGGATGACTTATGTCCAGAATCACTGACCTTGAGGCTTTGGCAATTGTGGGTGGACTACAAGGCTGTGGCCTCACACAGCACACGGTGGTGGTAGAGGTTTTCTGCTTAAAGAATTCTCTGGGATCCCAGGAGTGAACAGTCACATGGGGACTCATATGCTCCAGGAAGGACCTTGTGATAGGTGCTCTTCTGTGCTGTTCCAGTTGCTTTCCAGATGACCTCCTGGGCTCTGGAGGGGTAAATCACAGTAGAAGTGTTCAATTCCTATTGCCCCTTGAGGCCTTATTCCATTTCTGCCAAGCCTCAGAGACAGGAAGGGCCTCACTGTTTAGATGGGAAAACTGAGACCCTGAGTAGGAAAGGTCAGGCCGAGGTCCACAAAGAGTTAGTGACAAGGTAGGACAAGATAGAGCCTCTGGTGACCCCTCTGACCCCAACTTAGGCCAGTCCTCTGCATGCTCTGCTTGAAGGAATGGGAGTGGGGGTTACTTTTCCTACAGCTCAGTCTGTCCTGGTGGATGACAAGCCTGAAGGCAGGCCACATGTGGTGGAGGACTTGTGGCAGTGTCTGGCTACATGGCAACTGCTGAATGAATGCATGAGGAGTGTGATGCTTTGGAGGGTGTGCCCTTGAAGCTAGGCCTTTGCTGCCTCTGGATCCCAGCTGTGAGTGTCCTCTGACCATCCCCTGGGGCTCACAGCAACTGCCCCATCCTTACGTCCTGGATTCATTTCCTGTTCTCCCCCTCCTGCTCCTGAGATCCGTGCTCCAGTGCTCACTGTCCTTGGCCATGACTCCAGCTCTGCTTTAGCACAGCTAAAAGCTGTGCACAACCGCTAGCACAACCGCTTAATGTCAATGTGCTCAGTCTTTCCACTGTAACATGAAGAAACAAGCTCATATAGGTAGAGCCACCTGCCCAAGACCAGACAGTGAGCACTGGCAAGGCTAGCAATTTCGCCCTGATAATTGAACTTGTGAGCTGGGGCGTTAGCCATGGCACTGCAAGCCCAGTGCAGTACGGTGGGAGTGACAATGGTGGGAGCAGCATTGCTAATACCTATGCCACATGGAGGTCCCAATGTGAGGCAGAAGCAGGGGCATCTCTCCAGGTTCCTTCCTTGTGCTTCCTGGCCTCCCAGCCCTGGCAGGCAAGGCTGCAACTAACTGTAACCATCTGGGAGCCTGCTGTGTGGGACTGAGGGGGGAGGCCCTTTTACTTTCACACACCCCAATGCCCAGGGTTTGGCGGGCTTCCTCCAAAGCATTGGCAGGGCTGTGTCCCCCACCCTGCCCAAACCACACTTCTGCGTCTTGGAGTGCCACTCTCGCTGGCTTCACCTGTGTTCCCTGCCATGCTGTTTGCGTCCAGGCTTCACTGTCTGGGTGCAGGGAGCTTCGGTCAGGAAGGAGCTCTGTGTTGCTTCAGCCTGGACGCCCCTTTTCCAGTGACCCTCAGGACCCTCAGCGTCTTCAGTGCAGAATTGTTTGTGCACGCACTTCTCCACAGAAGCCGGTGACTCTGGGTTGGAGAGATGCCTCCAGGAATAACTGAACCTCTAGAGATTTTCCAGTTACTTCTGAGCCACAATGAAAACGAAAACGCTTGTTTCATTTAACAAGGTTTCAATTTCTTATTAGGTATAACTGTGCATGACAGGCAATCCCATTCCCACTCAAAAGCTTAAAGCGTGTTGCTAGTACCAGCCTATCTGCTGAGTGAACAGTGGCATGTAACAATAATTTCAAGAACAGAAGAAAAGTTTGGAGATGTGGGCTTAGATTGCTTGTCTTGCATGTAAAGGGTCACTCACAGGAGAGTCTTTTGCCATTTCTTGGAATTAGCTACCTGGCTCAAGGGGGTCACACACCATAAAACATAGGAAAAATAAAACTATTAATACAGCATGGAGGAAGCGTGTGGGGTTTCAGAGAACAGCCAGGGCTCACAATGGCCTAAGACTTCTGCCTTGAGCTGTGCCTGCAACCTCCTACAGCATCCTGTCTCTATCTCCTACAGGTGACCATGGGCGGCAGAGACCAGGCTGTGGGTGAAGCTTCTTTCATTCCTGAAAAGCACCACTTGCCTGTGACCTCTAAGAAGTGGACCGTCGTCCTGTGCTGGGTGGGGCGGCTCTCTTCCTGGGCCCCTCGCTGCTGGGAGCCCTCCTCTCAGAGGCATATCCCGCCCACCTTTCATCTTTGTCTTTCCTCCCTTCCTCATTATTTAAATGAGAGTATTATGCAAATATAATGCAAGAATTGAGTTCAACAAATCTGTTCTCATCCACACAGGTGCAGGCAATTTATGGGGGTCAGACTGAATCCAGGTTCCTTCTTCTAGCAAAGCTAAATGCTTTTGGACTCTCAGACGAAGGAGTAAAGCAATGCCAAAGTGGCCTGGCAGAGGTTTTTAATGACTCCAAGCTTCCCGGGCCCTGGTGGGAGATCCTGGCTCCTTTGCTGAGGTTGCCAGGGGAGCAGGGAGTAGAACCCATCAGAAGCCCGCTTCACTCCACAAGGAGAAAACAGGAACCTGTGCCACACAGGCCCAGAGAGCCTGACTCAGGGAAGGAGAGTAGGCTGAGCTGGGCCCTGTGGACTGCTGGGCCCTGTAGGAGGAGGACATCTGAGCAGGGCGGGGATTAAGGAGGCTACAGCAGTAGAACAGGCATCAAGAACAGTTCTTGGGGGAACGCCGAGGTCTCATTGCCTTATGCAGAAGGGCCTGAGCTTTGAAACTGGGAGCGGGGAAACAATTTGAGCATCTGTATTGCAGGTAAGATTTCATGCTGAGTGAGGCAAAAAGTAGAACCGGACAAGCAGCCCACACACTGGGGAACGTGCAGCTCTCATCTTCCCTCCGTAGACTTAACTTTGCTCAGTGTCTGGTCAGGACCACCAGGGACAGGGCTGCAGCTCTGGGACCAGAGAGGGGACAAGGTAAACAAGTGGGTGCCCTCCATTTCCACTGGCCATGAGGGCTAGCAGTATTCCAAGCAGGTTTTTTTTTGTTTGTTTGTTTGTTTATTTGTTTTTGTTTTGTTTTGTTTTGAAGTTGGTAGCTTTATTTATTTATTTATTTTTTGAATTGTGGGTCAAGAAACTTTTAAAGGAGTCTTGCGCTGGGTCACCTTACTTCTGATGGAGAACCCTTGACTGCCATTTGTCTGATGGGGATCTTTGTCTATCTACCACCCAGTAGCAGTGCTAGTGTCCTGCCTACCCAGTGGCTAAGATGAGTCCTGAGCCTCACTGTGTGCGTAGCCAGCTCTGCTTCCAGGTGGCACACTGAGGCCATGTCACAGGTTAGGGACTCAGGCCAATCCCAGGTGGTGGTTTTTGGATGAGGCAGCTAAGTAGGCTGAAAGAGAGGAGAATTGAGGGGGTCAGAGAGCAGACATGCCCGAATGACCTCCTCAGATCAGCTCTCTCTCCGGACTGGGTACTGTCCCTCCGCCACCCCTTCATGCCCTCGGGTCCTGGTGGTCACTTTGCAGGACCAGCTCTCTAGCTCTGGGATTACCTCCTGCCACCCCACACTTACTGCCTCAATTAGACAACCTGGGATGGCATCGACTTCCCAGCCCTCCTCATACACCCTAGGCCCCTGGCCTGGATGGGGCGAGGGGAAGCATTTCCTATATGTGGGCCCTGGTCTATCTCCACAGAAAAGACCTCCCTCACCACTCACCAGTCATGCCCAGCCCCGCTGCCAACCCGGCCAGGCTCTGGCCTCCGAGCACAGGGATCGCCTTGCTGCCACTTCGGAACTTTGGGGGCTTATCGTTTTTCCAAGGTTGTTGCTGCTGTTTCAGGCAGAGGAGCTCCCGAATATGTTTACGTCATTTTTTCAAGCTCTAATTATGGAATGGGGCTTTTAAAATAAAAAGGGCTTGGTGCTGGGTTGTAATTCTCTGAGCCGTCTGAGCCCGAGAGGAGCCTGGCAATTAGGGGTTTTCTGACTCAGGGAGCTGTCTCTGAGTCCCTGCTGTTCTTGTATGGGAGGGGTCATGTCTCAGTGATGGAGGAATGTCTTCATGGATAGGTAAGGCCCCTTCGTGAAAGGCCTGGCCCAGCAAAGGCTACCAGACCCACGTGGCGTCATGCAGAGACATATAGACCTTAACGACCCTCTGTTTCTCGGGTCTGGGGCTGAGATCAGAGGGTGCTGCAGCCAGGCTAAAGCCCCTTAATTCTCCACCCAGGGTTGAAATCCTCTGGCAAGGCCTCCAAGAGGGCTCTGCTTGCTCACCTCCAGGTGAGACTAGCAACGTTTTTGTTTTGTTTTGTTTTGAAGTTGGTAGCTTTATTTATTTATTTATTTTTTGAATTGTGGGTCAAGAAACTTTTAAAGGAGTCTTGCGCTGGGTCACCTTACTTCTGATGGAGAACCCTTGACTGCCATTTGTCTGATGGGGATCTTTGTCTATCTACCACCCAGTAGCAGTGCTAGTGTCCTGCCTACCCAGTGGCTAAGATGAGTCCTGAGCCTCACTGTGTGCGTAGCCAGCTCTGCTTCCAGGTGGCACACTGAGGCCATGTCACAGGTTAGGGACTCAGGCCAATCCCAGGTGGTGGTGGGTGGATGAGGCAGCTAAGTAGGCTGAAAGAGAGGAGAATTGAGGGGGTCAGAGAGCAGACATGCCCGAATGACCTCCTCAGATCAGCTCTCTCTCCGGACTGGGTACTGTCCCTCCGCCACCCCTTCATGCCCTCGGGTCCTGGTGGTCACTTTGCAGGACCAGCTCTCTAGCTCTGGGATTACCTCCTGCCACCCCACACTTACTGCCTCAATTAGACAACCTGGGATGGCATCGACTTCCCAGCCCTCCTCATACACCCTAGGCCCCTGGCCTGGATGGGGCGAGGGGAAGCATTTCCTATATGTGGGCCCTGGTCTATCTCCACAGAAAAGACCTCCCTCACCACTCACCAGTCATGCCCAGCCCCGCTGCCAACCCGGCCAGGCTCTGGCCTCCGAGCACAGGGATCGCCTTGCTGCCACTTCGGAACTTTGGGGGCTTATCCTTTTTCCAAGGTTGTTGCTGCTGTTTCAGGCAGAGGAGCTCCCGAATATGTTTACGTCATTTTTTCAAGCTCTAATTATGGAATGGGGCTTTTAAAATAAAAAGGGCTTGGTGCTGGGTTGTAATTCTCTGAGCCGTCTGAGCCCGAGAGGAGCCTGGCAATTAGGGGTTTTCTGACTCAGGGAGCTGTCTCTGAGTCCCTGCTGTTCTTGTATGGGAGGGGTCATGTCTCAGTGATGGAGGAATGTCTTCATGGATAGGTAAGGCCCCTTCGTGAAAGGCCTGGCCCAGCAAAGGCTACCAGACCCACGTGGCGTCATGCAGAGACATATAGACCTTAACGACCCTCTGTTTCTCGGGTCTGGGGCTGAGATCAGAGGGTGCTGCAGCCAGGCTAAAGCCCCTTAATTCTCCACCCAGGGTTGAAATCCTCTGGCAAGGCCTCCAAGAGGGCTCTGCTTGCTCACCTCCAGGTGAGACTAGCAACCACGCCTCCTCCTCCCTTCAGCCATCTTCACATGGCCTAACCATTTCCTATGGCTTGGAGACCCAAAGTATCTTCTTCCCTAGTGACAGGAGGGTCATCCCTCTGAGGCAGAATCTTCTAACAATTGTCTGGGGCCTGAGGTCTATGAAAGGCCTGTTTTCTCCCCTTCCCTTTTGAGCTCCCGTTTTTTCCAAGGAAGGGTATAGAGAACCCTCCCTAGCTCTCTAAGTCTCCTTTCCGATAGTCTTGGGAGGGGTGTCCCTGGAGGGAGACGCTGAGTCAGGTGGAGGACTGCTCTCGATCTACTTGATCCTGTGCCCTGCTGATAGGTGCATGCATCCCCCTCCCCACCATGCTCTGTGCTCCCTGAAGGTAGGGACCCTCCAGCTCCTCGCTAAGTCCAAGAGCTCACAGTGGAGCGTGGCACAGAGTGGGTGCTCCTGAGGTGGGCAAATGCACAGACGATGCTCCTGGCAGGCCCACGAGGAACACAGAGCCATCTGGGTCACTTAAACCACACATGTAAGTAGATAGCCCTAATACCGTATCTCTGGGGCCTTTGGGGAAGTGGCTCAGAATGCGGAACCTCCATTGGTGAAGAAAGAACTTCCAGGGCCTGCTTATCTTGTCCTAGATAAGCAGAGTACACAATGTTTGGAGTTGCCAGGAGGGCCCACCTGCAGTCAGCCTGGGAGAGGGAAGGGCCCTGTCCTTGCCGTGACAGTGATTCATGTGCACTGGCTATTTCTGGAATGTCGGCAGAAACAAATCCATTCTTTACGTAATGAAGAGAGCCATCTCTGCGGCTTGACACAGAGCAGAGCCAGACGTCGAGAGATGAGGTGCCCAGGACAGGAGCCTGGGGACAGCAGGTGCCAGGCTGCCAGAGGCCAGTTGACTGCCAGAGTGGGCACTGGAAGGCTCCCCCAGGAAGTGGTGAGAAGCTCCCCAGCAGCTGGGGAGCCCCCAAATGTGCAGCAGCTGTTCAGTGTGCCTTTTACCTCGTGTCAGGCCCCAGGGGACACTGCAAATGCTCGTGATTTCAGGGACCCCATATTTTCTCTGCCTCTTACACTGACGGTGGCTTCCACAAGGGGTCAAGCATTCACTGTTATGGAAATCAGGTGCCCTTAAAGGAGAGGTTCGTAAATGATCAATGCTTACTCAATTACAGGCTTCCCGGCCTCTACCCTGTGACCCCTCCCTACCCCAGCTGTGCCACTGGAGCCTCAGAACCAGGAGTTCGACTGGGGTGAGGGTAAGGGGCAGTTGTCTGCTGCACGTTTGGCAGGTCTTGTCCTGGGTGCTGGCCATGCATGGGCACCTCCTTGTGCCCATGTGGACACAGAAGTGATCCCAGGGGCAATGGTGAGAGTTGAGGCTGTCAGGATCTGCAGTCAGTTCTCAGAGGTGAAGCCCAACCTGAGCTGGGCAGCTTAGTGCCAGCTGCAAGGGCCCTCCTCATCTTCCTTGTTTCCTACAGGATGTTTTAGTGGAGGCCATGGATGGGATAGGGTATAGAAACAGACTCTCACAAAGGGACACACACATTCCCAGGCATCCCTGTTAACAGTTGTGGTTGGGAGGGCAAATGAGGGCTGAGGGTGTTGGGAGGCCAAGAGAGTGTGGGGAAGAAAGGCAGCCCCTCACCCACCCACAGCATTGGGGGTACTGCCCACCTGCCCCAGATGCTGTGTCCTCAGTCTGGTCCAGATGTCTGCTGATCAGTGTGTAGTTTGTTAATGCTCTTAAATGTCATCATCTTGGCACATCTCTATCATGGAGAACAATCTCAAATAAAAGGAAGGGGAACAGGATGAAGAAATTTGCAGAAGCCCCAGCAGAGGTCAGCCTCTCACTGCTGCACTAGAGTGGCCTGGAGAAGGAGCCAGGGCCTGGGGGGAGCCAGGCAACCTGACATGGGGCTTAACTGGGAGCTCCACGGGGGAGACCAGCTTTCCAGCATCTTCTTCCTTTGCAGAGCTGGGAGAGAGGCTGATATGCCGAAGTGGGGTTTTTCTCTCTGTTGAGGTTACTGGGAGAACTGCTTGCTAGGTTTTGGGAAAGAAACAACATGCTTTATGGCAATAAATTGAATTTTCAGGAGCTCCAGAAAGGTACCAATCTTTTAAAAAACAGCGAAGGCAATTCTCAGGATCCATTCCAAAGAAATAAACCACCAATTCTCCACAAGGGGGCAGGCTTAGTTTTTCTTTTCATCTTCAGGGGTAGAAATGTCTTGTTGGCTTGTTAAATCAGTTAGGGACAAAGGTGAGGACTACCCACATGGAGGGCCAGGTCCAGGGGCTGAGGATGGGAGGTTAAACAAACAATATATTTGTCCCACTTTGATGAGGGGATACAGCCAAAGAAGAGAAGCCTAGGTCTCTTCCTTGTTCCTCTATGCCCCACCTCGCAGAGCAGAGAGTACAAAAGCCTGGTTGGTTTTGCTGTCCCGGGGTCAGTAACAGATAGGCAGGGCCAGGGCAGTGTGGGGGGGGGGGGGGGTT
>NW_006159510.1:5349676-5384740 GCF_000334495.1 Tupaia belangeri chinensis
CAGGAAGGCAGGGCCAGGGCAGGGGTGGGGGGGGGGGTCTTCACCACTGCAACAGAACATGTGCAGATGCTCCCAGCAGGGGTGAAATGGCCTGAGCACGTAACCCTGTGCTTGTGTGTACACATATGTGCATGTGTGCATGTGGAGTCTGTGCACATGTAAATTCAAGGCAACCCTGAGCTACGTCTGCCCAGCGAGGCACCTCCTGAAGGTGAATGCCAAGGTCCCTGAGAAAGGACCCCTGGGCTCTGCGCCCAGGATGCAGATGCCAAACCTGTGTTTCACCAGAGGGAAGTGAGTCACGGGGTTTAGAGTCACTTGCTCCCACCCGGTTTTGGAACAAGAACAGCCCCAGAAGAGGGGCATTTATGACCCTTTGTTCTCCATCGCCCTGGGAAGCTTCATAGCTGCTCTCCCTACCTGCGGGGTATAGGTATTTGCACTCCTGCCCCAAGGGGAACTGAATCATGACTTTTGGGACCCTGGGTATTTTTCCTTCCTGATCTTCTTCCATTAGAAAAAATAATAATAAATGATTTTTAAAATGATTATATCGGTATAAAAATGAATATAACCCAAGCCAGATTTATTATTGTATGTTCACTATTATTACATTCATTTGTTCCGATT
The DNA here is from genome assembly GCF_000334495.1 of Tupaia belangeri chinensis. Classification (NCBI taxonomy): domain Eukaryota; kingdom Metazoa; phylum Chordata; class Mammalia; order Scandentia; family Tupaiidae; genus Tupaia; species Tupaia belangeri. Next base: position 5,350,307 of record NW_006159510.1, read on the forward strand.
TTCAAAGAAAACACTAAAATTGAACGTTTCTATGGGCCCTTAGGAGCATGGTGGGCCTTAAGTGCTGAGCTGCTGACAAGTGGAGCAGAGCCGGGGGCCTGAATCTGGAGCCTGACCTTGCTGCACCTGTTTTTATTAGTCTCCTTTTGCTATTGTAATGAATGCCCACACATTAGTGGCTTAAAACAAGAGGAGCTTATGATCTTCCAGTTCTGGGGGACAGAAAGCCAACACAGGTCTCCTATCAAGGTATTGGCGGACTGTGCTCCTTCCGAAGACTCCAAGAGAGCATCTGCTTTCTTTCCTTCTCCAACCTGGATGATCCAGGATAATCTCTCCATTTTAAGGGCAACTGATTAGCAACCTTAATCCCTCTTTGCTGAGCACAGTGATGCATTCCTGGTGTTGAGTGAGACACCGTGGGGGCATTGTTCTTCCCATTTTGCTACTTGATCTTTCATCAGGTCCGGTTCCATGAACGTTGGCCGAGTCCTCATATGTGCCAGATGCTTTGTCTCTTGAGGTATCAGGGAGCTCAGCCATGCACAGCCTGGGCCTTAGGAACCACATTTAAGGATAAAGGTGCAGTTTCATCTGGGAGAAGAACAAGGTGCTAGAAGAGCCTATGGAACTAGACAGGTCTGGGCTGGAGGGCAGATGAGATCTGGATGGCTCCCTAGAGGAGGCATGCTCTACTTTCCACACCCCATGGCCCTGTCAGGGTTTGTGTCTCTGTTGGGCCTCCTTTCCTCTGCCCTCTGCTCTGGTCGCTTTTCCATGTCTGACTGACGTGAAACTGGGGCTCTGTCATGGGGGCCTAAGTCCATCTGATCCCCTGTGGTTGGTATGAGGTCAGTATAAGACCGATACGCAGCAAGTACCATAAGGAAAGTCGAAGAACACTGAGGAGAGGGCCGGAGAAAGCGTGAAGCCATTGGGAAGTGAACAGGAGCGTCTGCTCGAAGGACTGAGCCCGCGCCTTCATGCCTCCATTCTTCCTGTAGTGAAGCTGCACTGTGGCCTCTGTCCTCTCCCACCACCGTGGTGACACTGCCCTCCCAGATGCTCTCACGCCCCAGCCTCCCTTAGGCTTAGCCAGGTGTGGACTTGCTGAGTTCTGCACTGTGGTTATTCCTACCATCTTGTTCCAGCTCCTTTCTTGAGAGTTTCTTTCTTGGCTCTTGAGTTGAAGTTTCATGGATGATACATTTAACTTCATGGCAATGAATGATTTTGAGAATATATATTCATTTCTGAGTGCAGTTTTGTGCAAGGCCATGCTAAACCTCAATAGGTAGTATTCTAATTTTCATTTTAAAAAAAAATTCTGTCACTGAAAATTGTCTTTTCCTCTTTGAGCCAATAGTCACTTAGGGCAGGGCAGTCAATTAAATCTCTTGTCACTAAGATTTATTTGGTCATTTGGTTTTGGCTTTGGTCGGGCAGCTATTTTACTCCGTATTTTATTGTTTTGTGGCTGGAGGCCGTTCCTTGTGTGATTTCTATTTTGGAACTTTTTCAGATTTGGGGGTGGGTTGGTATATAGGCCGTTTCTGCAGGTGTTTGATGGCTGCTTCACTCCGGATGTGCAGGGAGAGTTTGGCAGAGAGCTCAGAACTGAGCTTGCTGCTGGGCTTGTGGGGCAGCTCTAAGGGGCGTGGCTGGGCCCTGAGGCTTCCCTGCTCTGACTCCAGTGCAGGGAACCCCCGCCAAGCCAGGGTTCTCTGCTGGAGGTTTTATGGAACTGAGAAGCGGGCCCTCTTCCACCCACCTATATAGCTGGGGACTTGTCACTCAACCACAGTTCCTGATGGAACTGTGTCCACCTGTGCACGTCTCCCTCTCCAAACTGAGTACCTCGAGTAGGAATGTTTTGTTCTGGCCTTCCCATATTTCCACCACCCCTCACCATAACCACCCAACAGTATCTGCACAACAACAAAGAGACATTGGTCCAAAGTGCGACACGGGCTGGGCAGTGGCACAGCGGTGATGTGGCTGGACCTGCCTGGACAGTCTCCTGTTCGCATCCTGGGGCCTCCCTGTGCACCAGGGTCGGCAGCAGTGCATGGGTGTTCGTGACCTGGGCTGACTGAGGCTGGGAGTGGATTGCAACATGAGGACCCTGTTAGAGTGCCTGTTTCTCTCATTCTCTTTCTCATGGAAAAATATTTTTAAGGAAAAAAGGAACCATGTGGTGTGAACATTCTTTAAATATTAACACAACTGAGTTTTTTAGGCCCTGGGCACTTACAGGACACTGAAATTCCATCTCCGTTGTGGTGGAGTCCTGACACTGGGCTGAGGGACTTGGAGCTGAACACAATAGAGCTTTTTTTGCAACGACTGCACTGGTGCTTGTAGATGTGAGCCCCTACTAGACTAATTCTGAGCAGCTGTTTGCATAGACTAGAGGAAGACCGTGGAGAGGACTGGCGTACAGCCAGGCTCTACAGCCCTCAGAGTTTGGGATCTTGGGGTATGGTGCCCAGTAGGGTGGTTGTCTCCCCGAGGTCAGTGGGAAGGTGCCAGAACTGCAGCTCTCAGGTGAAGCAGCTCTCAGGGGAAACAGTGCCGTGCAAGGCCAAGCTCGTCTCCATGACCCTCCAGGAAATCGACTTACTTCCTGACCTAAATCTGATTTCTCGGGGGTAACTTGGTTTGTATCTGTTCAGAAATAATGAGTGAGAGAAGATGCTCATTAATGATATTTCTTCCACCCACTGTGTGGCCCAGGGACATGTCACTTAACTTCTAGAGGCCGTTCCCCCTACCTTTTCCATATGCACTTTCCAGGGAGAGAAAAAGAGATGGCAAGAGAGAGGGGAGCAAGCATCCCCCATGGGGATGGTCATGTTACAATCCCTTCACTCCCATTTCTCCTTCCTGGCAGGATTTGGGTACATGCACACACATTCTCCATGTGTGTTTCGAGCCACCAGGTATGGGACTTAAACCACACAGTTGATCCAAATGTCTTCACACCACCATGCCACAGAGCTGGCCGTGTTAAAAACAAAAACACCAAAAGTATGGTTTCTGATTCAACATATCAGATACAAGGTGAAGGTAGAATCCTTCTTCCCTCTCTTGCTCCCCTTTTAGCCATGAAGGAACTCACCACACTCCTCCTACCTGAGGGCCTATGCACAGCCCCGCTGGGGTCACCGTTTTCTGCTCGTCACCCAGGCAGAGCTCATTTACCCTTCAGCTCAAGGCCAATCCCAGGGAGGCCTTCTCTGGCTCACCTGCCTGGCTCCATCTCCCCAGACCTTGCATAGTCTAGCATTCTAGGATTATGGACTGGGACAAGCTGTTGGTGGCTGCCCTGTGGCAATCTCCCCAGATGGGCTGTGGGTCTGGAGGGCAGGGCTCTCCTCTCTTCTCCACTCTGCAACCCCTGGGTTCCTGATGAGCTTAACAAAGAAGCTCTCTGTTAATGATGATTCCCCTCCCCCCCAAATGAATGAAAAATTTAAAAAGGAGTCAACTGGACTTCTATTCAAGGTGAGGCCATGAAACCTCAGTGAAACAAGGTATCATCCACATTGCAGTTACCTGGGGCACCCGCTTCCCAGGCCCCGGGCTGTGTCTCCCTCGGAGAAGGCCAGCTTCATAGAAGTAGGCAGTTAGCAGGAAGATGTGCAGCCCCATCTGTGATCACAGAAGTGCCCACTGACTAACGAGATGCTGTTTGGCCCAGTCCATTAGCCAAGATCTATTTGGAAATGAGAGCAAGCAACACTGGCCTAGAATTCAGACGCCTAGGTCCTGGTCCCCTCGTGCCCTTAACCAGTGTTGGGCAGAGGCAGACCTTTTCCCCTCTCTGAGTCTCATCCCCTGCATCAGGGGAGGGGTGTGGACTTGGGGAATTTAGAGGGCCTTTTCCAGCTCTGGTTCTCGAAACCCTTCGACTGTGTCCTGTGAGCCTGGAGGGGCTGTGAAGAGCTCATTGCGCTCGCCTTTGTCCTCTCCACACATGCAGTGACGATCCCTAGTCCCTGGTGCCCCAGCCCTCACTCCTCTGCATCCTGCTCCTTCTTCTACTGCTGTGATATCAGCCAAGCAAGTAATCTTCCACGAAGTTTTTCTAGTCGATAGTAAAATTAGAAAAGCTAAGAAAAAATAGAAAACAAGAACGCACAGTAGCTCATTAGCTGAATAATTAGCTCATAATAGCTTAATGGCAACAGTAGCTCTCCACTGGAGGGCTGATCACGCATACCCACATGGCGATGAGTTAGCTGGCATGACACTGGTGGCCATAAAGCCAGAAAGAGATCAGGGTCTGTGGGGTTTGCCAGAAATGAGCAACCTATTCTTTTGGGCAGAGTGTCTCCCAGACTCCTGGGCAGGTGCAGAGACAGGAGCACAACTAGCTCTTTTCTACCATGTAACCATGCTACACACAAAAAGAGGGTCTTTTTGTCCCTAGCCGGGGAGCCCAGCAGCCTCCTGAGAGGGGCAAGAGCACATGGACTCACTCCCATGACCTCTCCTGACCCCACTGAGCTTGCTCTGAAATTCTGGCTGTGCTGTCACTTTCGGGAAGTGGAGGTGGGAATGGGGACCCCACTGGGGGAAGCCCAACAGCCACTCCAGGGGACCCCTGCCAGTAAGAGGCTGCCCTGGTCAGTGTAGCATGAGGTCTTGACTCTCACAAGTGTCTGTTACCCCACGGGGGACTTGTGCTGCCCAATGTGTTCCTTCTAGACAAACCCAACCAACCCCCGACCTCTTCACAGCTTTATTGCCAAGAACCTTCCACCAGCTGTATGTTGCCAGCTCTCCTGGGAAAAGCTAATGTTTCTAAGCTGTTATGAGTCAACTGTTGAGTTACTAAACTATTGTGCATTTTTTTTCCCAGTTTTTCTAATTTTATTATTGATGAGTAAAATTTTATAAAAGAACTATTTGCTGTAGGTGCAATAGTGCGGCCTTGGGGTTTCAATTGAAGAATGGCAGGGGCCAGACAGTGGTGTGGTGGTTAAGGCAGCTGGATCCCATATGGCCAACTGCATGATTTGAATCATGGACCCAGTGGTTTGAAAAACACACTAGGCATGTGTGCATGTGAGCCCAAAATCCCAAGAAGAGAATGAAGGAGGAGGGATTGTGATGTGGTCATCTCTCTGGGGGTGATTTCTCACTTCTCTCTCTCTCTCCAGAGAGTGTACACACCCTATAACAAAGAAAAAAAAGAGGAAAAATGGAAGGTACTATCATATTTCTCACCCCCTGGGCATAGTCTTCGTCTGCATATGTCACAGTTTTGAACAAATTGTTATTTACCATTTATTGTGATGACTGTTAAGTGTAGTGCCTGTATCCCTCAATTACATTCTTTTAAAAAAATAAATATTTTCATTTTCCCCAGCTTTAAAAATTGCCTGCTTTTCATCTGCTTAAATCTTTCAGTAACCTTTTAAAAATCTCTTCCTAGACCATCACTGCCTGTCCATGCAAGTACAGACCTCAGGCTACCCAGCCACACTCTTCTCCTTTCCTAGAGAGATTCTCTTGACACAAGGAGACCCCTTTCTGCTCCAAGCAGGATGTCAACATTCTGGTTATGTTCTTTGCTCATGGTTGTGCTGGGTCTTCGTGTGGCTGGATCTCATTTCTTGTTTTTCTTAACTCCTCTGTTTTATTCTTCTCCAATGACTTCCTCCAACAGGGCTCCTGGGCAGTGAACTGGGAGTGTCTGGCCTATTGCCTTCACACTTGGATGATGGCTCAATTGGATTTCAGTTGGAAATAATCTCCTCTCAATACCTTAAAAACATGTTTCCTTTTAGTTTTGATGTGCTTGAGGTGGCCAGTCCTGTTCCTAACCTATCACCTCAGTGTGCACAGCTCCTGGAAGCAAGGCTTCTGAAGCCCGCTGAGTCTGTAAGTTTGTGTTGTTCTGTAACAGGAAAACGTCAAGTGCCATTATTCATTCCAGTCTGTTTTGTTCTGTTTTTGTAATACCCTAATAACTTGATGCTGATTTCATGCATATATATTGCTACACTAACTGTGTGTGTGTGTGTGTGTGTGTGTGTGTGTACAATTCTAATGTGCACAAAGTGTAGAAACATAACTCCAGTGCTCTAACAATAGGGTTCAAATTTCAATTACCAGAGCTGGATTAACCCCTTGCATAAAGTACAAACATTGTCACTAGTTCTTCAGTCCACGAATTGCTTGATCAATGTCACTTGTTTCAGAAACTGTTGGTGATTGGTCGCTGCCCTTTTGTTATTCCGTTGCCACGCAGACAGCCAAGCATGCTGAGGTCTGGCAAATTTCAGGATGTGTTTTAAAGGTAAAAATTGAGAACGGCAGGAGGGAGCAACATGGAGTCCTGTAGAGCAGAGATGAGCTAAATCCTAAAATAAGTGGAATAGGATTTCCTCATGGTCACCTGTAGTCACTTTGCTTAAGTGAGTCTGGAAGGTAAAGAGGAATGTATTTGTGCAATGAGGATGTCCACAAAACAAAATGTCCAAAGGTCTAGGTAGCATCTTGAGCTCCTTCAGGTGCATGTTCCTAAGAAAGCTACAAGAAGTGTGTGGGTTTTGTTGCTCACTGACTCAGTACACCGGAGCCTCCTGTGCTCAGGAAAAACTTCTCTTTGGGGATATATTATTGGCTTCTCTAAGTTTCAGTTTGGTGATGTGACATTTCAGCATGAGTGACTCCATTTCAGTCTGGTTTGTTGGAGCCTAGAGTGGAAGCTTAGTCCAAAACAATGGCTTCTTATCATTCTTATTTAACACAATGAAAAGCATTTGTGAGAATTCATTCTTGGGAGGCCAGCAGGCAGTTTGGTGGTTAAAGTCTCTGGATTACCACATGGCTGACTGTGGTTCAAGTCCCAGACTTGGTGGCTTGCTTTCTCACTTTCTCTTTCTGTCTCTGTGTTCCCTCTCTGGTCAAATTGAAATAAATAAATTAATAAATAAAGTTAAATAAAATAATTCTTTAAGAAGGAAAAAAAAAAGAATTCGTTCCTGGGACTGGCAGATAGTCAACCATGGTTCAAGTCCCAGACCAGTAGCTTGAAACTCATGCCAGGTGTGTGCGCATCCATGCTCAAAATCCTGAGAGGAGAATGCAGGAGAAAGGATTGTGGCATGGCTATCCTCCCTAGGGGGTGATTTCTTGTTTTCTGTCTCTCTGTCTCTCTAGCAAGCGCATGTACCCTATAGCAGAATTTTTTTTTTAAATAAAAAATAAAAAATAAATAAACAGAATTCAGAATTCATTCTTTAGATTGAGACTCTTATGAATTTGGTTTTGAAACTAGTTTTGATCCTTCCCTGTCCAGGGACCACTGTTGCTTTCTTGTTAGTTTCCTCTTGTAATCCATGAGCTGGACATGGCTTTCTGAGTACCAGTGGTGCAGATTATCAGGCCTGTATCTTAAGGTGGCTGTGTCTGATCACCCTGACAGTTTATAGATGATCAGACAGAAATATAGGTTGTACCCCACTGTAGTTGACATTCTACCAACCATTTCCAGCTTTCAAGGAGTTTACCTAAGTCTTTTATTTTTTAATTGTTATCACCAGATTATGAGGGCTACATCTTTTGTACATTTAAAAAAAAGGATTATTCATTTGATATTATTTATTTTTATTATTTATTTAAGAGAGAGAGAAGGGGAGAAAGCAAGTCACTAGGTTCAGGACTCGAACTGCAGTTGGCCATTCGGGAGTCCAGAGCTCTTAACCACCACATCACCTGCTGCTCTCTTTTTTTGCACTTCCAATGTTTGTGATTAAATGATAAAAAGGCTTATTGGTTTGGTCTTGAATTACATTAGAATAAATATACATTTGGTTTAAAAAAGAAGAGAGGAAAGAATAAAAAGAAAAGTCTTCAATACTGCCAGGAAAATTTACTGTTTGTCTTGCCAAAATCTAATGATAAGATATTTGAAAGGACATTTTTCTTTTAAGTGTTTGATAGTCAGAAGTTGGCCTGATTGGAAGCCAGTATGCAGGGCCTAATAGAGTTTTTTGTAGAGTCTTTTTTCCTAAGGATAAATGGCTATTTGGAAACATGTCAAATATTCTATCCACTCAGGCAGGCTTTTAAAACATCCAGATAGGGCCAACTGGTGGCTTGGTGGTTAAGGCAGCAGAATCCCACATGGCCAACTATGTGGTTCAAGTCCTGGACCTGGTGGTTTGGAAAACACACAAGGCATGTATGCATGTGTGGACTCAAAATCCTGAAAGGAGAAATGGAGAAGAGATTGCAGCATGACCACTCTCCATGAACGATGTTTTCTCACTTTCTCTCTCTTTCTGGTGAAATGGGAGAGCAGGGATTATAGTTTGACCACCTCCCTGGCAGATGCTTTCTCACATACCTTCTTTCTTTCTGGTGAACACACATACTCTTCAGCAAATTGGGGGTGGGGGGGAGTACACACCCATAAGAATAACAAAGAACATTTAGATAGTTCCTTGGTATTTCCAAAGTTCTCTCACCCAACATTTAAGTTTATGACCTCCATAAGATTACATCTCGGGACCAGCAGTTAGCGTAATGTCTATGTCGCTGGACTCACACGTAGTTGACTGTGGTTCGAGTCCTGGACCCGGTGGCTTAAACTCATGCCGGGCGCGAGTACGTGCAAGCCTAAGATCTCGAGAGGAGAATAGAGGAGAAGGGATTGCGGCGTGGCCAACCCCCTGGGGGGTGATTTCTCGCCTTCTGTCTCTCTGTCTCTCTCTGTCTGTCTGGCAAGCACACGCACCCTATAGCAAAAACCTCTCCTCCCCTCCAAAAAAAAGATTACATCTCAAGGTAGAACAATAATGTTAATAATTTCCACAAGTACTGGTAAAAAAAGCATCAGTCCTTACTGAGCAGGTAACTTTAACTTATTCCATACGCCAGAAATATAATTTTGATTTAATTATTAATATAAACTAGTGAGTTTTTATCTGACTCATGGCTAAACTTTTTAAATGAACAGTTTAAGTTCTCTGTGTCTTTGTGTTTATGTTAGCCCATGTATGTATGTTACATATATGTGGCATTTTCTAACTCTGGATGGTATTACCAAACTTATTTATAAGATCTCTTGGGACCAGCAGTTGTTGTAACGGCTATGTTGCTGGACTCCCATGTAGTCAACCATAGCTCGAGACCCAGACCTGGTGGCTTAAATTCATGCCGGGTGTGTGTGCACATGTGCCCAAGATCCCAAGAGGAGAATGGAGGAGAAGGGATTGCAGCGTGGCCATCCCCCCTGGGGCGTGATTTCTCGCTTTCTGTCTCTCTGTCTCTCTCTTTCTAGCAAGTGCACATGCCCTATAGCAAAAACCTCTCCAAAAAAAAAAAAATCTCTTAAAGGAATTTTGTTTGAAAGAAAAATAAGCAATTATAAAAAAAATTTCTAAAATACTCAGAAATATAGACATTTACTTAAGTGTTTTTCAAGTTCACATAGTCAAGATAATTTTTGGCAAATAAGGCTAATTTAATATTGTTGGTTTAATAAAAATAGGTATATCTTCAGAATTTTCAACAGTAAATAAATATAGACTTACAATTTTTATCCTATCTGGGCTTACCAGTTAAATAAGCTTATTTTATTTCTATTAGATATTTAAAATTATGAAAATATAACTTTAAGCTAAGGAAAAATTACACAATAAAAATAAATTGGTTGATGTATATTAAGCATGGCATTTTTAAAAAAAGAGGCCACATGTTTTACTTTCTGGTTCTTTGCTTATGTAGTTGTTTTATATTTGATTAACATGCATATGTTTCAAAATTGGTCAGCAAGAAAACAACTTAAGGTGATGGCTAGCTTTTGTTCAATGTCTCATCAAGTTTTCATGAACAAAGTACTATTGTTGAAAACACATGACTTAAAGAAATGTAGGTGAGATAAAATTCATAACTGAGCTTTTCAACAAATAATTATATTTTACTATATGTATGATTAAAAATTGTTTACTAGATCTTTTTCTTATGACTTGAAACCTAAATTTATACTAAGTTAAATCAAATGATAGATACCCATTGAATATCTAGGTCATTTCAGAGTATGGCAAAATATGGAAACACTAATTGCTGAACCATCAGTTTATCTATTTTTGACCTTTTACTACAGATACAGAGACAAGATATTTGGGTCTATTAGTGAACATGTTCTTTTTGCCATGTTGAAAAAATATACTATATGGAAGCATGTGCAAGAATTTATAAGATGGTATATTCACAGATTTGTTAATCTACTACAGATTAATGACAGATTCATAATTGCCTACTACTACTGACTCGAAATTAAGGTTATTGAGGGTTAAGAATTCAATATATGTAAATAAACTACTAGAAACTGTAAGAGTGAAAAAATTCTGTATATAAGTATGCAAGGAAAGTAAGATGTGTTTTTGGTAAGGAAATGTATACAAGATACAAGACTATATTTTTGTTAAACAAAAAGGAATGTGATTTTTGTTCCAAAATACTCTAAAGATTTTTAATAAAATGAAAGACGAAGCCTAAATGGACATAGAAAATTGTGAAGAGTCTACAGAAAAGAGAGAGAGAGAATCTTATGTCATGTGGTCAAGTTGGTTAAGATTAAACAGATTTTATTATAAGGTTTTAAAACAAGCGTTCACATCAATAGCGTATCAAAGCAAAAGTAGAATTTTATTTTTTCCCTCTGTGAAAAATATGTAATTTTTTGAGATTATTGGTCTGTTTTAATAGACATTGCAAAAGATTTTATTTTACCTGTTAGGTAATTTGCCTAGGAGACAATGATTCTGCATCTTATCAAAATAGCTTTTTATTCTCCATGTTATATTTATCTTGTCTTTGTTTACTCAAGAAAGAAACAAGTATTTTCAAAATGGAAAGGGCTATAATTTTTTTTTAAATTGGTGTTGTTTTCTACATTTAATATTTTTATTGTCACTAGAGTTAAACAGATAACATAGTGATCTTATTTAATCAAGTGTTTACATCTTTTGACATTTTTGATAATTTCCTAAGATCAAACTATAAATGAAGTTTTAAAAAAATAATTATTTTTATTATTTTAACTTTATTTATTTTATTTATTTTAATTTGACCAGAGAGGGACAGAGTGAGAAGAGAGAGAAAGTGAGAAAAACAAGACACCAAGTCCAGGACTCAAACCTCAGTCAGCCATGTGGGAGTCCAGTGCCCTGAACCATCACACTGCTTGGCAACCCTTGTAAATGAGGCTTTTTTGACCTCAAACTGACTTTCATGTTTTTCAACAGAACCTCTGAAAAATCTCTAAGGATTTATTTGCTTATTTTGTGAAAACAGAGATACCAAACTAATTAGATTTATTTAATATGTTAAATTACATAAGAAGTATTATCAAATAAAGAGTGATGTTAAATCTTCTTCATGTTATATTTCTATGGGTATATATGAGTGTTATTTTTAGTTTTTTAAAGAATTATTTATTTTATTTATTATTATTATTATTGCTATTTTATTTTTTAAATGATCTATTTTAATTTTTTTTATTCGTTCATTTTATTTTAATTTGACCAGAGACAGACACAAAAAGAGGGAGATAGGGAAAGTGAGAAAGCAAGCCACCAGGTCCAGGAATGGTTGGCCAAGTGGGAGTATCCAGTGCCTTAACATGCCACTTGCTGGACCCTTTTATTGTTATTTTAAAATTTGCTATAGGGCACATGCACTCACCAGAGAGAGACAGAGAGAGAGCAGAGAGGGAAAGTGAGAAAGCAAGCCATCAGATCTGGGACTCGAGCCCTGGTTGGCTATGCAGGAGTCCGGTGCCCAACCACCACGCCACTACTGGCCCCTATGTGAGTATTATTAACGTAACTATCTCACAAATTGTATGGAACTCCTAAAAATTTATACAATTTGGCTATTTATGATATGTCTTGCAATAATGTTTTCAGTCTTATTTCCTGTTATTATCTTAAAATACCACAGAAATATCATAGAAATTTCCTTGCACTTGCTCGAGAGAGAAAGAGACAGAGCCTGAGAGAGAAAGTGAGAAGTTACCCCCCAGTGGGGATTCTCCTTCATTTTCCTGGGATTTGGGGCGTGTACACACACGTGTCCAGCATGAGTTTCAAGCCACTGGGTCTGGGATGTGAACTGCAGTCAGTCATGTGGGAGTTGAGCAACTTAAGTGCTACGTCATCTACTGGCCCTAACTTTGCTGATTTTTTAATGTTCTATTTTCAGGATCTAAGGAATTCCTTTCCCTTTTCCTCTTAAACCATTATAATTCACAGTAATTTGGTAACTTATACCTTTAGAAATAAAAATGAAAACATTTGTTTTTTAATTCCTACCTAATTCCCCTAGAAATAATAAACTCTTGGTGAATATTCTCATTTTTCATGACAATAAAGTTACCTGGTGAGATGGATAAGACTGTGTTCTCCTTTTTACAGAATATAGTTGGGAGCTTTGGTGATATTACCGAGACTTTCATGAAAATGTCATATTTGAGAATGATGTGTATCAAATCAGATAGGACCAGATAGTTTTAAGAATCTAAGGCTGATTTAATGGAGCCAATGTTTACAAAGTCTCTTAGACGGGGGAAAAAAAGAGATCTGGTTCCTGGTTTGCAAATTTCCCAGCCCCACAGGTGAGTAAGGAGTGTCACTTCCTGGCTGGCCTAGCAAGCTGAGAAGATCTAGGGACCTCACAAAGACAGTTCATTCATTCAAACCTTTAGGTAGCACAGGCGAAGTCTGATGGCAAGTTATTGACTTGGCTTCTTAGCCCCAAGAGGCTTTTAAAAATCTTGGGACCAGCAGTTAGTGTAATGGCTATGTTGCTGGACTCCCTTGTAGTTGACCGTGGTTTGAGTCCCGGACCCAGTGGCTTAAACTCACACCGGGTGTATGTACTCAAGATCCTGAGAGGAGAATGGAGGAGAAAGGATCACGGCGTGGCCATGCCCTCTGTGGGGGCGGTTTCTTGCTTTCTGTCTCTCTGGCGAGCACATGCGCCCTATAGCAAAAACCTCTAAAAAAAAAAAAAAAAAAGAAAGAAAGAAAACTAAGCCAAGATTCCTTAAAGTTCCAGCAACACAGTCTTAAAAACAGCTTGTGTGGTGAACTACCATTCTTACAGCATTTGTGTACATAATCAAGCCAAGTGTGATGAAACTAGACTTGTTTTGAAAACAAAAATGGTTTTCATTTTATTATTTTCAACAGAAATGGGGTTGACTGTAGAAAATGATTTAATGATTCAGTGAAAAACTATAAACCACTCTTGTGAGTGTCCATTGTCTTTGCTGCATTTTTACCTCATTTTGAATTGGACCTTGTCATCCTGTACATTGTGTCTGATAGCAGCAGCTACAGGGATCAGGCCGTGCCCCTCTCTGGCTGCAGTGAGGCTGCATTCATGCACAAAGTCATGTGTTCTTAGTTCAGAGACCTTCCTTCTCCTGGGGTGTCTCCCCCTGTACCATTTGCCCTTGAGCTGTGGTGAGCTGTCATTCATCCTATAACATTATGTCAATCACCTACATCTCTATCAATAGGGGAATAAGCCGTATTGCTGAGGGGCATATTATGCCTTTATTCAGGAAGAGTCTCTGGTAGCGAGGGAACATACTCATATTAGCTTAAAATACAAAAGTTTATATATAGCATGATTAATGAAGTGCAAATATGTATATGGAGGCTGAGGAGAAGGAAAGTCAGAGATGCTATCAGAAAGGCGTCTCCGGGGGACTGGAGATCAAGTGCTGAAACAGCACAGTGGTGGGGATGCGGCTCCTGGAGCCCCACTGCCAGGGCCGATGTCCTGGTGCCTACCTGCCCACCTGTGTAACCTGTGCAAACTACTAATCCTCGGTGCCCATGTCTTCGTGGGAGAAACAGAATGACAGTGCCCAGCAGAGAGTCTGAGGACTGAATACTGTGATGGGAAACACTGAAATGTCAGTCATTGCCACTGTGGGTTCCCTTTCTCCTCCTCTTCCAACTCCTGGATGTTCTTAATAGTCCTTGTATTTTCTCTTTTATAATTTTTCTGTTGAGAAAGCAAGAAAATGACCTTTGCTGAGGTGACTTCCGTGAGCATTTCAGACAGAGTGAGCCGCACTCTATGCAGAAGTCATTACCCGTGTCCACGAGGGCAGCCATCATGTTGACTGACCGTATTTTTAATGCCTTCCTAAACTCTGGGCACCTTGGGGGTTGGACTGTCATTTTTCATTTTGTGAGGACACAGATGTGTGCTCTTCTCCTTCCTGCATGGCACCCCTTGTATTCAGTGCCCTTCATGGTGAGGTTTGGAGGAGTCACCCACCTCAAGGCGACAGGCCAGCTCTGGAGATGCTACAGATAGACACCGGCCAGATGGAAACAGAAGAGGAGGGGATGCTCCCTGGTGGTCTATTCTGAGGGGAGTTCTTCATGCCGCTTCCTTGTGAAATCGCGAGCCCAAGGGAGTCCAGAGACTGACCGTCTCACCCGACCCCTTCTGAAGGCATGGACAGCTCTATAACGTATTTTGGTCGCATGCTTTGTCCTTCCCACGCCCCTCACCACTCTGAGATTGCACGTCCTGCCTGGTGTGTGAGCAGCTCAACCTTCTCTAGGCCCAGCTTTCCAGAGAACCCAGGGGCAGGTGTTCCTCACTGAGTTCTCAGTGCCAGCTGGGTGGGCCCAGGCTATGTGTGATGGACGAGAGCTAAGACACCATCTCCTCACTCAGAGTTGGTCTGGGTCCCTGCTGCTCAGCTCTGGCAAGGGTGGGGACAGTGTGCTCCCTCTTATGGCCAAAAGCAGCATTGGGCACCAACCCGCCAGAAACTGTGGCCTGTTCCCTCCTGTGTGTCTGACACAGAGACTCACTCAGGCCTCAGCTGGGCCACCAGCAAGGCTGCGCTTCCATTTGTTTGTACCAAAGCAGATTCCAGGTGTGCACACGGCACATATTGTATGATGTGCAAACTAAGAGTGGCAATGAGCAGAGCCAGGGGCTGACCTAAACACACCCGTCTGTGAGAAAATTACATGAAAGCAGCTCAGGAGTTTGGTGGGGGTGGGGGTGGGGGAGCTAAACCAATGCTTACTTCATTCCAGCTTCAGAGCTTCTCCCTGTAATATCAATGTGTCCCTAGAAGATGGGGCATGAGTAGACATCTCCCAGTCTTCAGAGGGGGACCAGTCACGTGACTGCAGATAAGATTTTCCTATTATGGAGTGGAGGCCAAGGAGGCAACAATCACACCACAGTTAACCACCATCCGGTAGGCATTGAAATATGCAGGATTTCAGCTCTGGAGTCCCCAGAGGACCTGCTGACAGGACGTCAAGGAGTCCTCTCCGACCAGGGCTGGGGTGGAGGTGGTTTGTGGACTCCCAGGGCTTACCTAACAGAGTCATTGTATGGCTGGGGAAGCTGAGGTTACTGCACAAAGCTGCTAGAGACAAAGTCAGGTGAGAGTATTAGCTCCTTGAACCTTTACTACAAGTCCTCTGTGTTCTGAGGGGACACCACTGACTCCCTGGTGAGGGTCACACATGCTCCATTTCTCTGCAGTGGTTTCCTGGGACCAGCTAAGGCCTCATCATTTTTTTTTTTTTAGAGGTTTTTGCCATAGGACATGTGCACTTGCAAGGGGGGGGGGAGAAAGAGAGAGAGAGAGAGAGAAACAGTGAGAGGGAAAGTGAGAAATCACTCCCCAGAGGGGATGGCAATGCTGCAATCTCTTCTCCATTCTCCTCCTGGGATTTGGGTATGCCTGTACACATGACCGGCGTGATTTTCAAACCATGGGATCTAAGACTCAGTCCACATTCCGCCATGCAGGAGTCCAGTGACGTAACCACCATGCCATCTGCTGGCCCCAACGGCATCATCATTTAATCAGTCTTCATTTCTAAGCATAGAGAGGACTTCAGTGCACTCTGAGAGAAGCATCAGCATCTTTCAAAAAACAGACAAATCGTCAGTAGAAGCAGCTCCATTGGTGCCCTCTGGCTAAGAGGGAGGCAGGCCTGCGAGTCATATGGAGGGACAGCCATCCAAGGGACTGGTGGTGACCCCAGGAGCTCACACAGCAGCCCAGACAGAGCCTGCTCCCTGCCTAGGACCATGGGGCTGCAGCTCTTCACGCTCCCCTGCCATGGAAATTGCATCTAAAAGCAAGACACAGGCATGTGAGAACACACTGGATGAGAAAGCACCACTCCACTGCCTTCTGAGATGGTCCCTGGAGAAAGAAGATGGAAGCACATTGCACAAGGGGGTGTCTGTTTCCTTATTACCTGGTCAGCACGGTGTGAGGCCGGG
Organism: Tupaia belangeri chinensis; assembly: GCF_000334495.1. Classification (NCBI taxonomy): domain Eukaryota; kingdom Metazoa; phylum Chordata; class Mammalia; order Scandentia; family Tupaiidae; genus Tupaia; species Tupaia belangeri. Next base: position 5,366,621 of record NW_006159510.1, read on the forward strand.
CCCCTGTCCATGCAGCAGATCTCTGTTCACAAACAGCCTGCTCTCTGCTCTCCCTTTCTGCAGGCGTGTGACCCAGGACCAGGAGGAATGTCAAGCCCTGAGCCTCTCTTTTATCCCTTCTCCTCTCGAAGACCTCTCCAGGCAGAATGAATAGAATTTAAAAACTCACACCACACATTTCATCCTCTCTCCAAAGTGTACTCTAAATCCATACACAGCCTGGTCAAATTAAGAATAGCGTGTCATCCAAGCTGGAAATAAATTTATTTCCCTTGGCACTTCACGTCAGCCTCGTCTCTCACCCTGCTTGTACCTGAGATGAATATTCAATCAGCAATGCTGCTCACCGAGTAGTGCCGGGGGGGGGGGGGCGCAGCTAAACCAATGCTTACTTCATTCCAGCTTCAGAGCTTCTCCCTGTAATATCAATGTGTCCCTAGAAGATGGGGCATGAGTAGACATCTCCCAGTCTTCAGAGGGGGACCAGTCACGTGACTGCAGATAAGATTTTCCTATTATGGAGTGGAGGCCAAGGAGGCAACAATCACACCACAGTTAACCACCCTCCGGTAGGCATTGAAATATGCAGGATTTCAGCTCGGGAGTCCCCAGAGGACGTGCTGAGAGGACGTCAAGGAGTCCGGCTGGGGTGGAGGTGGTTTGTGGACTCCCAGGGCTTACCTAACAGAGTCATTGTATGGCTGGGGAAGCTGAGGTTACTGCACAAAGCTGCTAGAGACAAAGTCAGGTGAGAGTATTAGCTCCTTGAACCTTTACTACAAGTCCTCTGTGTTCTGAGGGGACACCACTGACTCCCTGGTGAGGGTCACACATGCTCCATTTCTCTGCAGTGGTTTCCTGGGACCAGCTAAGGCCTCATCATTTTTTTTTTTTTAGAGGTTTTTGCCATAGGACATGTGCACTTGCAAGGGGGGGGGGAGAAAGAGAGAGAGAGAGAGAGAAACAGTGAGAGGGAAAGTGAGAAATCACTCCCCAGAGGGGATGGCAATGCTGCAATCTCTTCTCCATTCTCCTCCTGGGATTTGGGTATGCCTGTACACATGACCGGCGTGATTTTCAAACCATGGGATCTAAGACTCAGTCCACATTCCGCCATGCAGGAGTCCAGTGACGTAACCACCATGCCATCTGCTGGCCCCAACGGCATCATCATTTAATCAGTCTTCATTTCTAAGCATAGAGAGGACTTCAGTGCACTCTGAGAGAAGCATCAGCATCTTTCAAAAAACAGACAAATCGTCAGTAGAAGCAGCTCCATTGGTGCCCTCTGGCTAAGAGGGAGGCAGGCCTGCGAGTCATATGGAGGGACAGCCATCCAAGGGACTGGTGGTGACCCCAGGAGCTCACACAGCAGCCCAGACAGAGCCTGCTCCCTGCCTAGGACCATGGGGCTGCAGCTCTTCACGCTCCCCTGCCATGGAAATTGCATCTAAAAGCAAGACACAGGCATGTGAGAACACACTGGATGAGAAAGCACCACTCCACTGCCTTCTGAGATGGTCCCTGGAGAAAGAAGATGGAAGCACATTGCACAAGGGGGTGTCTGTTTCCTTATTACCTGGTCAGCACGGTGTGAGGCCGGGCCCCTGTCCATGCAGCAGATCTCTGTTCACAAACAGCCTGCTCTCTGCTCTCCCTTTCTGCAGGCGTGTGACCCAGGACCAGGAGGAATGTCAAGCCCTGAGCCTCTCTTTTATCCCTTCTCCTCTCGAAGACCTCTCCAGGCAGAATGAATAGAATTTAAAAACTCACACCACACATTTCATCCTCTCTCCAAAGTGTACTCTAAATCCATACACAGCCTGGTCAAATTAAGAATAGCGTGTCATCCAAGCTGGAAATAAATTTATTTCCCTTGGCACTTCACGTCAGCCTCGTCTCTCACCCTGCTTGTACCTGAGATGAATATTCAATCAGCAATGCTGCTCACCGAGTAGTGCCGGGGGGGGGGGGGGGGGGGGGGTGTAGTACACAAAAAAGGGGGGGGGGGGGTAGTTGTTGCCGCCCAGCCCCTCCCTTCTGCCTGGCGGGCCTGGGAATCTGTGCGTTATGACACCCCATGAAGGCGCTTCTTGGCTCTAACACATGATGGAGACTGATGTCCTGCATTGGATTTTGACAGTTCCCAGAAAATCTGGTGAGGGCCAGAGGGAACCAGGTCCTTGCCCTTAACTTCATACATTTCTCCTGAAATTTTCAGCATCCCCTCTCTATCCACACCCATGTTTCCAATCATGAGTCAGGTTCTAGCAAGTGTTGGATGGGAGTGATGGGACCGTCAATTCTCTTAGAGGATGGCAGCCTGGCCCTGGCCCTGGGCCTTTGACTGCCAGCAGAAGGGCTCCAGAAGCCCAGGGCAGTTCTATTGGTGAAAGAGTCAGTTTGGACCTGGCCTCGTCCCTCCTAAAAGGAGACCTTGAGGCAATACCTAGGTGCCAGTGGTGTGTCTGGAAGGTAGAAGTTCTGTGAGTGAGCTGGTGCAGGAGAGGGGGAAGGGAGAAGAGCTGATCAGCAGAGTACTGAGTACTGAGGAGCGAGTGCTGCTGGGGGCAGCTGGCTCCACGTGGGAACTCTCCGAGGTGGGTCAGGGATCACGTCTCACAACTGTTGCACAGAGGAGAAGCTTGAGATGTTGCCCACCAATCCCCTACCCTGCAAGGTTTGAGGGGTCCTCCTGGGATTAACTTTCCAGCCTGTCCACTGAAAGGCCAGGCAAGCTCCCTCCTGCAGATTCGCCCAGGATCCCGGAGGCCTGTGTCTGTGTAAGGAGGGATGGGTGCTCCACCAGCATCTGCAGGCAGATATATGTGTCACACAGCACGGCCCCTCCCAGACAACCATTTCCCTGCTTCTCTGCCAAAGAGGCAGTTCAGTCCCTGGGGAGAAAACATGAAGCTGCGGGTCGCCCCGGGAGCTGGCTCCCCACGATGGTGTGGGTCACTTAGGGGACTTTCTGGGGTCATTGCAGCTGCATACAGCCCTACTCGTCCTGTCAGTTTTAGAGCCCCACACCCATATGAGAAGTGGCCCTGCTCCTTCACTTTCCAAATGTGTTTGGGGAGGAGGAAGTGGGGTGGAGGTGCATCAGAACCACCTCCCGGAGAGTGTGGGCACCCGTAACATTCCCTTTGCTGGGTTCTCCTGAATCGCCCTGTCCATGGGCCGAGCATCTGATTTGCCAGCTGGGAGCTCGAGGGGTCTTGGTCCCCAGGCACCAACACATGTGGAATGACGTCAGCATGCAGACTGGTCCTCGGCCCCCCTCTCCTCAGTGGGGTGGAGTGGGGCTGCTGTGGCATGAGCCTCCCACGGTGCCATCACTTCCAGCAGCTGAGGCTATGTGGGGCAAGCCTGAGGCAGAATTGCTCAGCAGCAGGAGAAACGGCGAGTGGTTGAGAGAGATTTACTGCAGGGACGAGGAATGTCCTCTCTGCAGAAGGGGGAGCAGGGGCGATGGAGCGCTGACCAGCCTCAGGTCTGCCCTGACGGACACACCATTTACAAGGACTTGTCTGACATCATTACCATCCAGTTGTCAGTTAGGGCATCTGCAAAGTTTTTTGTGGCCATTCATTTAGTTGCAAAGTGACTAATTAGGCCCTAAGGTCATGTAAGAACTTGTTCAGAGCAGCACTGATAATTTCAGGTATTTATCAGCAAAGGTGTGTAGGAGTTCACCCAGCACCCCCTGACTACACTCTGTCTGGAGCCAGCAAGACCTTTTTAGAGAACATCCTCTAATCTCAACCCTGACCTCAACCGATCAAAGTGTTTTAACTCCCTCTTCAAGGACGATGAGTCCAGGGGCAGGTTCTGCCTCACAATGGGCCAGTGTGGAAATTTCTGGATTAGAAACAAGGTCCAAGGTTCCCTTCCTGGGAGAGAGCAGGTGCCAGCCACACTCCTACATCTAGAATAGTCCTGCAATGGAGTCACTACTTGGTTATGTTAACGATAATCCACTGTAGTTCTCTGGGAGCCGTCTCTCTTCTGTGCAGGACAAATAGCTGAATGCAGATGCAATCAGAGTCCCACCCTGCATCCTTCAGTCCCTCCAGGAACATGGTATTATATTTGATTTGCTAGTTTTCTAGTGGCTTTTCTTCAATATTTGGGCTTTCCTGCCATTACGGGACTAGAGAACCAATGTGGGGTTTCTGCCAGTTGCTGACTACGTCAATTAAAGTTATGAACTTGGGAACTAGGGAGATAACCACAGGGCGGGTATAAGAGCCTACCTGGCCCACGATGAGGTGAATCTGAGCTCAAATTGTTTATCACCTGATCTCCAAAAGCCTCTATTTTTTTTTTTTTTTTTTAACTGGAAGACATGGTGAGTTTCTGGGTTTTCAGAAATTAGTGTCCACTGTGGTTTGGATGATAGTTTGTTCTTCAAAGGGTTGTGTTTTGAAATTTGGCCCCTGGGTTAATGACAAAGGGAGGTGATAAGAGGTGAGGCCTAGTGGGTGATTGAGTCATGGAGGCATTACTCTTCTGAGTGGATTAAGCTGTCTCACGAGGCCCAGTGAGATCTAGCGCTTGTGAGAAAGAGCTAATTCCTGGCAGAGCTAGGTTCTTATACAAGGAAGGTGACTGTCCTCAAGTGTCTCTGTCTCTGCATGTCCTTGCCTTCTCTCTGCCAGCCCAAGCCTTTGAACTTTCCTGCCACCAGGAATGTGAGTCAAATAAATCTTTATTACTATTGTTAGTTTTGTTATTGGAGACATGTGCTTGTCAGAGAGAGATAGAGAGGTGGGGTGGAAAGGAATAAACCACTTCCTGGGGGACGGCCATGCCACAACCCCTTCTTTTCCATTCTCTTCTTGGGATTTTGGACATGCTTGCACATGTGCTTGGTGTGCCTGGGGTATTTTTCAAGCTGCTGGGTCTAGGACTCAAACTCTGTGGCTGATCATTAGGACCCAGCTTCATTAACCACCTTGCCACTGACTAGCCCAAACTCTATTTTTTTTTTTTTTTTGAGAGAGAGTTTTGTTGCTAGGGCACATGTGCTCACTAGAGAGAAAGAGAGACAGGGAGAGAGAAATTGAAAAATCACCTCTGGGGGGGTTGGCCACGCTGCAATGCCTTCTCCTCTATTCTCCTCTCGGGATCTTGGGGGCACACACACACACACACACACACACACACACACACACACACACATATACGACCAGTATGAGTTTAAAGCTGGGGGGTCTGGGACCCAGCTACATGGGAGTCCAGTGATGCAACCATTATACCATCTGCTGGTCCCCTAATCTCTGTCTTTTATAATCAGATATTTCTGTTAGCAACACAATAGTGACCTAAAATAGTGCCAGTTCAAAGTCAGTGTCCAGTAATCCCTAGAAAGTATGATTAATTTCCTTCCATAGTGGGCACAGTGGCCACAGTCCCTTTGGAGAAAGCTGAGAGGAAGATAAAACATATGTTTTTGGCAGGTAGTAGTGTAGTGGGTCTTTCCTCCAGGGCTCAGTGAACTGGCTTGAGTTTGGGAACTGAGTTGCTGTGACTATTTTGGTGATTCAAGCCAGACTTCCGTTCACCTGGAGTTTGGTTCTCTTGCCAATAAGTTGGCAGGAAGCCTGTTACTACACATCAGAGCATGGTAACCCTCTGCTCCAAACATCCATAACTTCCCTGTGAGATGCCAGGTACCCTGCCCCTCTCTCTCTCCAACTCCCTCTCCCTGGCTCGCTTTCCTGCTGGTGCCATGGCCTCCTTGCTGTTTTTGGAATTATCCAGGTGCGTTCCCACCTCAGTTCACTTCTTGGCTCCTCCCTCAGGCCCAACATGCCTGAACCTCACCTGTCTCCAGTCTGCTCAGGTGACAACTTCTCAGTAAGTCCTACCCTGACCACGCCTTTTGAATTTGTAAACTCCCTGTTTTCTATATCCCCTACCATCTTTTCAGTTTTACTTTTCTTCAAAACACTTATCATTACCTTATATACAACATGCTTTAATGTCTCCCCACCCCCCCAAAAAAAAAAACACTTTAGTCTCCCTTGTGTAGAACACTCTCTAGCACACACTCATAATTAATGTTTTGTGCATGCAGGAATAACTTTATTAGAGCTATTTCTCAATTACTTTGTTTTAAGCCTGTGGCATTAGACAGAAGCTAGTCAACTAGCCCTCCAATCCTGACTTGGAGCAACAGGGTGGATGATTAGAAAAGACAGGTGCTCTACATTAACGTGGCCCAGTGCCAATGAAGCCTCCTTCCTCCCCAAATCATCAATAAGCAGTTGGAGGGAGTTACTGTTCACTGACCAACTTGCTTCATTGGACATTTGAGATGTTTCCCCTGGGTGAAGCATCCCATCTGAGAAGCCCTATGGCATTGGGTCTATCTTAGGTCACCACTATAGCTCAGGCCTATGTGAGCCCTCTGGTCAGGCTGCTCATTTCAGAGTCCAGGGAGGTTTGGGTATTGCTAGGTTGGACCTTTGATACTTCTTGAAAGTGCAGGCATTAGGGAGTTAGAGGATTTAAAGATGCTCCTGGGGGGAACATCAATTCTGGGTTTTTCAAAAGGATTCCCTTTACCCCAGCTGCCACCATTAGTCTCTACCAGGGAAATGGCAATCTAGGGAGGACCTCCCAAATAGTAGGGGAACTACTCAAAATCATCTTATGTTACTGCATCTCCTTGGATCTTCTTTCCCCTAGAAAACATTCTATTATGTTGTCCTCTTACCTGTTTGCCTTTCTTCATGACTGAACAGCCAGCAGGAAAAAAAAAAAGCAGTGCCTGATGGTTGGCTGGTTTGTAGCAGCTATTCTCCTTAGGGATATAGTGTGAACTTTTCAATGCAGATTTTCATAATTCCCGAAAGAAACTCAAAATTACATTCCTCGAGTGACCTCATTTTCTTGATATTCAGCCCAATTTCTTTCATGTTTGGATTTAAAGTGGCAACATGGCCTCTTGGGGGGAGGGTGAGAATCTTTGCCTATAATTCTGCAGTTCCTGTTCGGATTTCTCTTAGGGTGTAGTGCAATTTTGCATCATGCAGAGGCCTCTCATTTGTAGCACTTGCTATCAGTTTTGCTGTGAGACTTTGCTCAGTGTCTGTCTGCTAAGGTAAAATTATTATCTTTTCTAGCTCTATGACCTCAGATTGCCCAGTGTGATAATGAATTTTAGGTCAACTTGCTTGGGTTATGGGATACCCAGATAGCTGGTAAAACATTATCCTGGATGTGTCTGTGAGATGTTACAATTAATAGACTGGGTAAAGATCACCCTCACTAGCATGGATGGCCATTATTCCAATCTGTTGAGGTCCCAGAAAGAACAAGGCAGAGGAAGGGCAAATTCACTTTCTCTTCTGTAACTGGAACACCATCTTCTCCTGCCCTCAGACATCAGAACTCCAGGTTTTCTGGCCTTTAACCACAGTCCAAAGTATACCACCTGTGTTCCTGGTTTTCTAACTTTAAGATGATGTATCTTGGGGGGCCGGCAAGTGGTGTGGTGGTTAAGGGCGCTGGACTCCCACATGGCCACCCGTGGTTCAAGTCCTGGACCTGGTGGTTTGCTTTCTCACTTTCTCTCCCCCACCCCTCTCTCTCTCCCCTGCCCCCGTTCCTCTTCAGTAAAACTTTTTTAAAAAAAGTAAATAAAATAATTCTTTAAAAAAACAAGATGATATATCTTGGAACTTCTCATCCTTCATAATCACAGGAGCCTATTCCCATAGTAAGTTTCCTCTCATCTCTCTCTATACATCCTGTTGGTTCTGTTTCTTTGGAAAACTATGACTAGTACACCTGGAACAGACTAGGTGCTCAACAAGTTACTTGATTTCTGAATGAGAAGTTTGAGATGCTTTCAAGAACTTACATAGCAAGACCTGCTGCTGTGTTCTCATTAAAGCCATCGTTGGGGAGACAGATGGCAATTAAAGGTTGGAAGACAGAATAGAGTAACCAGGAGTTATTGATTTGAATTGTACCACAATGTATGTGAAGTTGTACTACGGTAGAGATTTATAGCACGAAGTTAGGAATGCCAGCCTCTAAAAGCTGGAAGAATGTGTTGTTGGGGACGGGCAGGAAACAGCCTTGGGGGCCCCGCCTCACACACAGGAGGGAAGACATAATCAGAAACAATTGTGGGGTTGAAAAAACGTGTTTCCTGCTTGTGTGAGCATGACCTCATTGAATTTGGTTGCAAAGTAGAAGTCGTTATTCACTTCATTCTTCACACATGGAAGCCGAGGCTTGGAGAGTGTAAGTGGCAAAGCTACTGATGGCCTCCTGACTTTGCAGCCCAGGTGAGAAGACGCTTGGTAAAATTTCCCAGTTATGTGGGGAATACGGATACATCCTGCATGTCCAGAAGAGAGGCTAGGCCAGGACAGTAGCTAGAAACAGTCACAGCCCTTGTGGGGAAGCTGCCGAGGGGACCAGGCAGTGCTGGTGAAGATGGAGTAACTGGTAAGACTCTGGCAGGGATGGCAGCTCAGTCAGGAGCAAGAGGTCCATAGCCTGTCCTGGAGGCCAGGTCCCGCCTGATGCATCTCAGTGTGGGACTCTGACATCGGCACGCCTACGAATGATGTCACACAACTAGGGGAAGGAAAACCCAGACACATTTTGTGGCTGTTCCACTGGGGAAATGAAGCCATGGCTCCCTTAGCATGATCACAAGGCTCCCTTGGAAAGATATCAAAAAAAAAAAAATCTATCCACCTTTTTTTCCTGGATTTCCTGTAAAAAGTTTCAAACTCCTTCAGAAAACCTGGAAAATATTTTGAAATGTCTTATAGGAAATCTAGGCAAAAAAAAAGTCCTTTTTTATAGCCATTCATTTCTCTTTATTTACAGTTTGTGTTCAATGCAAATCAGTTCCATAACGTGAGAAGTTACTAAGAATCAAAGCAGAAATACACAGACACAAGATACACTCCAAAATAGATGGCCAGCATTCAGGTGTGAAGCGAAGGGGAGCGTGCATTCACACACAGTCGCCTCAGATCTGCTCAGTCTGGTTCTTCTCAGGTACGTTTCTAAGGACGAGGGGAAATGACTTGGTGGCCATGAGATACTGGAACAGAACCTAAGCATCCGTGTGTGACCATGCGGACGAAATACTTCAGGGGTGTGTAGTTTTAAAAAGGTTTTCGTGTTGAGGCTGTTGGAAAAGATTTTCCAGAATCAAGCTCACTTGAGGTTCTAACTATCTAAAAATATTGACTGATAACAGAAAGTGTTCCAAATGTGGCTATTCTTTAAACCTATCCATAGCCTATCTATAGGGTTTTTTTTTTAAAAAAAAGTATTTACAGAAAGAGTATAAAAGTTTCTGTGAATTTTAAGCAAGTTAGCTTCCATTCTTCACTTCCCAAATACCTGATTTACAGTTTTGGCTCCTTCACATATTTACCTTTTTAATTTCAAGATTTGCAATTCTACCTTCAAAACATCATTTTTTAAATGTAAAAAATGCAGAAATTTAACGTATGCAGAAATAAAAAGCAACATTTTTAAATTAGTTGAGGTCAATGTGATTCTACTCTTTTAAAATGGTTTAACTAAAAAAAAAAGTTTAAATGAACCTGGTGCTCTTGTCCAATGAAAACAGGTGACAGAAAATGTCTACCATTTGACTTCATAAGGTTAAGCAATATTCACCCAGTTTGCTTGTGTTTGGGAGTGGATTTCAATCCATCATTGCCCTAGCACATTTCAATGACTACATAAAAGATCAAATGCAATGTCCAACCCAAAGCCTCAGAGGAAAAGGGTTCAGTTCCCCAGAAAACAGTGATAGCTTTATGACGTGAAATTTTACTAGAGTGTATCGGCATTAAATTAGTACTGCTGAAACGATACGCTGAGGGTTTACGGTAACGCCTGAAGTTCCTTCTATTGTACATATAAATAGAATCATGAAACTCTTCATATTACCTAATTGTTTTATGGCCTTATGGATTTAATGAACCAAATGGAAACGGAATCTCCATTCTACATCCCATTCTTTATCTCTAGATAAGACACAATCTATTCTTAATTTCAAGGTAGAGTTTTACGTGTCCATTTTCTTAAGCCACATTTAAGGAAATCATGTCTTAACTAATTTTGAGTGTTATCTCTTCACCTTGTACACGAAACTCCAGTAGGTTTAATCTTGGCATTTATCATCTGGTCAAGTCCTTCATATGTTCTTCAACCAATCAAATCGTATTCACAACATCTTCTGTGTCGATAAAATAAGGTGTGGAATTAGTAGATTCGATGACCTGTTTCTGTTTTGTTTTGTTCTGCTTTGTTTTCCTTACCACACTGGACTTGTAGATGCCGTTTGGATTGGGTTTAGAAGATGGGGAAGTGTAGTTATTTCTTGGCCTGAGTCTCTCAACAGTAGAGGTGTAGGAGAGAAAGCGAGATCATAAGGAGACTGGCTGTTGACTGTAGGGCACTGCCAACGGCCTTGGTGGTGGCATTAGCTGGGTTTCGGGCAGCCGAGATATTCTGGGAGGAGTTACTTGGAAGTGTTACAACAATTGTTTGATTTGAATAAATCTGCGTGGGCAGGAGGAGCGCCAGCAGCAGCAGCTCCAGCCCCAGCCTGGCCACCATTGCTCTGCCCATGTCCGCTCTGTCGGCGTGCGGTGCATCTGGCAGGAAACGGGTGCTTCAAGAGGCGCTGGCTCCCAGGCAGGCTCAGGCAAGGTCAAAAAGAAGTCCTACTGGACTGATGGGGAGGAGGTGCAGGTCAGGTGACCACATTGGAAAGGCACCTGTAGAAAGGAAGGCTAGTCACACAGATTCTGGTTGCAGGGGCAGAAGGCCACAGAAGGTGGATCGGGACAACTAGGGATGAGGGTGGGGAAAATCTAGAGCAGAGACAAAATGTGGTTTCTCTGGAAAGAGCAGCAGCAGGAGCCAGAGAGAGATGAGGCCCAGCCCTGCAGCTTCCTCAGTCACTCTTTTTTAAAATTTTTATTTTAATTTATATTTAATCACATTTGTCTTTACGGTGTACAACATTGCTTTTTTCAGCACGAATATCATGCATTATCAGTTAAGGAGACACCACTCTATACATTATCATCAGAAAATAGCTTTTCTTTCTTTTTTTTTTTTTGGTCAGTTAAATAAACTTTTATTCTTCCTGTTCCCCTCCCTCCCTCCCTCCACTATCTACCTCTGTATTATCCCATCCTTACTTTCTCTAGTATCTATCGTTGCCCTCCCTGCTTCAATACCTTCCAAACTTTCAGTTTCTGCTCTATAGCATAATCGTATATATTGAGTGGGGACATACAAAGTCTGTCTTTCATAGTCTGGCTTGCATCACTTAGCGTTAAGTCTTCTATATGCACTCATTTTGTATCAAATGTCATGGTCTCATTGTTTTTTATGACTGAGTAATATTCCATAGAGTACATATGCCACATTTTTTCAATCCAATGATCTATTTTTGGACTTTTGGTTTCATTCCATGTCCTAGCAATTGTAAATAATGCTTCAATAAACATGGACATGCAAGTGTTTTTCCAACTGAGGATTTTTCTATCCTTTGGGTAAATACCTAAGAGTGGAATTATTGAGTTGTATGGTAGCTCTCTTTGTAGATTTCTGAGGAATCTCATCATTCTCCCAAGTGGTTGTACTAATTTACGTTCCCACCAACAGTGTAGGAGAGCTTCTTTTTCATCATAGCCTGGCCAGCACTTATCACTGTTTATTTCTTAATTTTAGCCATTTTGACTAGGGTTAAGTGGTATCTCATTGTGGTCTTTATTTGCTTTTCCCTTATGATGAGCAATGTCGAGCACGTTTTCATGTGCTTTTGGGCCATTCGTATGTCTTCTTCAGAGGATTGTCGGTTTAGTTCCTCTTCCCATCTTTTAATCGGATTGACTACTTTTTTGTGTGTATAAGCTGCTCAAGTTCCCTATATATTCTGGTTGTCAGTCCCTTATCTGAGGTATAATTTGCAAATACCTTCTCCTACTATGAGAGTTGTCTTCTCAGTCCTCACCAGCATGGAGAAGGCCAGTGTCCAGGATAAATCAAACCCTGTAAAATCATGCAGTGGTGGCTCCATCAACTACCCTAAGGCTTGGAATCTACAAAGATGCTTTGGCCAAAGTCAGTGAAGAGCAGATAGAGATTTGCTTTTGTTGACCCTTTAGCGAAACTGTGCAAGGAAGCTCACACATAATAATGTTTCCTAAGAACTATCTCATGAAGGATACATTCTTCTTCCCATACAGATGGGAAGGCCCAGTTCTGGAGAGGTGTAAGCTGTCAGTCTGGATGGAATTCTCACATGCAGGGACTGGAAGTTAGCTCAAATGTCTCCACATGTCTGTCATTGTTCACACATGTACCTTTTTTGTATGTGTGTTTCCTAGCTTGGACATGACCAGTCACATAGTCTATTCATTAGGGTAGGTTTAGTCATACCAGATGTCAGCTTGTACTCAAATAGTACAAGGGAAGAGATGAGGTCTTCTTTATCCAAGCAGCCCCACCATTCTCAGAGAACGGAAGCAGCCCTGGCTCAGCTGGTGTTTGTTCTGTGTTCGGCCCACTGAGTTGACGTCCCTTGGCTGTAAGGTGGTCAGAATGTACTTTCATACATTTTGCTCTTATGCATCTTACAGAATAGGGGGGCAGGAAAGAGAGCTTCCAGAGTTTGGTCATTTTCTGAACCTTTGATTTCCTACTTTGGCAGACAATCTACAAATGTAAGAGGATCCTGAACTGGATTTGTGATGAAATGGCTTTGAGGCTTCCAGAAATTCCTCAGAAGGCTGTAAATAGGCCAGGCATTTATTTATTTATTTATTTATTCATTTAGCCTTAGGACATGTGCACTTGCCAGAGAGAGAGAGAGAGAGACAGTGAGAGGAAAAGTGAGAAATCACCCCCCATGGGGAATGGCCACACTGCAGTCCCTTCTCTTTTATTTCCCTCCCCAAATCTTGGACATACACATGCATACACCCAGCATGGTTTTCAAGCTACCAGGTCCAGGACTTGAACTGCAATTGGCCATGTGGGAGTCCAATGATGTAACCACTGTACCATCTGCTTGTCCCAGGAAACAGCTTGGCTTGTCCCTTCTTTGTTCATTGTAGGTTTCATTACACAGAGTTCTAAACTGTCCCTTCCAAGAAGCAGAACCATTCTCTATATGCCTGTCCTTAGTCCAATGCATGGCAAGAGTGGTAGCATTGAGAAATGGCAGGCAGGTGGGATGCAGAATGCATGTTGGCCTCATCTACTTCGTTCAGGATGGAGGTCTTGTCTGGCTGGACTGGCCTTCCCTGTGCAGTCATGTGTGTCTGTAAGTGAAGCATAACTCTTATTTCATGCACTTGGCCAGCAGTTCTCCACCCCTGTGAGTTCAGCTACATGCCAGTTTCTAGACTGGAAGAGACAAAGCATGCACTCCATGCATGCTGGCCCAACTCACTGGTCCATCTTTGCCTTATGGAAATGCTTGCTTATTAGTTACGACTGAGTTGCTGAAGCAGGGGATCACCTAGTCTTGATGGATCAAGATGCGGGGAAGGAAACAAAGGGGGTTTAGGGCCATTGCTAGGGCTTTTGGCTCCCCTGGAGAGTTGAGATAGGTGAGACACATACCTGGACACTGGGCCCAAGGGTGTGATTTCTCCTCCAGTTGTACATGGGTCAACAGAGCTCATGAGTCCCAGGGATGTCCCTGCATCTCCCCATTGTAGGCATCCATGAGCTAATTGTTCTGGCTACCAGAAAGTCACTCAGAATGCATCATGGAGGCCTTTAGATAAGGCCTTTCATCTCTCAGCTAAACTAATAGCTATCAGCACACGCTTTTGTTCTATAGCTAACATTACAGAAAATGCTGAAAGACCGAATAACTCTACCCTAAGATGTAGAGAAAGGGAAAGATTTCTGGTTTTGTTTTCACCTCTTCTATTCAACATCGACTAGAGGTTGTAGCCAGTGCAAAGAAACAAGGAAAAGAAACAAAAGTATAAATATTGGAAAGGAAGAAGGGAAACTCTACTTATGTGCAGATGATAGAAAACAGAAAATCATAAGGAATTTACAAAAGAAAATAAAACAGCTTGGGCTAATAAGTGGAATTTTTCAACATCACAGAATACCAAGTCCATATGTAAAAAAAATGTATTTTCACACACTATTGCTGAATTAAAATGAAATTAGAAACTGACATCTACATAATAGTATCAAAAGCCTCCAATACTTAAGGATAAATTTAACAAAAGTTATACCAAACTTCTACACCTAAACTATAAAACATTGCTAAGAGCTATCAAAGGAAGAGAAATATACCATGTCTTTGATTGGTAGGCTTATATTATTAGGAGATCAATTCTTTCCAAATTGATCGGGTCATTCAATGAAATCCCAGTTGAATTTCCTGCAAATTTTTTCCCCTATAAGTTGACAAGATAATTTAAAAATTTATATGGAAGGTACAGGTCTAAAATATCCAGTGCAGTCTTGAAAATAAAGGGCAGAGTCAGAAGACTAGACAAAATTACTACAAGACGGCAGAGTTTACATCAGTGAAACAACAAATAGATTGCGGAAATGGAGCAGAGAGCCAGAGATGGGTTGATGGTTTCCATCAAATGATTTTTGACGAGAGATGAACCAAATAATTCAGCAGGGGAAGTGATGGTGCTAGAGAAACTGGATATCCCTATAAGGAGAAAATGGAAAGAACCTTGACCCCTCCTCCTGTCTTCATGACTGAGAAGTTAGGCAAAGATTTCCTTGAGAAGACACAGAAAACACAAACCATAAAATAAAGGAGGGGTAAATTGGAGTATAGTGTGGGAAGGGGGATAACGCTCATGGTGGAGATAACTGATGAGCACACCTCATCCTGGTGCCCAAGGTCAACCTCATGGTGATAGGTCAGGTCAGAGAAGGAGCCCCACAACAGGATATGATGAAATGGTACCTACCTCTCTTCTTTGGTCTTTCTCCCAAAAGCCTACCACCCTAGTCTAATTATGAGAAAGACATTAGACAATCACAATAGAGTGACATTCTCCAGCATATCAGCCCTACTCTGCAAAACTGTCAAAAATCACAAAGAACAAGGAAAGTCTGAGTCACTGTCCCAGCTGAGAGGAGCTTAAGGAGACATAATGACTAAATGTCATGTGGAATCCTGGATTGGATTCTGGGACAGAAAATGGCCATCAGATAAAAACAGGGAGAATTGGGCCAGCCTGTGGTGTGGTGGTTAAGGAGACTAGCTGTCACATGGCTGACTATATGGTTTGAATCCCAAACCTGGTGGCTAGAGAAACATGGCTGGCATGTGTACTTGTGTGCCCAAAATCCTGAAAGGAGGGAGAGATGGAGGAAAAGAGATCGTGGCATGACCATCCTACGTGGAGGTCTTTTCTCCCTTTCTCTCTATATCTCTTAGTCTTTCTCCAGTGAGCACATATGCCCTCTGGCAAGTTAAACAACAACAAAAAAAATGAGATTATCTGAATAAACTATGGGCTTTAGTTAATAATTATGTACCAATATTGGCTCATAAATTCTGATAAATGTACCATTAATAAGATATTACTAATAGGGAAACTGGGTGTGGAGAATATGGGAACTCTCTGCACTTTCTTTATAATAATTCTATGAATCTGAAACTATTAAAAATAAAAAAGTTTATTAGAAAAATAGCCTCAGTAGTTGGGGGGAGTAGTGATAAACTGAACTTTATCAAAGCTAAAAATTATTCATCAAAAAGCATCCTCAAGGAAATGAAGAGCCTTGGAACAGCAGGTGGCATGGCGGTTGAGGCACTAGACTCCCACATGACTGACAGCAGCTTGAGACCTGCACTGGATGAGTTAGCATACGTGCCCAAAATCCCAGGAGGAGAATGGAGGAGAAGAAGTTGTGCATGGCCATACCTCCAGGGCATGATCTCTCACTTTCCCTCTCACTGTTTCTCTCTGTCTCCGGTGAGCACGCACACTCTATGGTAAAAACCTGAAAAGAAAAAAAAAAAAAAGGAAAATGAAAAGCCTTGCCACAAATTGAGTGAAAATGTACACAATGAATGTGTCTAATGACAAATTACATAAACAATGCTGGAAACCCAACAATTGGAGACCACTTAATTCTAAAAAATGGTCAAAAGACTTGAGTAAACACTTTGGAAGATACAGAAATAGCTGATAAGCTCGAGAAATAGTGCTCAACTTCTTAGTTATCAAAAAACAAAATTGAAGGCGGGTCATGTAGCCTCATAGCTCAAGGAGCCAGATCCCACATGGCCAACTGTGGTTTGAATACCAGCCCTGACAGCTTGAAAAACACACTGGGTGCATGTGTCTTTGCGTCCCCAATTCCAACAGGATGGAGAAATGAAGGAAAAGGGATTGCAGTGTGACCACGCCCCATTGGGGGGTGGTTTCCCTTCTCTTACTCGCTCTGTCTCTCTCTGGTGAGTGCGTGTTCTCTCTGGCAATTAAAAACAACCACACACACAACTGGTATGCTCAGTGGAATACCCTACACACCTGCAGAGGGGCTAAATGGGAAAGACCTCAGACCACAGAAGCCAGACACTCTAGGGTATCTGAAATGCTCACTTAATACTAGTAAAAGTATAAAATGTTATGACCACATAGGAAAACGGTTTGTAAATTTCTTAAATTCCTCATGTTTCTACATCCTAGTAAGACTCATCAGGGAAACTGAGGGTGCCAGCTCATGGAGTCCCTTCCATCTCTACACGAAGGAACCCAAGTCTAAAAGGAGGCAGCTGTGAGCTTGCTCTTTATCTGACACCTCCTCCTCCTCCTCTGTCCCAGAGTTTTCAAATGTCAAAAAGTCAAAGTTAAAGGAGAAACTCAAATTCAGCCAAGCCTTGGAGACAGTACTTGATATGGACAGTTTAAAACTAGTATCCCATTAAATTTTTCTGTGACTACTCTTTTCAGGAAGAATCAAAAGACTCTCGTTAAGTCTTGCCGTTCTGAAGTGCTGGCACTGATTGCTAACATGAGTCTCACAAGGTAAACGCCAGGAGCCGTCTGCAAGGGGTGATATCTTATTCTGCTTTTGCATAAAGGATGCGCATCCCCTTTATCTCCAGGCTTCCTGCCCTCTGTGCTGATGGCCTGTTCCCCGCAATGACTAGTTAAATCAGCCCGGGGAAGAACTCTATCACTGCTCTGTCATGATTAGTGGAGGAGACTTCAAAGTTTGAGCATCCTAGTCATAGAATGCTAAGCTAGCTCTTTCCAAAGATTGAGACTGAAGTGGGCAGGCCATTTTAAAATTGCTCACTATACCTAAACCTCCATGAGTCCCTGATGGAAGAGGCTGTGAACAGAGTCTTGGGAACTTCTATCCAGAACCTTCCCCTGTATGATTTTCTGGAGACAAAGGGTGACTGGCCTGTGGCCAAATACACTCATTAAAAGGCCTTCTTAAGGATGGAGCCAAGGCTGAGGAACTGACCCTCCAACTCGGTGGGCCCAACCTACCGGCTCCTGCCCGGCACAGAGCATGCCCAGCCGTTGTGTGCACCCTTATTGAATCTTCTCCTGGGAAGAGATGAGGAGGAAAATAGGCATCCCAGAATCTGCCAAGGTCAGAGCCCAGGCCCTGCCTGTTTTTAAACATTTCCAGGCTCAGTGGCAACCACCATAAGCTTCTGAACTTTCCATAAAGGTCCTTTCATGGGGGCTGGTTAGATCTGACCTGAGCAGTCTCTGGGTCAGTTGGTAAAAATCATTAAACCTCTGCATACCTAGATAGGTGGCCTCGGAGGGAATCACAGGTCTGGCTGGGGTAGGTGCTGAGGGAGAGTGGATAAATGGTGCTCCCCTCCCAGGGATACTTGTGACTGCTTTGTTTTTTTCTTGTCCTCTCTAGTCCTGCCAAGTCCTCCTATGACAAGCTAGTGTCTTGGTGCTTTATCTCTGCTCGCCCTTGGTTCGTGGAGGTCACAGGAGTTGGGCACTGTAGAAAGGCTTCCATCCCAGGGAGAGGTGCCGTTGTCCCCATGGACCTCAGGAAACATCTGAGTTTAAAGAATAAGTGAGTTCAGCAGTTTGAGCTGGGAGTTCTGTAGCTGTC
>NW_006159510.1:5385062-5393456 GCF_000334495.1 Tupaia belangeri chinensis
AGCAGGTTGAGCTGGGAGTTCTGTAGCTGTCGGACATTGGGAATTCAGCCTCAGAATGTAGAGAGAAGCCTCGTCTCAGCCTCTTGGTGCGTGGGACTGGGGAGCCTACAGTTAGAGCCCCAGGCTCCAGGGTGTAGGCCAGTAACAGAGCTTACTGTAAAGTGCCTGCCCAGACTCTGACAGGAAATGTAGCCTCAAATAGCCTGTCCTCTGTCCCAGTTGGGCCCAGAGAGAGAGAGTAGGAGAAGGGGAAGGCACCGATGTGGGAGGTGTCATGGCAGCACTTCCCTTCCCTCTCAGACTAGCTGCACTAGAGGACAGTTTGGACTAACTGCTTGGAGGTAGAATCCCCTCTGCCAGGCTGTCATGGGTCAAAGTTCATCTCTTCCCTATCCCTTCCTTACCTCCCTCCGTGATAGGATGACCCAGCTTGGCCCTGACCTCCTCCACCTCAGCTGTAAAAACCTTCTCCAGCTGGCTGGCTGTTGACATGTCCTCTTCGGCTTCTGACTGACCACATGTGGGCTTTGTCCCCAGGCCAATCTCTTAGGAGGAAAGAGAAGAGCCCTGTCCCAGACTCTGTGACATCTGTCTCAGGCTCTAGCTTTGTCCAAGGAGGGAAAATACCCCAAGATCAGGGTCCCGTCAAGTGTAGATGTGGTTGGCTAAGTCAGAGCCCCCAAAGATGTCCTCCAAATCCCATGAGCCTGTGAATTTATTTTCCATCCAGAGGCACTTTGGAGATGTGGTTAAGAAGGGATCTTGAGATGGGAAGATTATTCTGATTATCTTGGTGGATTACCTTCCTTTTAAGAGGGAGGCAAAAACCTCACAGAAGACAGAAGCAGAGGCAGAGATCCTACATAGCTCGCTTTGAGGATGAGTCGGGCAGTGTGCAGACTCTGGAGGCTGGAAGGAGCAGGAGCAGATGCTCTCTCCTGTGGCTGCGGAGGGACCAACTCACTGACATTTTGATTTTTAGCCCAATAAAACTCATTTTGGACTCCTGACTTCCAGCACTGCAAGAGGGCAACCTGGTGTCATTTTAAGCCACCAAGTTTGTGATGATTCATTACAGCAGCAGTGGAAAAGGGCAAGATGCTCTGCAGCGTGGCTAGCCTAAGTCCTCAAAGGAGGCAGGGATGGGTATTAGTCTGTCCCTGGAGGTGGTAATTAGCAGATGAAACAACAGCACAGGACAGGCACAGTGGCTGTGCGCGGGTTTCCATCTCTTGTGGCACTACCTGATCTGAGACAACCAGGACTTTCCTCACTGGTCTCTGTGGGAGGGCCGTGGCAGAGGTGGGCACTGAACCTTGAGGAAAAAGATGGGGAGCAGTGAAGCATTATTGACTGCAGAGACCCCCTCCTGAGAGGCTGACTAGTTAGAAGCTGTCTTCGTTTAAGTCAGGTATTTAAGTGCTGATTGCCCCATTATGATTGTTTTGGTAGAAGGAAATTACAAAATTAAATTTATCTTATCAGTTATATCTTTTTACAGCCACCATCTGTGGGTCCTACCTTCCAGACACCTGATGACACTCAAGCCATGTGACTGTGAGTCCTTCTCTGGACAAACTGCACACCTGAGTGTGAGTCCCCTTAGGACCTGCTCAGGAAAGAGAGGCCAGAACATTCCCTAGAGGGCGTCGAGCACAGGTGGGTTTTCCTGCATTCTCTTTCCTCGGTTAAAGTTTCCTGTGTGTTTATACCATTTAACCACATGATGTTGACAGGCTATCTTTTGTGCAGGAAAGGACATGTGTCCTTAAAACCTTTTTTAAGCATGGCAGTTCTGAAATGCAACCTAGCAGAGGTTTACAACCCCCTGCCTCAGGCTGTCTCTCCCAGAAATGATTCTTAGACTGAACTTCATAATTAGCAGAAACAAACACCCATAAAAATATAGCTGTTTTAAGGAGTGAATCAATCAGTTTGCTTAAAATTGAAGTTCAATGAAGAGATAATAAAATTTGAACAAACTTAGACTTCTGAGGAAGGAAGGAAATGGGAGCATGTCTTCCTCATCAGAGAAGAAGCAGGCTTTTCTAGAGAGTATTGGTAGGGGGTCCTGTCTGCATGTGCGCTGAAAGGGCCCCATGTAGATCTGCATTTCTGATTTATGACGACAGCTGTGCAGGACAACCGACCCTGAAGAGGAAGGAGAGTCTGTGTAGCATCACGGGGTCCTCACTGAAGACCGACTCGGAAAGCTGTGCGGGCCAGGGATCTCAACTCCTATGATCAGGCACGCAGACAGGACTGACTTGGAGATGAAAGGAACACGGGGAGAAAGCCTCTCACTGGGAATCTTAATGTATAAGTCATTTACTCACTCACTCATTCATTCGTTCAACTCGAATATGGGTTGAGCAGCTCCTGGGTTTCATTTCAGGCATCGGGGGTATAGCCAGTGGTCAGTAGGGACACCTTGATGGTCACTGGGCCCAAAGGAATATCTATGCGGCCTGTGTCCTACACTCACCGCTCACACTGCACCATCGCTACACACACCTGCACGTAGAGAAGTCACCCACGTGTCCTTCACCCTTGAACATGCTCACAGAGCCAGTGTTTGCTTACACTTCCAGGGCCATGTTGCTGTTGGCCTACTGGCAACACAGAGTCCCTAAGCTGAAGAGATCACCTGTTGGAGACCACCTTCCCAGGATGTCATGTCCGAGCAACTGACTCAGGATCTGATGTTGTTCTGGAGGAGCTAAGAGAAGCTGGGAGAGTCCACAGGTGGTTGCTGGGGCCCTTTCTCCTTCCAAACACACACTCCCTGTGTTGCTGCAAGCCCCCAGTTCCAGAGCACATGTGAATTCCACCCTACCCATCATGACACCCACACTCACAGCAGCCCTGCTCCTCCCTGGGAGGAAACAGCTGGGTCCTGCTGCCTGGCCTTGGTGCATGGCTCAGGGAAAGCCCCTTGCAACAACTCATTCCATGCTACCTCTGGGGGCCCTGAGACCAAGGCTGCTTTTGCCCCTGAAGGGACCTTCTGAGGTTCAGCCTTTGGGGAAGGAAGATGAGTCTGGAACAAGCTTGTCCTGGCTTCTGTCTCCCTCCTCTGCATCCTGGAAGCTAGAATTCCTGATATGTTCATGCATGGAAGATTTTGAGAAAGAACGGTTGTGCCCTGACCACAACCTCTCACTTTGCTCAACAGCGCAAGTGGATAACATTTACTCAGTGCCATTTCTTCCTTTTTTTCCTTATTCATGATATAGTGTGTGCACACACGAGTGTGAGAATGAGAGAGAGGTGAGTACCTTCCACAAGTTCTGGTCACACCAAAATCTCCTTTCCTCTAACCCTCCAGCCTGTTGGACCCTGGGGACTCACGTGCTTGGCATATTCCAGGCTGACCTGGCTGGGGACTCAAACCACAGTCATCATGCAGGATGTGGCTTTTCTTGAGCAACATGTTGCCATTGTACCACAGGGTCAGCCCACCAGTACTGTTTATTGAGCACAGACTATGAGCTAATTGTCTCCTATACTTTTTGTCAATTAAGACAATCTGCCCGTCCGTGGCCTGAGACTCAGAACCAGATGCCGTGGGCTCCTTGTGCAGAGCCTGGGGTTGCGAGGGTCTCTGTGATTTGTCCAGGTACGACCCCGCTCTTCTGGCCTCATCATGGCCAAACCCTGGGTTTGACCGGGTTGTGGTAGGAGTCTGAATTAGACATGCCATCCCCCCAGGATTCCAGAGCAGAAATCAACAATCACAGAGCACATGAAGGGGCTTTGGCTGCTATCCAAGTGAGGGAGACCATGTCCCTGCCTACAAAGGGCTTAAAGTCTATGAGGGGAAAGAAATCACATAAGAAAAGAAGACTCACAGGAAAAGGAGTGTAGGCACTAGGGGATCTGAGGCAGAAGAGGGCCCTTCCTGGCCCACCCAGAGGCTTTTGGCATTAGAGTCCCAGATGGAGGTCTGAAATAGGAAGGGAAATGACACAGAATCCCACCTGTCCCCACTGGCTCTCATCAAAAGGTCACACCAAAATCTCACAGCAGCCCCACCAGACAGGTCCTCACAGCTCCTGGGACAGCTCACATGCTGCTATGAGCACACAGAGGGCAGTCCAAGAGGGCCTGCTGAGGACATCCTAGGAAACAGGAGCGTCCTGCATTGCAATATCCAGCCTGGAATGGGCTCTCAAGGTGACTCTGGGGGAGCCCTGCTGTGTTTTCCCACCAGTAAAGACACTTCTGTGAGGGTCAGGTGCCTCTGGGACCAACCCGACCTGTCCAAGCTGTTCGCCACTTGAATAGGGACCCACTTTCTCTGAAAAATATTCTTCTTTCTTTAAATTGCAAGGATGGTGAAAATGTACAATTTCTTAGATGCCTGAAGGAAGAAGCAGCATGTTGTAGCTGTGTGTGCGCAAAGTGACTTCCGAGTAAAGGCGACAGGCCTCCCTGGGCATCTGCTATGGAGAAACTGGCAGATGCTGAGAGCAGGTGAGCCACACGGAGGAGCTGGGCAGACTTTATCAGAGCACAGCAGGTGGGGAGCAGGCCCTAAATTAGGAGAGGAAGGCTGAGCTCACTGTGGCTGGAGGAGGGGCCCCAGGGACCCAGAACCTGCAGATAAGGAGTGAGTTAAGACCTGCCAGAGAAGTGGGCACCTCCTATGGGGAGGGATGTTGGCGCATCTGCTCACACACAGCTGAGCATCTTCTGGGGCCTCGGCTCACCTGCTGGGTCCAGACCCCTCAGCCCTTCCCTATATTGTAGAAGACAGTCTGCATGCCCTCAGCTTCCATCCTCCAGCTGCCCAGGAGGCCTTCCTGTCTGCCTGCAAACATGCACACGCCCTGGGTGAGCCCTGAGTCCTTCGTGGACACTGACTGCCCTCGGTGTGTCCACGGCAGTGTGTGAGCTGTCCCCACTGGCTCCCACCAAAACATCCCACCGAAATCTCATGGCAGCTCCACCAGACAGGTTCAGGGAGAGTGGGGTTCTGCATCCTTTCCCTTTTTGTTTCAGATCTCCATCTGGGGCTGTAACACCAAAAGCCTGCACCAGAGACATCCAGGAGACAGAAGCCTGGACCGAACCTCAGAGACAACCATTAATGTTCACTGAAGCAATTCGGCCCAGAAAATGGCAGGCCTGCTCTTAAGGCACACCACTGCAACTTCTGTCGGGACAAGCAGGAGCTTGGCGGAAGTGAGTTGGTAGATTTCTACGCGAATACCAGAACCTTCAAAGAGTCCAACTTTCCTCTCATCAGTCCCTTCTCCCTGATCCAATGCATTATTGACTATATGGCCTCCTCCCCATCCCTCACGAGAGCATCTTGTTTCCCACCATGGTAATTTATACTTGTAATTTTGGCCTTGATCAATAAAGGCAGCAGAGAAGATTTACACGTTCAATTTCAACAGGAGGGGCAGAAACACGCGGGGATCTGTGCCGAGCTTCATTTGGACTCTTCAAAAAGGAAGCAAATCCATCAGAGGAAATATTTGCAGCTGAAATAGGTCAGCAATTTCCTTTTCCCTGTGGGATTTGTGTTAGCAAGTTTGCAAGTGGAAAATGCGTTCGGAACTGCCGGAGTCCCTTACAGCCCTCAAACGGGAAATGGGTTGTTAATCCTGTCGCTATTTTAAAACTTGTCTCAGGGTTGGGAGTCACTGAAATCGTTTGGGGCTTAATTTTGCATGAGGACGTAGCACCGAGTGACGAGAGGAGAAAAGGGAAATGCTAGCAAAGGAGAAGTGGGTCTAAGAATAGGGGGTGGGAGAGAGGGGGCGAGAGGAAAAAACGTTTAACAGGCACAAAAATGAAAAGTTATCAGTTGATGATAATGCATATGGTAATATCTTTGGCTTGCCGATAAGCACTATATTCATGCTGGAAAAAACATTTTGTACATTGTAAAGATGTATAGTGATTAAATGTAAATTTTTAAAATGTAAAAAAAAATTAAAAAAAAAAAAAAAAAAAAAAAAAAGATGGAAACCAGGGAGCCTGAGGCTAGGTTCAGAGAAGCATCTCCCTGGGGAGATAAGTCAGGGGGTCTCTGAGTGGGCCTGGGCCTGGGCCTGGGCCAGGGCCAGGACAGAAGATGTTGCTGTGGACAAACTGACCAAGGAAGTCTGAGGGAGGGAGAGGAAGTGCAGGGCTGTGATTACAACCCTGAGGCCTGATTTAGAAGTGGCCACGAGGAGACAGAATCTTTGCTGTCCTGAACATGACCTCATGGCCTCAATGTCTACTATATGTGGCTTTGCACATGTCCAGCCACCCCACCCACACTTTCTTCCTCCTTGGGATCTTGGAGAATGGAGACAGCAGTCATCCCCATCATAAGTTGGGGACCACGTGTCCACACATACGTGGTCTGGGCCTTCCCTCTGCATGCACTGCTCACATGATATACGGTACAGACGAGGGATGGAGGAAGGGCGGGCACATGGCTAGAGATGTATAGTCAGCCTGGAGCTGGAAACCCACTGACCCCATGGGTTCCTGCAGTGCACATTCACACTGACACATGGGCTGGCCTGCCCTCTGTATGCTCGGCTCACATGGACTCTCGTCAGGTGAGGGCTGAGGCCCAGTCTCAGCCCCCCTGAGGAGTCCTGGCTTTGCCTGGGCCTGGCTCCCAGGACGATTACAGATTTGTCCAGATATCCCGCCTTCCTCCTGAGGTGGGTTTCCTCCCTAGGCAGCTCATTAGCTTGTTTTCCCATTGGTATTCTGTGTCCCGGTTACTCAGGCCAGTGGCTGGACACTGCCCGGGGTAAACATGCCATGTCGATGAGGTAGAGGGAAGCAGTGGACAGTGTGTCCACAGGGATGGCCCCCTGTGGCTGCATGTCATCAGCTGTCACTTCCTGTTTCTTCCAAGTATCTCGTGAAGTGCTCTGGGTCAAGCCCAGGTACAACCTGCTTGACACCTGCTGGTGGCCAGGTCGAGCTCAGGCCGTGGTGCTCCTGATTTCACGCTCACTGGACAGGAGGAGGCTCAGACCTTGAGGCTGGATAAGCCACCCTGAGCCTGGTCTGTGGAGCCTTCTGTGGGAGCTCTGACCTTTGGCCTCCACATTCCCACTCTTCCAAATCATAGTTGCTATGATCCCCAAGAAACAAGTCATTTATTTTTATTGAGGAGGTTTGTTTTTTATGCTTATGTAAAAGTCACCTAACATGAAGCAAATGAGAGTTGATTTTCAGCAGCAGCTTCCACCTGCAGAGATGTCTAGTTCCTCAGCACGTAGCACATTGGGGGTACTACTGGGTCCTTGTTGAGTCTCAGTGCTAAAATGGGGTGTTGTGCGTGAGCGTCATCTGTGTGCAGGTGTGTTAGTGCATGGTCAGGTGTCCCAGATCGCAAATTCCTACTGATGTCAGGACCTGCTGCTTGTCCCTCTCTAGGAGCCAGAAAGTGGAGGAAAGGTTAATCTTCCACCCCTCTACTGCTGGGTTTAGGCTGTTTTGGCGGGGAGGCATGTGGTGGGAATAGAAAGTTCCTCCATTCTGGCATTTCTTTTTATATGTGCATTTATAGCTATTCAATCACTCACAATGACTTTATGAGTCTCTTCCATGCAGATCCTGTGGAGCACAGAGGGTTCGTGGAAATATAGAGCCCGCATGATCAGAAATTGTAACAAGTTGCTTGCAGGGAAAGATCAGGCTTTATGACGGAAAATTATGGAGACTTAATTTTATATTGTGACAAAGGGCCAGAGTCATTCTTTCAGAGGAAACCTGACAAGAACAAGCTTTAACCAGACCAAAACTAGGGGAGTCTTCTGGGCAGGAAGGCCCCTCCCAACTTGCTCTGCATTAGTGAAGGTTTTATTCAGCAACGTCAGCACAGCCATGTGTATTTCCAAGGTGCAAAAGGGCAGGAAGCTCTAGGTTTCAGATGCCTTCAGAACCCCTGAGCACGGAAGTGGCTCTCAAACCCACCTGCTTGGATCGGGTGTTGGGCAGGGAGAATGCTGGGGGGGCCTCACCCCTGTCTGGCCTGTGGCCATTCTTTGGTGCTTCTCACAGCACAGCTGCCGGCAGATGGCTCCTGTTTAGAAAGCTGGATTCTGAGCCACGCACCAGGCCAAGCACCCTGGGAGCTGGTAGAACTGAGTCGGGTAGTCAACAGCACTTGGCTGGAAGCCAAGTTC
The DNA here is from genome assembly GCF_000334495.1 of Tupaia belangeri chinensis. NCBI lineage: Eukaryota > Metazoa > Chordata > Mammalia > Scandentia > Tupaiidae > Tupaia > Tupaia belangeri. The sequence goes on from NW_006159510.1 coordinate 5,393,216, forward strand.
ACCTGTGTGGGTCTCTCAGCTCTGTCTGGTGACAACTCAGACACCAAGCACACAGGCTCTTTGTGAAAATTAAAGGAGACCATGCACATTTAGAGTCTACCTGCAGTGAGACAACAATAAAATCCACCCTTTATTCTTTGTTTTCATCGTGATTATTCTTGGACCTCAGAAGAACAGGATGAAGGGGCAAAGAGCTCGTCTTTCCAGGGGTTTGGGCTCTCAGTGGTGAGTGGGGGGGGGG
>NW_006159510.1:5393912-5418569 GCF_000334495.1 Tupaia belangeri chinensis
TTGGGCTCTCAGTCGTGAGTGGGGGGGGGGCGTAGGAATGTCATCCTTGATGCCCCCGCAGACTCCTGGGCCACAGTGTGGCCATCTCTCCTGCACACGTGCTGGGGCACAGTGAGGGGCAGATGACTCTGCAGAGCCAGAGAGGACTCAGAATGACAAGGAAGAAGGCTTCTGAGTTGGGAAGTGCAGCCCTTTGTTCCTTTTCCAGGGCATTTGAATGGCCTGCCTCTGTCCCTGGGACCTCTGGGTCCCTTCCCTCCTCAAGGGAAGGCAGGCACAACAGATGCTGCATCTGCACCATTACATACCTGCCACCCATTGGGCTGAGCTGGACACCTTCCAAGAGACCCTGCAGGTGAAGCAGCTTCATAAGTGACAGGCAGGTGGGACCCGCTCTCCTGATCCTTTCCCACCCCTCACCCACAGCCAGAACAGCTAGATCCAGAGGAGCGGGAACAGGGAAGGTCTTTCCAGGCACTCAAAGGTGGGAACCACAGGAATCTGCCAGGGCCCAGGAAACTGAAAGACAAGTGCGAGGCTTAAGGCAGGACTGACGTCCACAGGGCAGACCCAGCTCTTGGTTTCCCGCAGAGAAGGGCGGCTTGTGCATTCACTGATTCCCTTATTCATGTACTTATTTGTTTACATGAAACTAAATTCACGTGGGCTCAGGAGTAGCTCTAGTTAAGAAAGGGCCCCAGGGCTTTCTGGTAGACTCCTGACCTGGAATCGGACTTGTGGGTACCCCTTTTATGGATAAGAGCTCCTCCTCATGAGCTGGCGGTAAGTGCTTTACTCAAGTGTAATCTCCGCCACTCCCACCTGACAGGGAGCTGCACCCCCATTTAAGGGAACAGGCACAAAGTTGACAGTCACTTGTCTACCACCCTATAGCTAATGGTTAAAAGGACATATAGGTCCATCTGACCCGGACTCTGAGTTTTAAGCTGAGGTGTTGACCATGGCACTGGCTGGCAGGAGAGGGCGTCTTCCCAGAAGACCCCCATAAGGACAAATGGCTCAGATTCTCAGGAAGCCCCAGGTGTCCTGTAGCCTGAGGAGTGGAACCTCCCATGGCAGCCCATGGTAAGCAGCCCCTCACATGAATACCCCACCCTGGTTCTCTTTGCCGTGCTGTGTCCTGAGCAGTGCTGCAAAGAGGCCTCTGTGGCAGAGCACAGCTCAGGAGCTGCATGCATTCAGCACCACTGAAGTGCAGGGGCAGAATGGGTTAGCCCTTCTGCCTGGCCAAGCCTCCAGGACCCCATCCTGGAGTGTCCTGTATGTGTGTGCATGTGTGTGTGTGTGTGTGCGCAGGTGTCCCAGCCCTCTGGCAGTGCTGCAGAACACACGTGAGCACCCTGCCCCACCCCACCAAGCCCTGCCTACTGGAGGAAGACCCCCAGGTGCCTCCAGAGCACACCTAGAACCCACACATTTTCTCCCAAACCTGTCGTCTCTGATTTTAGCTCCCTGAGGCCCTACACCTTTATAGATCAGGAGCCAGGAAGACATGCCTTTATTCCTTGTTTCTGTTTTTGTTTTTTGCTGATGTATTCACCACCCAAGGTCACCAGCGCACATGCTTGAAAGGAAGGAAGGACGGAAGGGGAGCAGGTGCTGGCGGGGTAGGGTGAGGAGAAGAACTCAGATAAAAACTCAGAAAGGTGTCCTGCCTCCTCTCCTGTGTCTGGCACATGAGCCATCAAGTTGCTGCTGTGACTTTTCGTCTTCTCTTCTTTCCATTTCTTTTCTCTTACTTTCTCTTTTCTTTTCTTTTTCTCCTTTTCTCTCTTTTCTCATTCTTTTTTTCTTCTTGTTCTTGTTTTTCTTTTCTTCTTCTTTTTTTTCCTGACTCTTTTCTTTCCTTCGCCTCCACCTCATCCTGTCCCAGGAAGCTGACTTCTCAGAGGTCCTAGTCCTTGATGGGGACAACAGCTCTTGGCATCTGAATGTCAGCTGTGGTCTGCTGAGGTCCCAGCAGAGGCTGTCCTGCCAATGCCTGCATGAGAGGAGAGGGCAGGGGGACAGGGTCTCTGCTATTGTTGCCCTGAGTTCAGAGCACTGGTGTGCAGCATCTCTGGGGAACCTGCCCAGTCATGGTGCCTGGTCTGGAGCTGGGCCCTCCTCAGCAAAAGGACTCACAGCTCTGACCAATGTCCCCAGCATCCCTGCTTGTCCCCCTATAGGGGGCCTGGTCTGGGCACCCTGCCTCCAGCAGCCCTTGGACTGGACACATGGCTTGTCAGCTCATCAACAGCTTCCCCTCTGATCATGAGCCTTCCAGCTCTGACCCTGAAATCATGAAGCCATGGTCACCAGGGAGAGCCTTGGGGCTTCAGGCCTGGCTTGGCTGATGAGAGTCCTCGCTTTGCTCAGGTGGGGGACCATCTGCCTCAGTCCTGAGCTCAGAGGCCAGGCTGCCCAGAGGAATGCACTCGCCACGGCTCAGTGCTCTGCCGTGAAGACAGCTCTGTCCCACGGCACTCCAGAGCCTCAAGGCAGCAGAAAGGAACCTAAGCAAGGCCTGTCACTGGTCCCCTGAGTCCCACCATGTCAGCCTGGACCAATGACCAGACTCAGATGGGCTAGACAGCATTTGACGTCTTAGGGTATAAAAGCAGGCAAATACCGTGATTGCTCATTTTCCTCAAACACAAATATAAAACCCATCAGTATACACGGGCTGCAGAGTTTTATGTGTCCCCAACCCCCTCTTAAGCAGGTGCTTTTCTTTTGCTGTGGGCAGGTGGCCAAGAGGTTATTCTCTGCTTGTTTCCTTCCAGATCTTTTGTTTAGGCAAGAACCTTTCAGCAGATTTGCTCAGAACTCTGGATCTCTGAGTGAAAGTGACCACAGCTGAGGCCGGATGTGCAGGGCTATGCAGGCCTTGCTACCTCCTGGAGGCTTGTCTCTGGTGTCCAGAGCCCCACCTTAAAAGTCCTTTCTTCTAGTGTAAACCTTTGACTCCCCCCTCTGTCACTGCTGGTGGAAATCTGGCCAAGACCCAGACACGTGTCCAGCAGGAGGCTGGTCTGGGGCAGAGTTTTGAGTGGAAGCAGAAGGGAGGACAGAGGCCCCGGGGACAAGAATGCCAGGAGGTATTCACAGTGGGGGCTGTGCCCTGATGGGCCAGTGTGAGCCTCCAGTGGTCCCTCTGGCTGCCCTGCAGATGATAGTGACAAGCCAGGTCCCTTCTTGCCCCCAGTGCCCAGAGGTCTGAGCTGCCTGAGGTTTCTGTTCCCTTCATCATGATCCTCCAGTCCCCCCATGGCAGGAGCTGCATGCTTTCATTGTAGTATGGGGAGACCCTGGGGGAGCTCCCCTGTCCAGATTCTCCTTGGCCACCTGTGAGTTGATCCACTTTCCCCAAGGCCATTAAGCTACCAGGCTGGGGAGAGAAAGTGTGACTGGTGGCAAGGGAGCAGGGGTCTCTCCAGTATCTGCCTGAGGTGTGGAAACTTCAGGAACACAGGCCCCTGACTGGACGAGAAACTCAACTCTCCCCCACCCCCCTGCACCAATGGACACAGTATAGCTGCTGACCGCCCGGAGGACAGAAAATGCGTCCTTTGTCCACCAGAGTCTCTCTCTGCAGACCCTATGTCTTAGGAACACATAGATCCCAGCATTGGGGCCCATCAATGTGCCAGTATGGATGAGGGGGCTACAGCCCACACAACCCCACCCATGCCCAAAGCCTGTTTCCTGACGCTACTGTAACAAGAATTGCTGGAAACGACATGAACTCATCCTCTTCTGGTCCTGGAGGGGAGGAGTCTGCAAGGAGAGAACATCAAGGCGTCTGACAGGGCTGGCTCCTCCGGAAGGTCCAGGCGGGATCTGTGCTGTGCCTCTTCCATGTCTGGAGTCTGCAGTGCTCAGGTAGTGCCGTTCTCTGCTTTCACATTCAGGTGGCCTTCTCCTCTGCAGTTGAGTCTCTGGGACTCCATGACTATGTTGGGCCTCCCCGGCCCAAATCCTTACCATGCCACATGTGCAAAGTTTCTCGTACCATATAAGGTTCCATATTGACGGATTCCCAGGATCCACAAGTGAGCCTCTCTGGGGCTCACCATCCTCTAATCGCAGGTATCCTTGACTTCAGAGGGACCAATCAGCTGAGAAGTGCAAGATCCTGGCAGGTCTTGTGCCTCAGTTCTCCATCTGCACCAACAGAATGTCAATCCTGCAAAATCCCTCCAAGGGTTCCCGCTGCCTTAAACAGACCTCTGCATCCTCTTTGCAGGCCCTGCCAGAGCCCTAGGCTTACCAGCTCCCTCTGCTCTGGTTTCTCTCAGACCCCATGTGCCAGTGTCCCTGTGTGTGTCTGCATGTGGTCTGTTGTGTCTGTGTGCGTCTCTGTGTGTCTGTTTCTTTGTATGTTTCTATATCCATGTGTGTATGTATCTCTGTGTGTGTCTGAATGTGTGTGTCTCTGCATCTGTGTTTGTTTCCGTGTGTGTGTGTCTGTGTCTGTATATGTGTCTGAGTCTCTCTGTGTGTGCTGTATCTCTCTGCATGTGTCTGTCTTTGTGTATGAGTCTGTGTGTGCCTGTGTCTTTCTGTATATCTCTATATGTCTCATGTCTCTCTGTATGTGCCTGTCTCTCTTGTGTGTCTCTGTGTGTGTCTGTGTGTCTTCTCGGTATGGGACAGTCAGAAGTTACAGCCTCCTACCCTTCCCTGTCTGGTCTTTTGTTGGGGCCATAGGGAGGTCAGTGTCCTGGAAAACATGTCCCATGGGGACCACTGACTCACAGAACCACTTCCTCATGCCATCCTTCACCCCCACAGCTGGGCAGCCAGGCGCCCACAAGGCAGAACCACAACCATGACTCATCCACCTGCCCGTGCCCAGCTGGGCCAATTTCCTGGGAAGGGCATTCGAGGACATGGGCAGGAGCCTATAGAGAGGCAGGATCCCAGGGTCCAGTGGACCTTGCATCTAGCCTGCTGGGTGGTCCTGGGCAGCCCCTGTCCTCAGGGGTTTGCACAGATGGTAGACCTCCAGAGCCCTTTCTCCCTGAGGCCCAGTCGGGCTGGGAAGCTGGGAGCCATGCAGGCCCCTAACTACTGGCCAGGAGGCACCTGGTCAATGCTGGTCAAGGAGTATCTGATGGTGTTTCCTCGTGGTCTTCATTGGCACATCCCCGAGTTTGCAAACGTTGCTGTGTGTCTGCTCTCTGTGTAAGATGCCGCTTGTCCTCCGTCCAGCGTTCTATCAGGGTCTTTCCCCCATCCTCATTGATTTATAGTCTACATTTTCCTGAGTCTTGCTCTTCACTAATTATGTCCCTAGTGACTAGTTTCTTATTTTTAGCTTCTCTTTCACTTTCTTGAGATGATTTTTGATTAACGGATTTTTTTTTAATGCACTCAGATTTTATCAGTCTCTTGTTTTATAGTCGGAGCTCCTTACAGTGTATTTAAGAACTTCTTTTCTACTCTGCGGTCATACACTGTTCACCTACGTTTTCTAGGCACTTTTTTTTTTTTTTTAACTCTTGTAGTAAATCCTTGATCCATCTGTGGCTGGTTTTGTGTGTTTGAAAATAGGAAGCAGAATCCCGTTTCATTTTTCCATACAGAAAACCATTTCCACACACATCATGATTGCTCTGTCCTTGTGGGAATAGAAACCCTGTGGGAGAAAAGGACAAGAGCACTCAGAAGAATGAACGGGCCCTGGCCCAAATGCAGGGCCTTCCACTGAGCCGTGGAGAGGCCAGTGTCCTGGAAAACATGTCTCAAGGGAACCACTAACTCACAGAATGGGGCCCCTTATGTCTGGGAGTTGTGAAATTTTCCAGAATGGATTTGGCATGGGGTTGATTTTTATCTGCTCTAATCCAGTGTATACATGGGGAAGTCCTGGCTTCCACCGGGGAGTGCCAGATTGCACAATCAGCTGGATGCCATCAACACCAGACTCGGGATTTTTCTGCTACCCTCTCACTGCAAAGGCCAGGGCATCTGTGGGCACCAGACTGAAGACAGATGTGCGTGTGTGTGCACAAGCACATGTGTGTGCTGCCATATGTGTGTTTATGTATCTTTGTGTGTCTAAATATATGTTCTCATGCATGTGCATGTGTGCATCTGTATGTGCATGTACCTATGTATCTGTGAGCATACGTTTCTGTATGTGCATCACTCTGTGTGCAGTTATGTGTTATGTGCATGTGTCTCTGTATGTCCATGCATGTGTGTTTGGTCATGTCTGTGAGGACATTCTCGTGTGTGTGTGTGTGCCTGTGTGTGTGTGGGGTGGGCTGGGTTGGTGATGTCAGAGAGAGTGTGCCATTTCTGTCCCTGTGAGTGTGGGAGCAAGACCTGTCCCTACACTGGTACAGAGGGCGTAGGGAGTGGCCTCTCCCAGCTGTCTGCTCAGAGGGAACATGGGACATTTGCTCCCACAGCCACCCTCCTTCCCCTTTGGTGACAGATTCTATCTCTTAAGCAGGAGTTCAGTTCTGAAGAAGTTCACCCTGGGCTTTGGGTCCAGAACCTTTTTTGTGTTAGAGGGCAGGAGAGTGTCTCCAGGAAACTCTCAGGCAGGTACAGTGCCTGCCTTACTCTGCCTTTCCCAGGTATCCATCATTAACTGTGGCTCCCAATTTCCTGCTATTCACCATTGAGGGACCCTGCTACCCTCTCATGTCAGTCCCCCAGGGCCTGCCTGTCACTTTAGGCAGGAAGCTCCCCATGGGTACTCATTCATTTACTTACTCTCGGGCCCACCTGCCCACTGGCTTGGGGGAATTGGTGGCCAGCCCAACTCCTCCTCTACCAGCTAGGAGGTCTTGGATGTTTCCCAACCTCCCCAGTCTCTCACCCCTCCTCTCAGGTGGGACAACAGCACCTGCCTCACAGGGTAGCAGAGGGGGAGCATGTCGCCCAAGGAGGGGGAATGGCCATATGTGACCCCCCAGGTCTTGGATGTCTTGCTTTTACTCTACTCAGAAACCCCATAGTGAGTGAGGCAATGTCCTCGGGTCCACAGTGTAATCCTGGCCATTTACCTGGTTCTTAATTAAATCGAAACCCCCTCCCATGGAAAGCCCCTCTCCACAGTCAGAGGAGGTAGAGAGGCTGAAAGTGCTTCTTAATGAACTATTTACTGTGAAACGCCTTTCACCTTCCAAGCTGCACTCTTGGAATTAAACCTGGCATTTGAATGCAGTAATAAAGAGAGGGAAGCGCTGTCAGCCAGCAGGACACTATGAAAATCCAATTAAGTTGTGCATTTTAATTCCCTTGCCTGCCTGGGCTCATTGCTGGATGAAGAGAGAGAAAACGTGCCGTTTTCTGTAGTTTATCTACACAGCCCAGAGGCAGGTGTTTTACCCACTGAGGATAAAACCGAATAGCACGGTGACCAAAATGGCTGCAAAATGGCGAGCTATTAAAATGGAGCATTTTTAATGCTGATCTTTTGGCATTTAAAAGGTAGACAATGTAGACACAAAGTCCTGGAATGAAGAGATGAGTTTTGTATAAAAAGGAAGGTAATTGTGTGAGGGTTTAGGATCCTCTTGCTAGCAGACCTCAGGGCAGGGCAAGTCTCTGATCACCGGGCAGGACCATCCGAATGGTCAGGGCTGGCATTATGTGTCCCCGAGAGAAGGAAGCAGCTGGACATCCTGGTTATTTCAGCAAGGGCACCAGCAAGGACTTTGAGAATCTAAAAGCATGACTTGAAGTGTGTTCACCTTGAAGTTTATGTGTGTGGGCACAGGGGTAACAGTTGATAACCCAAGAAATCTAAAAATGAACGCCGTCATGGCTTTGCACTTAACACTCCACTGGGCTTTGAAACTGGCTGTGCTCTCCTACCTGAGAAGCTCTCTCTACTGTCGACCGGGCACATGAGTCCTCACAAGGATATTGGTACATTTAGGAAGGTAGGGTGCTCCAGGCTCCTGGCCTTGCGTCTCTTCCCAGGAGTCAACTTCCTGAAAGCATATGCCGTGGGAAGGCTTCCCCACTCTGTTTCTTTGCATAAATATACATTCTTCCAATTTTCTTTCGCCCTGAAATCTCTAGTCTACTGATAACTGCTGCCTCTATGGGAACTGCGTTCTCAATGCTGTGGGCTTCTTTTTTGATTTACGTCAAGAATTGCATCTTAGTTGGGGGGTGGAAAAGTGGGAAGCAAATATGCCTATGAAGTCTGCCATCTTGAACTGTCGATATTAACGTTCAATCCATCATCACGGAGACTTATTTGCTTTGCAACCCAGTGCTCACAACCAATGTTTTGGTCCAGTTCCCCTGGAGCCAGAAAGACAAATGCCAAAACATTATCAGTTACTTCTGGGTAGCGGCTCTTTGAGTAATTTGATACTGATGGCTATGTTTATGTTCTAGGTTTTCTTTTCTTTTATAAATTTCTTTCTTTCCTATTTGCTACAGGGCATGTACACTCAATGGAGACAGAGAAAGAAAGTGAGAAAGCACTCCCCCTTAAGGAGATTCTCTTCTCCTCTGTTTTCCTCTCGAGATTTTGGGCATACATGCACACAAGTCTAGAGTGTTTTACAAACTTCTGGGTCCAGGACTTGAACTGTGCAGTAGGTTATAGGAGAATCCAGCTACTTGAATCACTGTGCCACCTGACTGGCCCTCATTTGTTTATTTCATGACAGAAAGAGAAAAAGAGAGAGGTACCTTTGAAAGGGTCCTGCTATGCTGTGATTCCCTCCCCCAGCCTCTCAGACATGTACAGGTGTGCTTGGCATGTTCAGGTGACCCAGGACCTGAACCCAGCCTCTCAAATGACTCAGGCATCACACAGTAGTGTCCTTCCGTCTGCACCACCAGGACTGGGCCTATTCTAGATTCTCTACGTTGAGCATAGACTACTTCTGAAGTACAAGAAATGCTTAAAATTAAGGGAAAAAAATTAAAGAAAGGGAATGCAGAAGTGGGTGGGGGAGGGGCAAGTAAGGAGGACATGAAGTCAAGGCTCCTGCTTAGTTCTTGATCTTCCTGGGAGGATGGGCAAACCCACTTCAGTCCACTTCTCGGCCAACAGAGACACTGTCCTCACTTGAATTGATTTCCAATTTATAATCTAATAGTAAGATGGAAAGAGCACATGAAAACCCTAAGAAAGTAGACTTAGTAACCGTGGGTTTATCACCAGTGATGTGGGACTTTAAAGGCAGAACAAGTTCTAAATAACCATCATATCATGAGCATTCTTCCAGAGAAAGCTGCTGGGCTCTGAACTACTGACAGCTCAGACACTTAAAAGTGACAGTCAACTGCCTAGGACCCCATAGTGGTCTCTCGTTACCTCCTGGTGACCTGAGACAGGTTCTTTCACCTTGCCATGTCTCTATCTCATAGAGAAGGTTATCATCTCACACCCAGAGTGTGGCAACCAATAAAAGCCTGACATTATCAGTGTGGATTCATCCATAGTGTAGGTACATAAATCATGGTACACTTTCAAAATAAATGGAATATTAAAGTGAACGAGTTAGAATTCATGAACCAACATGCCGAAAAACTAAATGAACGGAATAATATTATCAAGACGGTAGCCTAGGAAACCCTAGGCCCTTGTTACTCCAACTTGGCAACAAAATACAGACCACATAGCCTTTGTGAAAGCCCCACAATCCACTTTAAAGGTTGCTACACTCCTATGTGAGTGCACAACCAAGAAGAGTCACATCTAATGTGACCACCTCTATAGGAGGTGATTTCTTACTTTCTTTCTCTCTCTCTCTCTCCAGCAAGTGCATGCACCATCTGGCAAATTAAATAAATAAATAAATAGGTATAATTTATGACATTATAAACCAAGTAGGGGGCCTAAGATGAAAAAGAGTAGAGTTTTGTATGCAAATGAGGTTAAATTCTTATCATATAAGCCATCCCCACAGTACAACAGTTAAGTGCTATACATCAGGAGCTGGCTCCCCCATGGTTGACCATGGTTCAAGTCATACCCCTGGTGGCTTGAAAAATATGCTAGTTATGTGTGTGTGCACATGCCCTAAATTCTAACAGGATGGAGAAATAGAGGCAAAAGGATTATGGCATGACCACACCCCATTGGGGCTGCTTTCTCTTTCTCTCTCTCTGGCAAGTGCACACATTCTGACAATAATTTTTTTTAAAAAAAGAATAAATTTCTAATAGTTTAAAACAGATTAGGGGCCAGCAGGTAGCATGGTGGTTAAGGTGCTAGATTCCTACATGGCCAACCACGATTTGAGTCCTGGACTTGGTAACTTGGAAGTCATACAGAAGGTATGTGTGCATGCATGACCAAAATTCCAAGAGGAGAATGGAGGAGAAGGGATCGAGGGGTGGCAATTCCTTCTGGGATTCCCCCCCTCTTTCTGTCTCTCTCTGATACCTTATGGCAAAAATCAAATAAATAAATAAATAAAAATGTTAAGATGTTTTTCTGTATTTTCCGTGGCAAGCACAAAGAAAATACCTGTACAAGACACACAAAAGGAAATGAGAAGGAGATAAAAGTAAGTCAGGACAAAGAAGTAAAAACAAAAACAAACAAACAAAAAATAAAGGGAGAGAGTAAGGTAGAAAAAGGATAAAATAATTCAAAGATATACATGAGACAACATGGTAATAGTAAATCCTTCCTTATCAATAATTATTTTAAATGAACATAAATAAACTCCCCAATTAAAAGAAATAGATTGGTTGATTTTTTTTGTTTGTTTTTAGAGTTACCTTATTTAACTTTATTTATTATTATTATTATTTCCCAGTTTGATTAGAGAGAGATAGAGAAAGAGAAAGAGGGAAAGTAAGATGCAAACCACTTGGTCCAGGACTTGAACCACAGTCAGCCATGTGGGAGTCCAGCACCTTCAACCACCATGCCACCTGCCAGCTCCGGATAATGTTTTTTTAAAGATCAAACTATATGGTGTCTACAAGGGTCCTTTTAGATCTAAGGACACATGTAAACTGGATGGAAGAGGTTTTCCATGCAAAAGGTAACCAAATGGGAGCAAGTAAAGGCAGATTTGTAGCAGACGAAATAGATTTTAAGTAAAAAATTATCACAAGAGACAAAGAAGGATATTATATAACGATGAAAGTGTCACTAGCAGGAATATTTAACAATTATATATGTGCCTAACATCAGAACTCCCAAATATGTGAAGAAAACATTGACAGAATTGAAGGGAGAAAGAGAGAGCAATGCAATACTAGTAGATTTTCAGTGAGACATAGAAAAAACAGAAGATCAATCAGGAAACAGCGGACTTAGCGGTACTACAGATCAATTGAACCTAACATATAGAACACTCTACCCAACAAGAGCAAAATAAATTCTTCTCAAGGGCAAATGAAACATTCTTCAGGATAGACCACACGTTAGATCACAAAACAAGTCTTAACAAATTTAAGAAGATTTAAATCATACAAAGTATCTTTTCCAACCACAATGGAATGAAATTGGAAACTAATAGCATAAGAAAAATTGGAATATTTACAAATTTGTGGAAACTAAACAACTCACTCAGACAACCAATGGTTCGGAAAAGAGCTTACAAGGGAAATTTAAAAATATCTTGAGACACATGAAAACAAAACCACAACACATTGAAATTTATGGGATGTAATGAAAGCAGTACTAAGAGACAAGTTTATAGTGATAAACATTACATTAAAAAAGAAGATGCTCTCAAATAAACAACCTAACTTGACACTTCAAGGAACTAGAAAAAGAAGAACAAATTAAACTCAAAGTTAGCAGAAGGAAGGAAATAATAAAGACTAGAGCAAAGATAAACAAAATGGAGAATAGAAAGACAATTTTAAAAATTGACTACACTGAGTTGGTTCTTTGAAAAGATCAACAAAAATTGACAAATCCTTAAGTAGATTAAGAATAAAGAGAGAACATTTGAACCACTAAAATCAGGAATAAAAAAAGGGGATATTCCAATTGATGCCACAGAAATATATTTAAAAAAATGTTAAGAGCATACTGTGAACACTTATGCCCCGACAAATTGGATAACCTAGAAGAGATAGATAAATTCCTAGAAACATACTACCTATCGAGACAGAATCATGAAAAAGTGAAAATAAAACAAAAAATCTGAACAGACATACAACTAGCAAAGAGACTGAAACAACAATTAAAAAAAAAAAATCTTCAAAGGAGAAAAGCTTAGGACCAGATAGCTTCATTAAAGAATTTCATCATTTAAGGGATTAACAACCCTCCTCAAACTCTTCCAAAAAACTTAAGAGGAGGGAACACTTACAAATTCATCAGATGAGACCAGCATTACCCTGATACCACAGCTAGACAATGATACTATAAGAAAGGTATAGGGGACTGGCAGGTGGTGTGTTGGTTCAGGTGTTGGACTAGCCATACGGCTAATCATGATTTGAGTCCCAGACCTAGTAGCTTGCTTTCTCACTTTCTCTCTCTCTCTGCCTCTCTCTGGTGAATGCATATGCCCTGTAGCAAATTAAATAATAATAAATAAAATAAAATAAATAATTATTTAAAAGGAAAAAAGAAAGAAAAGTCCACGGCCAGTCAGTGGCATGGTGATTGAGGTGGTTAGATCCCACATGGCCAACTGTGTAGTTTGAGTCCCAGATATACGTTCCCAAAACCCTCAGAGGAGAATGGAGAAGAAGAGATTGTGGCATGGCCATTTTGTGTAGAAGCTGTTATCTCACTTTCTCTCTCCCTTCCCCCCCTTCACCCCCTCCCCCATCTCTCTTCAACTGAGCATATGCTCCCGCTAGCAAATAAAAAAAAGTACAATGATATTACCTCGATATCAAAGCCAGATAATGATACTACAGAAAAGAAAATGTAATACCAAGTTTTCTGATAAATCTTGATGCAAACATTCTCAAAACAATTGCAGGAAACCAAATTCAACAGCACATTAAAAGGATTATATAATGCGACCAAATAGAATTTATTCCTGAAATTCAAGGATGGTTCAAAATTTGAAAATCAGGGGAACCAGCAGTTAGTGTAATGGCTATGTTGCTGGACTCCCACGTAGTCGACCGCTGTTCGCATCCCGGACCCGGTGGCTTAAAACTCACGCCAGGCACGTGTGTGTGCGTGCCCAAGATCCTGAGAGGAGAATGGAGGAGAAGGGATTGCAGTGTGACCATCCCCCCTGGAGGGTGATTTCTCACTTTCTGTCTCTATGGCTCTCTCTGTCTGACTGGCGAGTGCACGTGCCCTATAGTGAAAAAACTCTCCAAAAAAAAAATATATATATATTGAAAATCAGTCTGGGCCAGTGAATGGTGTGCAGGTTAAGGAATCTGGATTCCACATGGTTGACTGTGTGGTTTGAACTTGGACCCAGAAGCTTGAGAATCACACCAGGCATTTGTGTATGTGTACCCAAAGTCCTAAGAGGAGAATGGAGGAGAAGGGATTGTGGCATGGTCATCCCCTCTGGTGAGTGACTTCTTACTTCTCACTTTCTCTGTCTGTCTGTCTTTCTCTGGCAAGTGTATGTGCCCAATAGGAAGCTAGAAATAAAAAAAAAGTAAAAGAAAAAACTGAAAATTAGTCAGTGTAATATATCACATGAATACAATGAAAACCCTTAAGATTATCTCAACTTATAAAAGAACTAGTACTTGGCAAAATTCATACCCTTTCATAATAAAAACACCCAAACTAAGTAGGCATAGAAGGAAAATATCTCCACATAATAATATATCATAAATGTTAGCTCCCAGCTAACATTAGATTCAATAATAAAAGCTGTTGAAAACTTTTCCTGTAGGATTAGGGACAAGAAAAGCATGCCACTTCTCTTTAACATATTATTAGTACTGGAAGTCATGGCAAGAGCAATTAGGTAAAGAAAACAAATAAAAGGCATCTAATTTGGAAAGAAAAAAGTAAAACAATCTCTGTTCTCAGGTGACAAAATGTTATTAAAAACTCTAAAGATTCTACACATGCATACACACACACACACGTTAGAACTAATGAATGAACTGAGCAAAGTAGCAGGACACAAAATCAACACACAAAGATCAACTGTATTTCTATAATGTACTCACAAAGAACAATATGGAAAGGAAATGAAGAAAATAGCCAATTCACAATACCATCAAAAGGAATAAAATACTTAGGAATAAACTTAACCAAGGAGGTGAAAGTCTTTATACTGAAAGTGAAAGCATTGCTGAAAGAAATTAAAGAAGACACAAATAACTAGAAGAACATCTGTGTTCATGAGTCGGAAGACTTAATATTGTTCAAATGTCAGTATTACTCAAAATAACCTACAAATTCAATGCAACCCTTATCAAAATTCTAGCATCATTCTTTGCATAAATAGAAGAAAAACACCCCCAAACCCTGTGTAGTATCAAGGGACTACAGAGGCAATTGTATGCTATATGCAAAAATGAACGCAAAATGAATTAAAGACCTAACTGTAAGACCCCAAAATGTAAAATTACTGGAAGAAAACACAGGGGAAAAACTTCATGACTTATGATTTGGTAATCATTTCCTTGGTATTAAAGTAAAAACCCAGGCTTTTCTAGGTGACAGACTCATGAGGTAAAGAGGCTTGGACATGTTTCAAAATAAAATTCAGTAAAAATTCTCCCATGTGGATCTCCAATTTGATCTCAGCCTGGATGGACAAAGTTTGTTGTTGGGGTCTCCAGTCTGTTGTCTGAACAGACTATTTTTCCTCTGGTTCTTGGAAACTTAAGTCTGATTTTCTCTCTGGTTCCCCGATCTTAGGTGGGAAGATCTACTGGGGAAAACCTGTGGTCTTTTTTTAGTGGAAAATGAACACAATTTGTTGAAATGTCCCCTTGTTGACAAGACTAACACAATCAGTGTGGTTATAATTGAAGTCTGCTTTGTTTTCCAGATTCCACCAAGCTGCCATATTGAAATAAGGAATCCTAGAACCCGTGGACAAAGCCAGGCAGAATGGTGCTTCATAACAGGTGGGTAGAGCCACCACCAGCCATAGACATGGCCAGAGTCAGTACCTTAGGGAACCTTAGGAGGAGGAAGGGTCATGAGAGGAATGGCAGAGCTCTGTGACCCCTCACCAATGGGTGATGCTGAACAGGCTACTTAGCCCCCATGGGCCTCAGAAGTCTGCCTTTGAAGAACAGAATGATGATCCCAATCTAACTCTTTGGATGTTAAAACACCTGGCAGAGTTTCATAATAACTTTGGAGTGATCAGTAAGCACATTGGGAACCTTTCTGGTGAGAAAGGGTCCTTTATGGTTCAACAGCTCTCAGGCCCCTGTATGTAAATGTAGAGGCCCTGAAAATGTGGAGTTTGGAGCCTTGCTGATTTTCTTCATATTCACTGTTTCAGGTTCAGTGCAAGAGAGACTACATTTATCAGGACTAAGGCTAGGTTTGGCATGCACCCCACAATATGTACCTAAACAAGTGAATTCCTTTTGCTGACCTCAGGAAAATGGAACTGGGTAGTCACCCTTTGTCATTCTTTTGCCCTGTGGAATCCCACCTCTGTGCTCTTCTAGTTAAGAAAATAATCCATTCATAATACCATCAAAAGGAATAAAATAACTAGCCCCATAAGGTTTGCTCTGTTACCACCCCCACCTCCTCTTTCCAAGTTGAGCCTTTGCCACTCTGTCCTCAGGGTGGACACCCTCAGGGGTGCTGGACAACTCAACTCAAAATGGGTACCAGGTTCCAAACAGAAAGAGGAGAGACTGGAGGGACAGGGAGGCATCAGGAAGACTTCATGGAGGAAGGGTACTTTAAGCAGGGTGAGTTAGAGTGAGGAGCAAAGTTGAGACCATATCCTAGGGACACTGCACTCTGGAGGGGTGGGGAGATGGATCAGAGATGATCAGGGATATACACAGGGACACATAGTGAATAACTGATCACAACCCCTGACCCATGAAGCAGATAGTTGATTGTGAGAACTCACCTGGCCCTTATTTGATGACTGCCTGGGATAAGTTACTCAACCTCTCTGAGCCTCGGTTTTCCTATCTTTAAAATGGATGTTGATATCCACCTCATAGCAATGCTAGAAAGATCAAATAGTTCATGAAATGACCCAACATTGCTTGTCTCTCAATAAGTGCTCAACCATAGTTACTCATTCAACAACAGAGAAAAGACAGGCTTTGGGCCAATTCTTCAGATGAATTGGGCTCCTGGGTAAGAGAATGGACAAATTACAATGAGATGTTTTTCATGGTAGCATTCTGAAAACCTTCCAAGTACTAAATCATTCTGTACCATCCCATACATCCTAACAATAACTTATCCTTGAGCTGTAGTAGGAGAACTATGCTCATAAATATGCCAGGTGGAAGAGCTACTTAATCATTCCTGTAGGGCAGAGGAGAGCTCAGTTTGCACCTCCCCTGGCTTCTCTGTCAATAAAGCCATTGCACAAAGGGGGAAGTGGAGGTTCCAGGTTAGGCACATTTTCTATACTGATTGCTGTGAAGATGCTTCTCTTCAGTAGGGTCCGAACATAGGCGCCTCCCACCCTCACCAGTGATCCTAGGAGGCTTCCAGGGTGGTTTGGGTGGTGCCTCTTGGTTCAGTGCAGGATCTTTATGCATTAGTAAATTAGAGCAATGTCTTAGCTGTGGCCCCTGTTTCTCAGGGTTCCCCCTTCTCCCTGTACTCTTGTCCCTCAGCTGGGGGAAGAGCCAGGTTCAGCTCTTCTGCTGAAGCTGCTTTCTGAGATCTCCTAAATTTAGGCTCTGGTAATCTACCAGTGCACAGCAACCCCATGGCCTGACATTCAGGGCCAGGTCTGAATTTGGGGGAAAGAACCACAACTGCATCGCTTTGTTCTGTCTGCATCTTGAGTATCTTTCAACCTACTATCTTTTTAAGAGGACCTGGCAGATCTGAGCCTCAGCTGCAGAATCACTGAGGCCTTTCCCTCTCTGTGTATTCTCAGGCAAGTCTGTTCCCTCTCTGGGCCTGACTTTTTCATCACAGGGAGAGAAACCTGCCTGTCACTCCCCAGTAAGCACAAAACGTGCCCCTTTACTGTGTCCCTCCTCCCAACACTGTTTCTGCCCAGACTCCAAGAGTATTCCAAAGGCATACAGGAAAATTCCGCATCACTCCAGTAATTCATGGAGCCCAGGCCCTAGAAGGCATCCTGTCCAGTACAAGCCACCTCCTGCAATACTAAGGCCAACGAGTTTGAACATACCCTCTTTTAGATTTCTCCTTCCTCTGCCTTGGAAACTAGAGGAGAGTTATTTGCCTAATTATGCACATTATTTAGCATTTCTATGCATAAACATTAGTGTTATGCTCCAGCCTTTTCATCAGTATTATATGACATGTTAATTGCAAGCAGGGCCATTAAAGGCAGGGCTGACTTCACAAGCAGCACAGCAGAAGCAGTGTGTGAGGCGCCTGATGAGGGCAGCAAGGGACTCATTATTACTCTTGAAGTGGCCGAAAGACCCTGCATAAAGGGAATGGGCCAAAGAGAACCTGGGGATTTCTAGGCAAAAGGGAGCCAAATAGGCATGATGGCCTTTTCTGTGCCCAGTGGTTTATTTCTTAAGGAAACTGGACTGGGCGTAATTCTCTGAAATTTCAATGGCACCATTGTTTAGTTTCCCAGCAGTCATTTGTCACCCACTTCAGTCACAGATTGGGGCCTGCAGGGTTTCAGATGTCATTGACACAAATGGTGTTGTTGGGTGGGGAAAGTTGGGTCTGGATTAGGAAGGACCTTGAGGCTGAAAGTCAGGCAGCAGAGAAAGGAATTCACAGAGGGTTTTGGAGAGAGGCCTACATGACAGTGAAAGGCCCAGGCAGGAAAGTCTAAGGACAACAACAAAAGGAAGCCGGAGCTCCAGGCCTAGTAGGACCGTGGTCCAGAAGGGTCTCTGGTGCAGACAGGGAGCAGATGCCAGCAACAGGAAGCTTGCTCTTGGCTGCCTGCAGACCCAGCACCTGAGAAGGTGGCAGAAGCCAGGATCTGAAACAATAAAAATCTAGTTTTTACTTATCCACCGGTATTTACTCTTGGAATTTCTTACACAGCAGCTTTGGAGTGGATCCACATTCTGATTACCTTGTCTCCTGGTGTGGGGAAGCTCATCACACCCTCCAGTTATTCCTGACCTAGTGTTGACCATGAATGTTAGACCAGGAGTTCGGTGAGAATCCAGCTCTGAACTAGCCAGATGTTCTTGGGCAATTTCTTAACCCCTCAGTTACCTCATTTATAAAGTGGGAATAATAGAAACCTAACTAAGCGTAAAGTGATGCCACATTCTAAGGTCCCCTAGGAAGGTTTCAGGTAAGTGATTATAGACCTGAGGGGTGAGGGAAACACCTGAGAGACAATTAAATTTTTTCTATCCAAGGAGCTTAGACACATATTCTAAGGCCAATGAAAAAGGCAAGACTACAATTTAATAATAATAATTGAACACTTCAATAACACATTCTTTTTGATGGATAGAACAAGTAAGCAGAAGGTCAAGAAGGAAATATAAGAGAACAGCATTATAAACAAACTAGACCACCAGCCAACAATAGCGGAAAATACGTTCTTCTCAAGTGCACACATAATATTCTCCAGGACTGGCCTACAAAACAAGTCTCTATGTATTTAAAAGGACTGAAATGATACAAAGTAGTTCCACAAACACAATGTCATTAGATTAGAAATCACTAACAAGGAAAGTTGAGAAAATTATAAAAATGTGGAAATTAAACAACATACTCTTATATAACCAATGGATGGGTCAAAGAAAAAAAATCACAAATGAAAATAGAAAATACTTTGAGATGAATGACATTAGGAAAACAAATACAGACCAGGGACCAGCAGGTGGTGTGGTGGTTAAGGTGCTGGATACTTCCATATGGTCAAGCACAGTTTGAGTCCTGAACCTGGTGGCTTGCTTTCTCACTCCCCACCCCCACTTCCGTCTTTCTCTGGTCAAATTTAAAAAAAAAAAAGAAAAAAGAATAAAAAAGAATGAATAAATAAAATTAAATAAAAAATTCTTTAAAAAAAAAAAAAGGAAAAAACTACAGACCAAATATCCCTTAAGTAGACGCAAAAGTCCTCCACAAAATACTAGTGAACCAAATCTAGAAACTTAAAAAAAGATTTATACATAACGATCAAGTGAGATTTAGCTCAGGAATGCAAGGTTGATTTAGTATTAAAAAATCAATCAGTGTAATGTGTTGTAATAATAAAGACAAAAACCACTCTTAGAAAACATAGGAGGATATCTTCATGGCCTTGAGTTAGGCAAACATTTTTTAGATAGGACATTAAAACTACAAGTCATAAAAGTAAAAAAGCAGATAAATTATACTTCATTGGCATAAGACCCTCCATTCATGAAACAGAATTACCATCAAGAAAATAAGAAGACAGCCTGTAGGAAGGAAGACGATCCCGCCACACCTCATTTAATGACCTACCTGTTAAACAACCCCTGGGACTTAGAACCAGTTCTCCAGCAAGGGAAACTTTCTCAGTCCGTGTGAATCTTGGGAACTCCCCTTCTCAGCTTTTGTCTCATTCTCGCAGTGTTCACTACATGAAGTTTACAATCATGTAAGACTTCATATTTTGTTTATAAATTTGTACTTTATTGTATGCCCATAGTAGTATTCAGAATAAATACAAACAATTATGCTGAATTATTGTATTGTGGTGTGTCTTGTTGTTTTCTGACACTTATCTAATGTGTGTGTGTGTGGTTTTATTTTGTTTTGTTTTGTTTTTGCCTTTTTCTTGGCTATAGGTTTCATGCTTTTGCTGGAGAGACAGAGAAGGAGAGAGACAGAAAGTGAGAACACACCCCCTAGAGAGGATGACCATGCTGCAATCCCTTCTCCTCCATTTTCCTTTCAGGATTTTGGGTACACATGCACACATGCCTGGTGTATTTTCAAGCCACCAGGTCCAAGACTCAAATTGTGTAGTTGATCATGAGGAATCCAGCCACCTTAACCACCACATCACCTGGCTGGCCCAATGTATGTTTTTCATATGAACAGAATTACACTATTCTAGTGTTGTGTCACATGAGATCTATTGAAAAATACATACTATATGTTGCCAAAACACACCACAAGACATTTGGATTTTAAACTCTTGCTTATCAATCAATTCGTTTAATGACCTAGCTATAGGAATGGAATTTGGTCATTAAGAGAAGAGTGTCTGGGGCCAGCATTTGGCATGGTGGCTAAGGTGCTGGACTCCCATGTGGCCAACCACGGTTCGAGTCCCAGACTTGGTGCCTTGAAAATTATGCCAGGTATATATGCTTGCATGTCTAAAATCCTGAGCAAAGGCTGGTGGGGAAGGGATTAAAGTGTAGCCATCCTCCCTAGGGGGTGATTTCTCACTCTCCTTCTCTATGTCTGTATCTCTCTCTCTCTCCAAGAGAATGTATGCACCCTACGGCAAAAAAATCTTTTAAAAAATTAGGAGTATCTGTACTAGCAAGTCTTATATTAGATAAGGGACTTGTATAGAATATGTAAGGAATGCTTACAGCTCAGTAGTAGACAAAATAATCCAATTTAAAAGTAGGCAATAGATTTAGCTAGATATTTTTCAATGTACACTTCAAATAGGAAAGTTGTATGAGATATAAATTATATCTCAATAAAACTATTGTAAAAATAAAAGCATTGCATAGGGTCTTCCTTCTAAGCAGTATAGCATGAAAGAGGAAACAGAATAACTTTACAGTAGGAAAAAACTGACAAACTCCACCTCAGCCAGGCGGCCGAGGTCATTAACAATGATAAGTCAGGTAGACAGCATGTACCCTTGACGTAATGCAATGACCTCTGTGGTCTTCTTTCCAATAAGCTATAACCCCAGTCCAATCATTAGAAAAACAGCAGACACATCCCAATTGAGGAGTATTCTGTAACATACCTGACCAGTCCTCCTGGAGACTGTCAAGGTCATCAAAAACAAGGAACATCTGAGAATCTGAGCATCCGTCACAGCTATGAGGGTTCTAAGGCAATAGGAGGAGGAAGGCAGCATAATATTCTGGGTGGAATTCTGAGACAGAAAAATGACCTTGAAGAAAGCCTATGAAAATCTGAGGTATGGACTTTAGTTAATAGTATCAATATTCGTAATTTGTTTGTGACAAACCATACTAATGTAAGATGTGAGTAATAGAAATTGGGTGTGGTGGAGTATACAGGAACCCTCTGTACCGCCATCACATTTTTTCTGTAAATCTAAAACTGTTCTAAAATAAAATCTATTTTTAAAAAAATTTAAAAATAAAAGTAGAGCTTCCTGGTATCAATAAACCCTGTGAAAATCCACACGCACACACACATACTCAGCCCAAGTACAGTTCACCCAGGGAGAGAGGCTCAGGAATTGCCTCTGACATCACAATGAACAGAATCCAAAAAGCAATTATGCTGCCAAGTATTATGCTAATACAATTATTGAAATTGCTAGTCAAAAACAGTTAATGGAATAATTAAAATAGATTGGCCTAAAAACTGATTTTAAATTAACCTGACACGTGCATTCTATCTAAATAATTACTCTCTTCTATGATCTAGTCTCTCATTAAAATCAAATTTCATTGGGGGAAATTATACATTTTGCACCATGATTGGGAAGAACAAGTCTTGTTCATTGACTCACTGATGAACAGAGGAGGCAAAATGGGAACGAATTTTCCTGGCTTGCCCAGGTGCAGTGTGATCCATCACTGAGTGCCCACTCTCCCTCCCAGCCCACCACTCAGCAATAATGGGAACCCACTAAAACTGCATCAACCAAGAACCCAAATTGCTAGTGCTTCTGTGGGTACATATGAAACCCTGTGCAGGGGAGGAGTGGGGAGGGAGGTCCCATGGAGTGGACAAGGAAGAGCAATGAGCATCTCTGAGACCTTAGGCACCATAAGCACTAGAGAAAACTTGATAAGCTTATGGTCTGGTGATTATGGGAGCCAAATTGCTCATGGCCAACTGCATGGGTTGGAATCCTGGCCCCAGCAGCTTGAAAACACAGCAGGGACGTGTATGTGCGTGTCCCAAATCCTGCCAGGCTGCAGAAATGGACAAGGGTTTGTGGAGTGACTATGCCACACTGGGGGAGTGACTTCTCCCTCTCTCTTTCTCTCTATCTCTCTCATTGCATCCTCAATTAAATACAATTTAATAAAAATTTTAAAAATTACATTTTTATGGTTTAGGCCATAAGCACTAGAGGAAAGTGGATAAGCTTGCATCTAACACAGAATGCTTCACAGATGAGAAAACAGAGCTAAGGAAAGGAAGAGATATATTTGAGCCAAACACCAAGCCTTGGCAAGGGAGGGGCAGAGCCGTTTTTAACATAATCCTTTCTCTCCCACTCCTTATCTCCTTCTTTCAACTCATGATTTCCTGCCACATCCCAGGAGAAAACAAACTCATGAGAAGTTTGTCCACACACAAGAAGTCTTATGGGATTACAGCAGGCTAGTGAGGCCACCTCCAACGGATTGTTCCGGTGTGTAGCCAGGTCCAGGCACCTACCCCTGGGTCCCTGTGTAGGATTCTGTAGGGAAGCAGCTCAGAGACCTGCCCTGCCCAAGGAGGGTCATGGCACCCTCCATCCACGACCCACAGCTCCTGGTATGAAGATTTAAGCTAGTATTAGTATTGGGGATATCTGGTACACGTGGGTGCTGGGCACCCACAGCTTATGACACATTTGTTCATTTTAAGCCCTATTTTTAAAAATGATTTATTTAATTTTATTTATTCATTCACTTATTATTATTATTATTATTATTTTGACCAGAGAGAGAGAGAGAGAGAGGGAAAGTGAAAAAGCAAGCTATCAGGTCTGGGACTCAAACCACAGTCAACCATGTATGAGTGACCAGTGCCTTAACTGCCATATCACTCACTGGCCCCAAGCCTAATATTTTAAAAATGGATCCCTGCTTGGCATTTTTATAAGTTAAAGAATTTCCCCCATTAAAATTATTCAAATTCAGTAATAACTTATTAGAATGAGCAGAAAATTCCAGGATGCAACAAAATGATCTATTACTTGGAGGATTTAAAAACCCTAATGAGAAAAAACATCCGTTACGGTTTGTTCATCTTTTTAGCCATCAGCACAGTTAATATAAAGAGCTACACAAGGTGGGAACTGGCTACATTCTTAATTTACTCCTCTGAGTTTTCCTGGGACCTTTATTCATTCACTTATTATTATTATTATTATTATTTTGACCAGAGAGAGAGAGAGAGAGAGGGAAAGTGAAAAAGCAAGCTATCAGGTCTGGGACTCAAACCACAGTCAACCATGTATGAGTGACCAGTGCCTTAACTGCCATATCACTCACTGGCCCCAAGCCTAATATTTTAAAAATGGATCCCTGCTTGGCATTTTTATAAGTTAAAGAATTTCCCCCATTAAAATTATTCAAATTCAGTAATAACTTATTAGAATGAGCAGAAAATTCCAGGATGCAACAAAATGATCTATTACTTGGAGGATTTAAAAACCCTAATGAGAAAAAACATCCGTTACGGTTTGTTCATCTTTTTAGCCATCAGCACAGTTAATATAAAGAGCTACACAAGGTGGGAACTGGCTACATTCTTAATTTACTCCTCTGAGTTTTCCTGGGACCTTTACTTCAAAGAGAAATCTCTGAACTCCAGACGGTCTGAGTGGCGACTTCAAGTAACTTGGGGAGGGGAGACCTGAGTCTAAACACAAAGCTCATTTAGGTTTCATGTGTGCTCTATACACGTAGTCTGAAGATAATGTTCTTATTATTGCTGCTGTTGTTGTTTCTGCCAAAGAGTGTATGTATTCATCAAAGGAGGAAGAGGGAGAGGGAGAAAGCTCCCCAATGGGGCGTGGTCGCAGCACAGTCTATTCTCCTCCATTTCTCCATCGCTGTGTGCTGGTGTGCTGGGGACCAGCCTCGAAGACTAAGGTCTCGGTGCCTTTTCATGCACGTCCTCAGCCGGACACTCCCAGAGATTGCTCTCTGAGGAGTGACAACTGTTAGGAATCATCGTGCCTTTTTATTGAAAATGTGATACATGCAAGTAAATGGGAGTGGGGTACTAATTATCAATGCATAAACTTTTAACAATAGAAACCATTCCGGGTTTGATTAAGGGCAGGTCTGTTAATCATCGATACAGTTCAACAATTGTTTGATTGATGAAAGCAGGTTCCTGGTAACTTCAAGCAGAGCAGTTTTAGGAAATAATTCCAGCAAGCAGAGTTAACTATCAACCGATTGTTCAGCTTATGATTACTGAAAGAAAATCTCAAGCATAGATATTAGTTCTAATGGATTTTCATAAAGAATGATACTTATATAATTCTATAGGGATCTAAAACTTAAGGAATTCTAATATATTTACCTATCCTGAAGGGGTGAAGTTAGTGTTCACTTGATGAGGGCAGGGATACAGTCTTTTTAACTGGTGGTGAAGTGACTAATAAGTTAATGAAAAACTTTAAAATGGGTTTATGGTGTTGTGGATACACTTGTGTAGCCTATGGCACCACTGTTATGTATTTTGTTAGAACATTAGTTACCATGGGACGAGAGCGTCCTGGGCCAGTTTCGGCCTAGTCCTATTGTACGTGAAAA
>NW_006159510.1:5418742-5427717 GCF_000334495.1 Tupaia belangeri chinensis
CATGCAAAATGGCCCGTGCTTGTCCCAGGGGGGGGGGGGGGGGTGGCGTACAGTCGTGGCCTTGCCAACTTACTGAACCAACCGGAAGCGATGCTCAAAGGTCAAAGGGCTCAGACAGGTTCTGGAGCCCCACCGGGTTGGACTCCTCCAGCGGTGGTTTTTGGGACATGCATATACTCTGGGGCCAGGACTTAAATTAGTAGAGTGAGCTATGTGGGATAGGCTCCCTTAACCACTAGGCCATGGAGCTGGCCCTACTGACGGTTATTTTATACAATATTTTTTTCTTTTTTTCCTTAGAGGTTTTTGTCTTAGGGTATGTGAGCTCACTTAAAATATCTTATACTAGGTGCCAGCAGATGGCAAAACAGTTACATTACTGGATTCCCATATGGTTGATCACGGTTCAAGTCCTGGACCTCGTGACTTGAAACTCACACTGAGCATGTGTATGTGTGCACCCAGGATCCCAGGAGAATGAAGGAGAAGGGATTGCAGCATGGCCATACCCCTCGAGGGTGAGTTCTCACTTTCCCTCTCACTGTCTCTGTCTTTCTCTCTGGAGAATGCACATACTCTTAAGGCAAAAACCTCTAAAAACAAAAATCTTGTACCATACTATTAGTAACTGATACCAGGGAAAACAAAGTCCCTCTATTCAAATAATGAAGTACTGCTATATTAGATGAAAATGATCTAAAACCAGTATAATTAAATGGTATATAAACATTTAACTTTTAGCGGAGAAGAGATTGTAGGGATTACAGTGTGCCCATCCCTCTTAAGGGCTAATTTCACTTTCTCTCTCTCTCTCTCTGTCTCTCTCTGGCAAGTGCACATGCCCTATTGCAAAACTTAAAAAAAATTATGTTCCACTTACTTGGTTGATCTGCACATTGAATAATTTTTGATTTGTGTCCTGGACATTACACATATGATGTTGTGGAGATTCTGGGTTGTGTTGTTTTTCACAAATGACAGGTACTTCTTTTGGTTTAACAGGAAGTGACCTGGTTAGGTTTAGATTGCGAATTTGTTCCCTGGACTGTGGCTCCAACCTAAATTCAGATCTCTGCCTTTAATTGGGTTGCTTTCAGTCTGCTCTGTGCAGTGGTTCGGGATCAGTCAGAAAGATGGGTGGACAGAGTTTGAAAGTTCCCCTTTACATTGCTTCCCTTTCTGAATCCCCCACTCTCTTCAGTAGCTGCAGCTTCTCCAGTTTCATTTTTCTCATTGTCCAAATCACGAAGAGTATGGTTTTTCCCAAAGGACTCCTGCCTCCTCATACACTGCTCTAGGTGCACAAGGTCCCAGGCTAAAAGACACAAAAAATCTGATCATTCATTTCATGCAACTTCCTTCTCCAGAGTCTGTCTGCTGCTATCCACTCTCCAATGCCTGCAAGGAGCTCTTTTTTGCACTGTGTACAGATTTTGTAATTGTTTTCTGCAAGGGAGTGAGTTTGTGTGATCTTACAAAATCATTTGGCAGAACCAGCAATTACCTATCCACTTTTAGAACTGCCTTGTGCAAGAACCTCAGATTTTTTGAGTCATGCTTGGAAAAAGTGTATGTTTCCTCTGCTACAAAGGTCATGGCGTCTTCACTGCAAGGAACAGATTATTTTCTTAAATAGGGCACAACTCCAGTGTAGTGAAGAACCCCTGAATAGCCATGGAGTTTGCTCGATGAGGGAGGGGGGCCTGGCTACTACATATAGAGTAGAAAGGATGGAGAGAGAGAGTCAGAGAGGGAGAGATAGAGACACATAGTGAGAGACAGAGAAAGAGTGCAGGACAGAGGGAGACAGGACAGCAATCAGGCCTACTCCAATTTCAGATTCCTGTTCTCAGCACAATTGCTTTATCTCCTTTCCTCCTTCAAAATGCTCAGGAAAAAAAAAAATAAAGTGACCTCCCTTTCTTCTCCCTCATCACCCTCTGCCGTCTCTTTCCCAGCATTTCCATGACTTGTCTTTGGCCCAGGCCCCTCATCTCTCTGCTGAGCTCTTGGAGTAGCCTCCTGAAGGCCCCCATCTTGAGCTTCAGTCTCTACTCCAGTAGACAAGGTATCCACCAGTCCTTGGACCAGCCCCACAGGTACTTCCATTCCACGAACCTGTGTTCCCATCATGCACTGCTCGAAGTTCCCCAACCCCTGAGCTCACTTGTCCCACAGCGCTTTTACTCACCTTGGTGTCTGTCCTTCCTGCTTTCCTCCCATCCATCAGGACAACTCCTTTCAACCTCAAGGTGCATCTCCAGATCCTTTCCCTGAGAAACTGCCATGATGCCCACATGGAGGCTAAGAGGCCCCCTCTGTCCTCTATTACCTTTAATGTGCATTTATCACGGCCCCTCCCATCTCATCTAACACTCAGTGGTTTGTCTTGTCCATCAGGTACTGAGTTCCTTGAGGATGGTGACTTAGTTGGGCATTGTTTTGTGTCCTGAGCATCTGGCTGGAGCCAGTGTATCAGGCTTTGGTGTCAGACAGTCCTGGAGCTGAATCCTGGCTCCATTCCTCATTAGCTCTGTGACCACAAGAAAGTACCCTGAGCCTGTTGACCCATCTGTATCAGGGAAGTGCAGTGCCTCCCTACAGAAGGGAAAATTATATAGCACAAGGAGTGAATGGCATTCCCCCAGTGCCTGGAGTGCCGCCGAATGTTTGCACTTGTAAACGGTGGCTGCCTGAATGCATTCATCAGTAGTCATACCATGTGCATGTTCATTTTCACACATCCAAATGCCCAGGCACTCCCACACATGCGCAAACAAAACCATGCCCACACACGAAGAAGTGTGGGTGTACACACACAGGGCACCAGGATCTCTTAGGAGTCACAGACAGATGAGAAGCGAACACTGGTTCTTGGGAAGAGACAACAAGGTTCTAAAAAAACACAATGTCAGGAAGACAGTTTGACCTTCTAGGGATGGAAAAATAAATTGCTCTGGGACTTGGGAGGAGACAAGGAGAGTTCCTCAGCTAAACGCACTGTTCAGAACAGCTTAAAGTATTAGGAAGGACAGAGAAGGGTGTTTGGAGGTGACCACAGAGGAGTCAAGGTGGAGCTTGTGTTCTGGGGAGCCATCAGGAACTCTGTTTGGAGAGAAGCACATTAGCGTTTGCCCCAAACTTTCATTGAATGCTAGAATTCCCAAGGGTCCAAGGACACGGTGAACTCAGCCGATCCCTGCTCTCACGGAGCTCTACTTAAAAGTGCTGGACAGCTGTGCTCACAATCTCGAGAGTAAGATCAGTGAGCTTCCAGGACAGAGGAGGGATGGTCATTGTGTGACAGGGAATAGAGGGGCATTCTTATCCCAGGAAAGGTAATGGCTCTCACTAGTGGGCAATGGACAACAGTAAAGGCTTTGCACCAAGAGGCGCCATCATTCACTGAGGTTCATTTGGTATTAGGAAGCCACTCGTGGCCGACTGCTATCTTGAGTGAAATATTGGATTCTTTGAAAAGTCATGATGTGTTTTTCTAGGCAAAAATAGGTCATGACTTTTCCAACAACCTGATAAATTTTGACCCAGGTGTGGGCCCAGCCTCAGAGGGGCTCAGAGTCTAGTATTTCCTGATGGACTTCCAACTGGAAGGCTGTGGTCACCAGATTTAGAGGAGCTGGAGACACAAGAGAGAGGAAGAAGGAAATTACTATGACCTCAGTCATGAAATTTCTTAGGAGTCTCAGGGCAGGAAAATGGGTCAGAAGCTGTGGTCCTAGGATGCTCCATGTTAAAGCAATGGCAAGGATGGACTGGGGAGTTCTCACCTGCACTCTCAGCTTTCCCTATGAATAATGGGGGGAGTATCGTCCAGAACCACGCACACTATTATTAAAACAGTAACACTTGGGCCAGTCAGGTGGTGCTGTGGTGGTTAAGGTGGCTGGATCCCACATGACCGACTGTATAGTTTGAGTCACAGACCCTGTGGCTTGAAAACACACCTCACGTCTGTGTGTGTGTATGTCCAGAATCCCAAGAGGAAAATGGAGAAGACATTTTCCATGTGGCATGGTCATCCCCCCAGGGAGTGTTTTCTCACTCTCAGTCTCTTTGGTGAGTGCATGTACTCCTATAGCAAATTAAAAAACAAATAAACAAAAACTCAAAAACAGTAACACTTGTAGTAGCAGCTAAAATGCATTGTGTACGCACTCCCTGCCATGCTTGGTACCAGAACCTTCACCTTGTGTTACCTCTCACTCTAACAACCTCCTGGGAAGTGGGTCTTTCCCTCAGTTTTGCAGGTTACAGGTGAGAACATAGACGCACAGGGTACATCAACGATTCACCACCAGTCAGACAGTGAGGAAGAGAAGGATACAGATTTGTACCTGCCACTGACTCTTGAGGCCTGCACTGACCTCCAATCTTTCTGCTCTCCTTGTGGTTCATGACTTGTCCAAACTTTGCCTGGGGGCACCTCAAGCCAGGCCTGAGCTGCCAGGAATAAGCACAGTATAGAGAAGAAAAAGTACCCTAGGTTCATGCTGAAACCCCAGTAACAAAAGACAGACTGGGCTGACCCTATAACCCAATGGTTAAGGAAACCAGATCCCACATGGCCTACTGCTATTTGAATCCCAACCCTGGAAACTAGAAAAACATACTGGGTGCATGAGAGTGTATGTGCATGCCCCAAATCCCAACCAGATGGAGAAATGGCAGAAAAGGAATTATTGTATGACCACACCCATTTGGGAGGTGATTTCTCCCTCTTCCTCTTTTTCTCTGTCTTCTTGTCTTTCTCTGGTGAGTGCATGTACACACTGGTGATTTCAAAAATAAAGACAGATTAACAAAAGAAAAGCAAGGACACTTAAAATGTAAGTTTTATGTGACATGGCATCCTTTATAAGGAAATGAAAATCTGAAGAAACAGTTAAACTTGTGTATTTTTAATGCTCGGGATGATGAGTGGACAGTTGTAGAGACACATAATAGGGTAAAGGCATATGATCTCATGGTGATAAACCAGAGAAACTAAGCAAAGCCCATTTCCCCAGCTTCTTCCCCACATTCTTTTGTCTGTAAAAGTAAGGATGCTCCTGGGACCAGCAAATGGCATAATGACTATGTCACTGGATTCCCACATAGTCAACAGCAGTTCAAGTTCCAGAGGCTTAAAATTCATGCTTGGTGCATGTGTGTGCGTGCCCAAAATCCTGAGAGGAGAATGGAGGAGAAGAGATCACAGCATGGCTATCCCTCCTGGGGGGGGGGGAGGAGTATTTCTCATTTTCTGTCTCTCTGGTGAATATATGCACTCTATAGCAAAAATCTCTCTTGAAAAAAAAGGAGAAGGAAGGATGCTCCTTTCCTTTCTGTCCCGACCCTGGGGACAGTCGAACAGGTTTCCTGAGGGAAGGAGTGAGAGACGGGACAAATGACGCAGTGTTACAACATGGAGACGACGCAGTGTTACAACTCTTCAGGGTCATCCATTTATTATGGGCAGCACAGAGACGACACAGTGTCACAGCTCTTCAGGGTTGTCCGGAGATGACGTGGTGTCACAACTCTTCAGGGTCATCTTGAGACAACACGGTGTCACAACTCTTCAAGGTCATCCAGAGATGACACGGTGTCACAACTCTTCAGTGTCGTCCAGAGACAATGTGGTGTTACAACCGTTCAGGGTCTTCAGGGTCGTCTGGTGATTGGGGGCCAGGGATCGTGGTTATATACATATTGGTGGACGGTGATTGGTTGTTCTATATGTAAATGAAGGATTGTAAAAGGTGGGTTATGATTGGTTGCTTTTGTGGACCAATCATGAGGTGCCAGATATGCAAATCTGAGGGATTCTAAGTTCACCAATTTGCTATGGGAAGTGGCCAATCAGAGTATGGTTTTGAAGGTAAGGTTTTGAAGGGGAGCCAATCGTGGCCTTTGTCATTGTGTGATTATTTGCTCTCTGAGAAACCAGCGATATTCACTGGTGCGCGGCCTCCCACACCTTTCCTTGGTATAGGAAGGGCACATCTCACAGTGGAGCCTTATGACCTGCCTCAGGGGAAACAGGTAGAGTCAAGGCTGAGAGACATTCCACTTATGCAGGTCGAATCTGCTCTCTGTCACCTTCAGGAACAGTCACTGGGCCATACTCACCCCTCCAGGACCAGGGCAGACAGCTGGCTCCCCTAGCCTTGCTCAGCAGAGCTGTGGAAGGAAGCCCAGCACCTGTGAGGCACTCTCATACTCCGTGTCTTTCCTCAGTAGGAGCTAAACAGTGGTCTGTATGCTCACTCAGTTGTCCTTCTCCCGTCCTCCCTGGACTGCCAGCAGCACGAGGTTAATTTGCCCACCCATGTATCAGCACCACCTTGCTTAGCCCTGCCTGAGTCCCTGATCACCTTGGCCTTCCTTCTGCCTATCTGCATAGGGATGACCAGCCTGGTTCAGCCCCTGCCCCAATTCTTCTTTCTAACATTTTTCTTGGGGTCAAACAGTTGGGACTGTTATGTGGCCATCTTTCCTTTATGTATTTTTAAAATATAGCTAATTTAAAAAACATAAATCATTGTCTGTTTTGGCAAAACGCAGTGGTTTTCCCCAAGACTGAGAAATAAATCTTCATCTTTAAAAAGTTGTGCTGTAATGAAGGCGAGGCTGAGGCAGACCTGAGCCTCAGTTGGCTAAAGCCCACAGAGACAGGCAGCCCACTCAGCTAGAGCCGTACAGAGCAAATCAACCTTCACTCCCCAGTGCTGGATGACAGGGACTGAGAGAAAAGAAAACACAAAGCTTGACAAGGAGAACAAGGTTTGGCTGAGGAAATCCATGCAGATAACTGTGGAGCAAAGGAAGGGAGGAAGAATGGAGTCCTCCTTTGCAGTGAGCCCTGGAACAGAGCTCCATCCCGATCCGGGTCTGTCAGGGAGCAGCAGTCCCTACAGAGGTGTCTGCACCAAGGCTGTGTGGGATTGTGAGGGGCAATATGGACCAACTGACCTGCAGGAAAATCAGGGTGAGAATGAAAACCACGGAGCATCATACAGGGATCCATGTTCAGGGCAAGAAGAGCAGACTTTGCTCAGGGAGGGCCTCTCACTCAGGCTCCTGTCTGCAGGGCATCGCACAGCCCTATTACCATAAACCATAATGCAAAGGTGTGATAAAAGCCATCTGTCATTCATAAAATGTGATGTTGCCTTTCTACAAACCATAAGCCACACTGGGGCTCAGCCAAGAAATGGCTATAAAATCCTAGATAATGACCTCAAAGCACCCTTTCCATACATAAAGACTATTCTAGACAGCTGTTTCTAGATTATTTATGTGCAATAATTTTACACCCCCAGACTCTTGACATGTTCACAGTCTGATGCCTCCCTCAGGGCTCTCCCCCATTAGCAGCACTGAAGCGTCTGTTGTGAATTTTTACAATGTCGTGTTGCCTTGGCACCCATTCCGAATATAAGTTGAACTTTCTCACACCAGAATCTGGGCTTGGTCACCCCGGACACCATTTCTGATTTGCTGCCTCTTCCTGGTTCCTCCAAGTGCCTTATATAGTCACCTCCTGGTGATTATCTCTCTGTGGAACAGCTAGACACAACCTTCTTGACTCACCTCTTGATGCTGACACCCCCACATGGACCGACAGAGGTGCTACAGCGACCACTTCTCAGTCACGGTGTGACCCCACAATACTCGTGACTGGTTGCTCTAACCTACTGATGGAACTTCCCATGGGAAATCTATTTGGGTAACACCCTAGACCCCAGTAAAAGCTTTGTCTCCCAGATCCCCCCCCTCCAATTGCTGGTTGACTATGCCTACTCAAGATGCTCTTTGGCCCTATGAGGCATGCTGCCCTCTTCTCTCTGGATCCATAAGTAATACACTGCTTCTGTTATTTTAGGTGTTCTGTTGA
This sequence comes from Tupaia belangeri chinensis, assembly GCF_000334495.1. Classification (NCBI taxonomy): domain Eukaryota; kingdom Metazoa; phylum Chordata; class Mammalia; order Scandentia; family Tupaiidae; genus Tupaia; species Tupaia belangeri. Next base: position 5,426,643 of record NW_006159510.1, read on the forward strand.
GTTCCTGCTGTTGCCTGATCCCCCATAGTTAGTCTTGCCTAACTCTCCTCCCATATAGGGCTCTCCTAGCAAGTGTCTATCTTGATGGAAATATACTGAACACAGGTCAGACAAGAGCCACAAGGGCATCTTCCAGTATGAACAAGTTTACTGTGAGAGAGACACCTGGCCATAGATTGGAGATGTAGGCATTAGACTACCTGCCAGGATAAAGGAGTACCCCATGGAAGGCACTCTGTCAACATCCATGACCACTCAGGAAAGGGATACAATCTAAGAGAGCCACTCTCCAGAGAGCCACTCTCTAGACCAAGGGAGAGGAAAATATCACAGTACCTTTCACCTGCTGATCAATTCTGGGACCTCGCTTTTGGATGACAAGTGACAGCCTTCACCTGCTGAAGGCCTTTACCATCAGATACATGGGCATGTAGCTCCCTGGAGAGGCACTGTCCCTCTCACTGATGGCCCAGGTTGTCAAGAAGGAGGAGCTTGCCCCTGTTCCCAGATGCCTGATTTTGTGGGTAGGATTGCCAAGAGCAGACTTCCTCTTGGTTGAATGTGTAACCCTAATTCCTTCCTTACAAGAGCTCTGGCAGAAGAGACCCCTCTACCTCCATGGGCAGATCATGGTGTGCACAGGACAGAACTGCAGGTGTCAAGGGCAGGGAACTCCGGGCTTGCACCTACAACTTCATAGACAAGAAGAAGCTGCTGTTCAGTGGAGGAAAGGGCACCTGAGCTGTCCATGAAGCCAAGGGACCTGCCCAAGGTCGCACAGCTGGCAGGTGACAGAGTATGTGTTCCATCCAGATGTATCACATTCCCAGATGAGTAGTTGTCCCAGAGAACAGAGGCCTGACTGGCTCATGGCACTGCAGGGTCAGGGAGGGCTGGTGCAGGGTCAGGGAGGGCTACGGCAGGGTCAGAGAGGCTACTGCAGGGTCAGGGAGGGCTACTGCAGGGACAGGGAGGGCTACTGCAGGGTCAGGGAGGGCTACGGCAGGGTCAGAGAGGCTACTGCAGGGTCAGGGAGGGCTACTGCAGGGACAGGGAGGGCTACTGCAGGGTCAGG
>NW_006159510.1:5427748-5470981 GCF_000334495.1 Tupaia belangeri chinensis
GAGGGCTACTGCAGGGGCAGGGAGGGCTACAGGGGGGGGAGGGCTACTGCAGGGTCAGGGAGGGCTACTGCAGGGACAGAGAGGGCTACTGCAGGGACAGGGAGGGCTACTGCAGGGTCAGGGAGGGCTGGTGTAGGGGCAGGGAGGGCTACTGCAGGGTCAGGGAGGGCTACTGTAGGTTCAGGGAGGGCTACTGCAGGGTCAGGGAGGGCTGGTGCAGCCCATACTTGTCTCCAGCATAAACAACCCGCTAGAGGTGGCCAAGTCTAGTGACCAGTGATGCCTAAGAAAGATCTGGGAAATTTGTTCTTTTTTTCCTCTCTTCTCCCTCCGCCCTTCCTCCCTCCTCCCTCCTCCTTCTCTCTTGTCCTCTCTTCCTTTCTTTTCCCCTCCTCTCCCTTCCTTCCTTCCCTTCATCTCAGAAGCACTAGGTGCTAGATTATGAATAAGCCCCTCATCTTTTTGCATCCCCAGGTTGGATGAAGACGCTGGCACCCTCCCACCCGACACCCAAGCCCTCTACTGTTGGCTCTAGTCTCTTTCTTGACTCTCTTCTCTATGACCCTCCCTCTGCCCCTTTGAGAGTCGACCCTGTCTGCCTCCAAGCACTCTTTCTGGCAGCCCTCTGGGGCCCAGACATGGAGGACACACAGCTGTCTGGGGAGGCTTTCCAGGGCTTAACTTGAGCCTCCCAGTTTCCCCAAGCACCAGTGCTTCTAAACAACTCATGAGAGCCTTATTAGGTCCCGGACCCTGCCATGTCTCACCCCAGGTAGACACCGGGCCACGCACCAGGCCCTCCCCAGCACCCCTGTCAGCAACCCTGGGATGCACTAATACTGCCTAAAACCATCAAAGTGAAGTTAATCAGAACCAGCGTGGATGCACACAGGGGTCCATCAGCACCTTTCCTCTGGTTGTGTGCAGCCTTTCAGTAGACATGGGTTTCTGTTTGCGTAAGATCATGGACCTTGTTCCAAGTTGTGTCTTTTTCCTTTCCTCCTCCTCTATCCAGGATTCCTTCTTCTTTGTCTTCTTTTTAGCAATGGATACTGGGAAAGGGGAAGAGCCCTCTCTACCTACTCATATTTATAAATGCCTCTGCCTCTGGAGAGCTTCAAATCAGCATTGTCGGGGTTAGGGGGCCTTGATGGCACTGGTGGCTTCACTGGCTTAGGTCAGACTCGAGTGAAATAGGCTATCCTGAGGAGTGCTCCACGTGCCCTGCAGACCAGGGCATCATCAGCAGCATGAGTTTCAGCATGGCCTAATGGTTGTCTTATTCCCTCTTTCTCTATCTTGTTTTACCCATAATGGCTGCTGCTTCATCAGTTGATGACCATGAGCCTGAATGTCCACCTTCCCCCTGAGCCAGTGAAGGAACTGGCAGCTCCATTCTAAGACACAGGAAGGTTGGGGCCAAGACTCATGAGCCAGGGCCACTGTAAGGAGGGCCCCAATCCCATGCTTCTGCCCCTGAATGCTGATTAATTTCTGAAACTGCCAACTTAGGTTTGCAAAATCTGCAGTGGGAGCTCGGTGGATGCAGCACAAAACAGCCTAGTTCCAACAGGACTTGGCCACCAGCAGGCAGGAGAGCCTCAGGCCATGCAGCAGGCGATCAGTCCTGCTGCTATGCTCGTTAAGACCAGATATGATGACAAGGGTCTGGGGCTAAGTGAAGGTAGCCCGTGTGTTCATGGTGATGAAAAGGTTACAGAACTGTGGTTATGGAGGCACAGCTCTTACATACCCAGAACCATAGGAAGTCTGCACACTTTCAGTGGGGGGGATTGTGTGGTGAAGGAGCACCCAATAAAGCTGTTCAAATAATGGACAAAAAATGAAAAAGGGAAGGATATGACTTCATGCTCGGTGTTGGAGACTGTGGTAGGTACGGGGCCACCTCTATGTGGCCGAGCATGTCACCTAACTCCCTGGAACCTCAGTTTACTCACCTGTAAAATGAAGGAATTTTTATTTCCACCCAGGCACAGGGATGTTTCAAAAGTTAACAGGATAATGTAGTGAGAGCATTTAGGATAGCCTAACATACAGCAAACATTAAAATCCATGCCAATTTTCATCATGTGAAAGCTCACAGTAGGGTTTGGGAACCATTGCAATAGTGAGCGTAGTGAGGTCAGCCAAGGGCAAGGGTTTCTTCTGGCTGCAGAGATGAGCGGGGAGGACAGAGCAGAAATCAGAAGGGTCTAAAGGGAGCTGTGGGACCAGGCATCCCTGAGCCTGTGCTCCTGGTGGTCCTGCATGAGGCTGAGGTAGATAACTAAAAGGGCAGAGGCTGTCCTCACTCCATGCCAGCTGCTCAGCACCCTCCCAGCACGCTGAGCAGACTCATTGGAGACTCCACCCACTGCTGAGTCTAGACCAAGAAAAGAAGTGGAAACTAGGCTTATGGATCCCGTGGCCACCACAAGTCACCAAATCATTTTTTCACAGGACTCCGAGGTTGATGAGAAGCTGTGTCCCACTCCCTGTCCCAGCCCCAGCACACTGCAGATAGGGAGATAGTCTTGAAAAAACCGGATGTCCACACTGCTGCCTGAGTGGGGTTTTATGTTCTCAACTCAGAGTGCCTCTGACCAGAGTCCTCCCTAGGTAGAACACTGCATCTGCAACGAGACAGCTCGAGAGAGGAAGTTCTTCCAACGGCATTTAATAACAGGCTGTAGATGACAGTCTGGGGAGGAATCTTGGGCTGTTTGATATCCTCATAATAGCTTCCATGTGTGGTGTGTTTGGGCTGCATGAAAGGCTCTGTAAAACATCCCGGAGGAGGTTTCCCAGCATCTATCTCTACACAAAGGAGCACTGGGGGTGGAGGCACGGTGTGACAGGCTGCTGCCTTCAAAGGCCAAGTCCAGTTGGAGGCAGGTCTTCATTTGATCACCTCAAAACTGCAGCCATGGTCCAATGCAGAGCCCACAGCTGGGTGTCAGAGGTCCGCTTCCTTATCTTTACAGCATCCCTGAGGGCACTGTGCAGACCTCTCCTGGTCACTCCCAGAGGTGGGGCTCTTCTGCCCTGTGACAAGTCCCATTCCTCTCCCTCTGGTTCTCTTGTACAGAGGTGGACATATTTTCCCAGCAACAGTGATAAACAAATCTTTAAGTTGAAACCAACTAAAGGTTCAGAGGAGTTTGATTTTCTAGTACAGGAATCTGAGCAAGGTGTCACCCCAGAGTGTCTAAATCACAGCAGAAATTCAGTATTTGTTTAGGAAATTGGTGAAAGGATGATGAGGAATAGAACATTGCAGAGAGCATTCATAGTGTCCTTAATTCGGTTCCACCACTGATTCAGAAACATCTCACAGGCTACTTCTGAATGGCACCTGCTGAGAGCACCACCCCAGACCATGGTTCAGCCAGAACACACTTTGGGGGGCAGGGGAGGGGAGTGGAGCCCTTGTGTGCCCAGGAGGGCATTGCCCTGCTGACCTAAACAATCTGATGGACTTCATGGTCAGGCAGTCCTCACCCCACTCAGACTCCTTGAGGCCTTTGGACCATGCAGAGCCAACTGTGGTTCTTCTCCCACACAGGACTCCCTATGCTCTCCTCCTGGGTCTGTGCTGGACAGGAGAGCCCTGCACCTCTACTGCCAGGTCCTGGGGGTACAGCTGATACCGAAAGACCCAAAGGTTAAATTGTAGATCTATACAACATAGGAGGATATAATCCTAGCCAAGGAGTGGCACAATCGAAATGCCAATAGCAGAAATCAGAGGCAAAGAGAAGCATATTAGAAGACGCATTCGATAACACCAACATTAAGGCTTTCTGTTAGGTTGGGACTCCTTGGACAGGTGCTTCTTAGTGGCAATCTGAGTGTCCCTCAGCATGTGTGTCTGCAGAAGAACGCGGTGATGCTGGCTCTGTGGAGATGAGCACGTAGGGGGGTTGAAGCACTGCTGAGTGGGAACAAAGTGAGAAACAGACAGGATGCCTTGCATCATATTGTGTAATTAACATTTCATAAACTCCAAATGGCCATACTAATTTTTCAAGAAAACACACAGACTGCACATTACCGAGCACAGTGGCGTGGCTGCCCAAGGAGGAAGGTGAGAGCAAGTGCAGGACAGGCTCGATGGCCATCACCAGTACAGAGGACCACGGAGTCCACGTGGCTCAGTGAGGACACTTTCCCAGGAACTAAGTAAAGACTGGTTCCGACTTCTGCTCTGCAGGGATGAGAGAGCAGAGGAAGGAAAAGTGCCAGAAATGTAGGGAGGAGGGGGAGGGAGCGGGTAGGGGTGATGAGAGGGAAATAAACCAGATAAATTCACACCAGGGTGTCTACTCCACTTCCTCTGCTAGTAGGCTCCTTCCCTGATAGCAAGGAAACAAAGAGATGGATGCAAGAGACTTCCAATATCATCTGAAAAAGACCCGAGCAATGTGGACCGCAGCTGCATTCTGGTGCCCAGGACAGAAAGAAAGGCAGGAAAGGGGAGTGCATGGATCACAGCCCCTGATCCAGCAGGAGAGCCCCGAGGCAGCCACACGGATGGGAGAGACACCACTTTTCAAGGATGATGAAACCTATTTTTTAAAGTGAGAATATATCAAATCACAAGAAAACTTTGCTTAACTCTAGCATGGAGAAATACATAGATCATATTCTTGTCCCCAAATCAACAAATTGAAAAAATCCTAGCAATTACAGAGGTAGAAAACCTAACATCCTGAAAAACAAACAAACAAACAAACGAAATCCCTCTTGAACAATTCTTGGGTCAAATGAGACATCAGAATCCAAATTTTAGAAAAACAAAGAACAGCAATTATGGAAATATGGTCTATCAGAGCCTGTGTGATACGACTGACACGGTGCTCAGAAGAAAATTCATAGCAGTAACATTCACGTTGGTAACAATCAAGTGCAAACAAATAAATTAGCTTTTCAACTTAAGAAATTAGATGTAACAAAAATAAAAAGAAGAGGATATATGTAAAAATGAAACCAGTAAAAGTGTATGATTCAAAACCAGAGAATACATAAAGTCATCAGGTGAATAAGCCTTTGTCTTTCTCAATTCAGGGAATGAGGGGAGAAAAATACCACACATGTTCACAAGTTTAAGAAAGTGGGAAATGATTACAACATAAAAGCAGATATATTAGAAGAGAACATTTTGCAAATGCTATGCAAAATCTTTAAATCCTAAAATAATATAAGTGACTACCCTGGAGAAATAGAAATTACTCAAACTGATCCAAAGGAGGCAGACATTTAAGCAGACCATGAACTGGCAGAAGAAATTGAGAAAGGTATTTTACTATAGGGCATGTTCACCAGAGAGACAGCGAGAGACAGAGAGACAGAAAGTGAGAAATCACCCCACAGTGGGGATGGCCATACCACACTCTCCTCTTGGGCACTCATGTGCCCAGCATGAGTTTTAAGCCTCAGGGTCTGGGACTCAAACTGCAGACAACTATGTGGGAGTCCAGTGACATATCCATTATGCCATCTGCTGGTTCCGAGAAAGCTATTTTAAAAGCACCCTACACACCACTAAAATGCCAGGCCTAGATAAATCATAAATTCACTAATTCAAAATGTCAGTGTATCAATCTTTGCAATATAATTAAAATGTCCTATTCTCGGAGTTAGCCTGTGCCATAGTAATTAAGGCAGTTGCATTCCACATGGCTGAGTGCACGGTTTGGGTCCCAGACCTGGAGGCTTGAAGAACACTCTGAGTGCGTGTGCATACATGCCCAAAATCCTGAAAGGAGAAATGGAGTAGAAGAGATTGTGGTGTGCCCACCCCCCCATGGATGGTGCTTTCTCATTTCCTTTCTCTCTCTCTTCCTCTCTGGCGAGTGCATGCACCTTCTAGCAAGTTGAAAAAAAAGTCCCCCCTTTTCCTGAGCATAAAGAATATCCAAAATTCTTTCATAATTCCAGCATAGCATTTCTACCAAAACAGTGAAGAGTTGCTTATATATACTTACAAGATAAAATAGACCAGGTATCTTAATGAAGTAATCACATCTAGTGTGTGTGATACATTAAAGACATATACATATACATGAAAGGCTAACTCCCCACCTCTATGGAGATTTTTTAAGTACTTCAAAACACCAGAACAATATTAGGAAGTCCATTAATGTAATTCAAGAGAATAATGGACTACAAAAGCAATCACTTCAATGAGGCAGGCAGGGCAGCCAGAGTTGGCCTCGGGAGCAACCAGTCATGATGGTGCCCTGACGCCATACTTCCTCCTGGCCTCTGAAGGCTCCTTGGACCTTGAGAATGAATTCCAAACTGTCCCTGCACTTTGTACTACCACTCATGGGCCACGGATGGGCTGGCAGGATCCTGGAGCTGGGCTCCTTTGCCTGCCCATACTTTGGGGGTCAAGACGTAGAAAGGGGACATCCCCTCCCTTGGGGTCCCCAAGAGGGGGATGCATGTATCCTCACTGGGGAACAACAGTGCAGGTGCTCAAACCTACAGGTTCCCCCTTTTATCTCTGACAGGAGGGAATCAGGCCAACTGAAGGGTTTCCCAAGCCTTGAAGACGGAACAGTCCACTTTTAATATCCCCGAGTCCTAATCTTGTCCATAATTCATCCTATTTCTTGACTCTTTATGTTTATAATAGACACACAGCCCAGCTTATCCCAAAAGCTGAGTGGTCAAGGCTGTTATTCTGTTGTTGTTGTTTTAGAGAGACTTTTGCTATAGGGTGTATATGCTCACCAGAGAGACAGTCAGAAAGTGAGAAGTCACCCTCTTAGGGGATGGCTATGTTGCAATCCCTTCTCCTCCATTCTCCTCTTGGGATTTTGGGCATGCATGCATACACACCCTGTGTGGGTTTTAAGCTGCCAGACCTGGGACTGAAACTGTGGTCAACTAAGTGGGAGTCCAGCAACGTAACCATTACACCATCTGCTGGTCCCCAAGGCTGTTATTTTTAAGGCTGTTTCACTAATGTCACTTTAGGAATATGTCACTTCTGTAAGGTACTAAATTCTCCATCAGTGGAGGTGCTCCGTGCCTATCTGTGTCTGCCAACCCTCCTCCAGAAACCAGGTGGGCCTTGTGACCTCAGAATGAGCCAGTGGGCATGAGACCACAAATGTCTGTGGCTGGTTAAGGAAAGATGGCAGCTCCCTTTGGTTCTTCTTGGGGCACTTGTTCGGGGACCCTTTTGTCCCATGTCCAGTTATCAGAGGCCACCTTGGAAGGACCACAAAGAGAGCTGGAGGGATGCCTGGTACCCAGTTCCCACTGTCTTCACTGTCCCAACCCAGACACCATGCAAGGGCAGCAAAGAGGCTTCATATGACCCTCTCCAGCCACATCTGACCACAGTTACCCAAGAGATCCTGAGTATAAACCCTCAGGTTTGAGAACAAAGAAAGGATCATTATTGTTTGAAGCCCTGTCTTGGGTTGTTTGGTGACACAGCAATAGGTAACTAGCATACTGTCACAGAGACACTGGACTGGACATGTGTTAGAAAACAGCACCCCTGAAAACAGAACCTCAGAGATGTGTAAGAAATCCAGCCTCTGCCCCTGTGCTGTCCATTCCAGAGCCAGGTCCATGATGTCCTGACCACGCCCACCCAATCGACATAGCACTCAGGAAGCCTGGATGGTTACTAGAGCATATGATGGCAGTAATACCCACAAAACCCACTGCAGCAGCCTTACTTGGGACAGCTGGCCTCAGCTCCCCCGAGTGGCATATGGCTTGGGCCTTGAATGCCTACTCACCTGTGTACTCAGCTGACGTATCTCAGCTCTGTCAGTGAGTACCAAGGGCTGCAGAGGATGGAGCAGTCAGTGTCTGCCCTGAGGATGCTTCAGGTTGCTGGGGTGAGCCGGGTCCTCTCAGGGTCTTTTCCTTTCCCTAGAAGACCAAGAAATAATGAAACAAGAACTAAAAACATAGGAAAGAAGGCAAATGGCCATAATTTGCAGATGGTCTTGGAGCTGCTCTGGAAAACACTAGAGGATCAGCTGCGAGACTATTAGAAACAGAAGAATTTAGCACAATACACGCAACAGTCAATACTCAGCAATATCCGCTTGGAAAATAGGAAAATAAAATGGGAAAAATTGCATGCACGATAGCAGAAAGATACACAAAATCCCAGGTGAGTGGGAGAATATCAGAGAAAGATGAAGTCATGTGAAGGAAACAGCAGAACTCTCCTTGGGAACACTATTTTAAAAACAATACAGAGAGACTCACTTTGATTTTAGACTAAAAAACTCAACATTTAGAATTGTGCAGATTGGATTTTTTTTCCCTTTGAGCATATTTATTTTTATGCATGGGAAAGAACCATAAAGTTATTTGCAAAGAGTAGTTACTATCGTTATTACTATTATGAGATATAAATAATATAACAGATCATTTCAGGGCAGACTCAAGTTGGACCACAAGGATTCAATTCCTGCTTCCCCACTCCCTTGCTGTGTAGTCCTGACCCATTTGACATCTTAGTGCCTTAGTGTCCTCATCTGCAAAATGGACACAAGAATGATAACTCCCTCATCATCCGTGGACAGGAACACAGTGTACGGAGCCATACCTGGCTCTAGGGAAGTCTCAGCCCCTCCCTCATTATCGAGCATGGTCCTCCCTGGCAAAATGGCAGGCAGAGGCAGGGACACAGCCTAGGAGTGTCCTAGGGCAGGACATGCTTTGCAGTGAATGGGACTCTTTGCTGGGAGACTTGCACTCAGGGTCCTAAGCTGGCTCTATACTAGTTTCCAGTATGATGTGAGGAGGCCATGTCTCTTACCTGAGCCTGGGAGGAGCCCCTGGAAGGGGAGTGTTGGTGCCCCTGGGTGCAATGAGAGAAGGTGATTTGAAGTAGTGGTGAGGGAAACAAGAGGAGTGATCTAGTAACCGGGGTGTTCTCTGGGTGAATGAACTGCCGTTTACTGGTTCTTTTTCAAAATTTGTAAAGTTTTAATTTGTTACTTTTAACCATTATGTGTCATTACAGCATACCAAATGAACTTTCCCATCATGAATACACCGCATATTGGTCCAGTCAAAGTCATTACCATATACACTATAATCAGCAGATTTTGCTTCTTTCTCCTTTTCCTTGATTCCCTCCCTCTTCCCCTCCCCCATTTCCCACCCTCCTCCCACACTGTCTCCAGTATCACCATTGCTCTCCATGCTTTTATGCCTTACAAACAGACATGCACCCTGGTTCTAGGAGGCATCCTGATGGAGCCTCTCCGAGACCTTGAGTCCTTAGATCAGGTAGCATAGGCAGGACCAGGCTAGTCTAATCCAGATCAGGTTACAGCCTTGGGGCTCAGTAGGCCCCCTATATTCCCACACCTGAAATATAAGCCTCCCAATATCATGAAGTCCAAGGTGAAAGTCAAAGTCAAAGTCAGTCTAAAGACAGTAGGTTCAGGCTTCCACTGTGAATCTTCTTCAACTTACTCATTGACCATAGCAGACATGGACACGGAGACAAGCACTGCCATGCCCATCCACATAACACCCCAGGAAGTCAGGACCACCCAGCAGAGTCACTGGCAAGAGTGGGCATTATTCCTGGAGAAATCCATCTGATACAGAGCTTTTCTTGTCTTGTACAACATGAGGAAATTGAAGGTTTAAATAATACTGATTAGAAGAGAGTTCTGCAAGGCTGATTGTGGGGGGATATTCCTATGTAATCAGGCAGCCTATTTTCCAGGCCTGAGGCAATCGTTTGTGCAAAACTGCCTTTAATATTAATGCTGGCAGCACCTGAGCCTGAAGTTCCTGCAGCAGCTCTGACATCTGTCTCCCTGGCTCCTGTACCTTAGGCCGGTATCCAGGAGACAAGGCCTGCACCTAGTGGAGTGGGCTTTGCAGAGGCCCTGCTCCCCTCAGGCCCTGCTCCCCTCAGGGCTCCTGGCCTGCTGCTCTGGTCTGTCTGCTTACAGAAACACTAGCAAACAGGGGTGCCACCCTGCCAGTAGTATGAGGATGAGCATAAAGTCTACATGGTCTTTCCAGCTGCCTCCAGACCCTCACTAAGCTGTGGTGAAAACTGGGTTCCTCTGGGTCAAAGGGGCTATCAAAGTCACAAAGGAGTCTCCTGTGGGGCAGGCCAGAGCCTTTTTCTCTAAATACATCCTTTTTACTGATGATTTCAGCATACATTTAAGAGCAGATGTAAGTGTAGAGCTATATAAACTGAAAATACTTGTGTAAGCCATTTTCATATCAAGGGAATAAAGTGACAAGCATCCTGGAAGTCCTTCAAAGGCCTCTTCTCATCACTACTTCCAAAGAATAACCACTATCTTCTCTTCTGGCATCGCAGCATCATGGCCTGTGTTTAATGGACTCCTAGGGGATGCATCCTTTTGTATCTTGCTTCTTTCACTCAATAGCATGTTCATACGATTCATTCATCATCACTAATTATTCCCATTGTTGTATTAGGTTGTATGACCATGCTACAATTTGTTTATCCATTCTACTATTGATGGACACTGTGGTTCTCTACCACTTGGGGGTATCATGAATAGTACTAACAGTACTCAAGAGTATTGCACTTGTCTCTTGGTGAGTTTTCTTGGTTACATACCTCGCAGTAGAATTGCCAGGTTATAGGATAGGCATACCTTCAACTTTAACAGATATGAATAGATGATTTTTCAAGATAGTTCTACAAATTTACAATTTATATTCATTCTCACCAGTAGTACCAGAGTTGCAATAGCTCCCGATCCTTGTTAATTCTTGGAATGATCAATATTTTTAGTCATTCTGTTCATTGTGAATTGGCATTACATTATAATATTAATTTTCATTTTCCCAATTCACAGCCAATGTTTAGCTTACCTTAGCAAATATGTTTGATTTCACACTAACTGCGAAGGCAAGATACAGACATGTGGGTCCTTCAGGGCTGAAGCACCTGGATAGCATCCCCATCAGCTTGGAGGAACAAGCCAGGGCCTCGTGTGTCCTGGAGCCTAGAGCAACCTGAACCCACACCAACTGAAAACTCCCAGCATTAAGTCATTGTTAGGAGGGGGAAGTGATCATGCGACTAATATTCTTTCCAGCTCCCAAAGTTTGCCTTAAAGGCAGCGACAAGCCCACTCTAAGGATAGGAGAGCAAACAGTGCTTGGGGGGCTGAGGGCGCTGATGCTTTTGAAAGACTCTTCTTTCTGCTGCATGAGATGCTTCCTTCTAGACACATTCTTCACCTAGTGTGAAGTCCTATTGTGCCATCCACACAGCAGGGGGCAGAATCCTGGGAGCTCCAAGGGAGGAGATGGCAACAGATCTTCTGTTCATGTATGCAGAAGCTTCCAGAATGCCAGCGTGAGAGTCATGGCCTCAGATGAGTTACAGGGTCTAAGTGCAAGCCGTTGACTCTATAGCCCTGGGTCCTGGGAGTTAGAGGCTGGATCACACCCACCACAGCCCACCCTTGCCCTTCCCATTCCTGAGTAAAAGGCAGAAGACATGATAGCAGGAGGAGAAGGTGGGAGAATGCCTGCGTTGGGGGAGTTCCTTGGATTTCTTGCCCCAACAGAGGGAGCCCATTGTCTCCAAAGCCATGGGGATTCCTGCTTTTTTACTAAAACAAAGGCCCATCTTAGAACCAGCTGACATTTTTGAGTGTTTCCTACATGCCAGTCACTATTCTAAGTGTTTCATTTGCTAAAGTCTCTTTACCTGAATTTGTTTTAAATTTCATCATGTCTATTTTAGAGATGGGGACACCGAGGCATGAAAAGGTTAAGTACCTGCTGGTTTTGAATCCAGCAGCCTGACGGGGCCCTGATGCTCAGTGCTATGGACAAGGGCTCAGATATTCGGTGTAGTTGCCTCTCTGTGCCTGGAATATTCCACCCAGTCCTCTCCTTCCCCCACTGAACTCAGAGACCCTGAGAAGCAGCTGTACAACCCCTGGAGAATGGGTTGGTTCCTGGCAAATTAGGTTTCAGTTGCAATCTTTGTCAAGAGCTCCCGGTGTTAGAGCACAATGGAGCTGACAACTACCTTCTCATTACAGAGTCTCCATGTCTCCAGGGCCTGCAAATGACAGGCTGGGAAAGGCAGGCTCGAGATGTGCAGGGCTGGTGACACAGATGCTAATCAGGATGGACGCAGGCCCCGGGATAGCACCCAGTGACAACAACCTGTCCCTGCACCTGTCACCATCACCCTGCCTGGCTGCAGTGCTGGACCTGGCTTGGCTGCACCTGGAACTTCTTTCTGTGTAAACAGAGCAACGGAGACTGGGAGATGCCCTGAGGCCTAGTGAGGCTGTCCTCCTGCAAGGACCTTCTTCCACAGTGACAGGTTTACTCTAAGGATAGAAGAGCAGTGGGTGTGGAGGAGGGGACTGCCTGGGGAATATGCAGGTGTGTGTTGGGTGGAGGCACCCAGCCTGGGGACACGCTGATCAGCCACCTACAGCCCAGGCCTCCTCAGGATCATGTGGAAGCCACCCCTGGAATTTGCAACTCACTTTAGGCTCTGGTTCTGGGAATCTGCCAAGTTTGGGCAGCTCTGGGGTCAAATAAAGCTACTAGGCTGGTGAATTTGAGCTGATCCTGGGCTGGTCTCCTAAGGGAAGGCCCAGACCCAGAACATCGGAGAACTGTTGCAAAGGGCTGGCAAAAGCTCCTTGTCGTTCTTCCTTCCTGAGTCCTAAATACATTTGCAACCCCTCTCCTTCTCCAGCCCTCCTTGTTCTCCTCCTCATGCCTTACTTTTATACAGTCTACCTGCTTTCCTATAATCCCTGGTTTTTCCAACTTTTTGGTGTATGTTTTTAAAATAGGAACATTTGGGGCCAGCAGGTAGCATGGAGTTTATGGTGCTAGATCCCATATGGCCAACTACATAATTTGAGTCGGAGGCATGAGAATCATGCCAGGGGTGTGTGTATGTGCCCCAAATCCAGAGAGAATGGAGAAGAAAGTGACTGTGGCATGGCCAACACCCTTGAGGGTGATATGTCAGCGCTCTGCCCTACGCTCCTCCTATCTTTCTCTGGCAAGTAGATATGCCTTATAGCAACAAGAGATTGGAACATTTTTGCATATCTTGTTCTGTAAACCTGTCTCCATGAACATTATACCCTGGGCATATTTCATCATCATTAGACATTTTTCACAAACATGACTCTTAACTATTAAATGATATTTCACCATATATTGGTGCCATGATACATTTTCTTATCCTTAGGTACTTACTGCATACAGCTTGGGCAGAGGCTCTAATTATTTTCCTAGGACAGAGTCTCAAATTGTTGGGCCAAAGGCTATGTGTGTTTACTTCAAAGACTGTACGTGTGTGCATGTACTTATTGAGTGTGTGTGTATGAGAGAGAGACAGAGAGAACCTCGAATCTCTAGAGAAGTTGTAAGTACCATGTAAAGATTTTCTTACTGACAGTGCTGAGAATAAGTTGCTGGCTGGAAGATCCCAGAATCCCAAAATAATTTAGTGTATGCAGTCACACCACACAACATTTCAGGTGGTGACAGAGCATGTATACAACAATGGCCACTTCTCTCTGGTCTGAGGTGCAATGTCACCCGGGTCCCTGGAAGCTGGCTTTCCTTCCAGGACCCCCAGGGATCTATACCTGGAGAGCTTCTTAGCAAATCCACCCTCAGCCATGTGTGTTGGCAGAAGGTTTTCTTTTCCTGTTGGATCCACATCTGATCACTCACCAGCAGTGTTTGCTGAAGATCTGGACCTGCCTGTAGGACCTGGGGCTGGATTACAGAATAGAGGAATGCTTGGTGAAATCTGCATTGTGTCTTTTCCTCCAAGGACATCTTAAAAGTGCATGTTGGAAAAAGTCATGTTTTCAAAAATGGTAAATATCACAGAATAAAGTGCACACTTCCTCTTTTGTGTATAAAACAGAAAATGCAGGGTTATTTTTAGCTCTTGGGGCTCCACTGGGAATGGCTTGGTAAACTGTGCCAATATGTACACAGAAAGTTTTTTTTTTTTTTATCAGTTATTCAAAGCACTCCACGGATGGAATGCCATTTTAAAGGATGCATTTAAGCCACACCTGGAGTAAACAATGCCTGGAGACCGGAACTTTTTTGGACTCTCCCTTCGTGACCTTAGTGCACTCCCAGACTCAGCTCCCTCATGTGCAAAATCAGGATAGTGAGACTAAGAGCTTAGACTCAAAATGAGGAGTTAATAAGAAAATGTGCCCAAGTGCTTAGCACACTGCCTTATACACTCAACACATGGTAATTGTTACCTTAATTGCTGCTATTTTTAGCGTTCCTCTGCAGATTTCAGTGTTGATGCAAAAAAAAAAAAAAAAAATCACCTCTCCAGGGACCAACAGCTTTGATTACTATTGAGTCATCAGAAGTCCTTTTTCTCATGGAAACTGGAAATTGTGTCCCCTCCCCAACCTCTCCACATCTCCCACCTTGCACAGGACGTCAGGGAAGAAGTGTAGCTTGGGGGATTTCCGGGAATCATCATCAAGGAGGTCTGTAAGAGCTCAGTGTTGATGCAAAAAAAAAAAAAAAAAAATCACCTCTCCAGGGACCAACAGCTTTGATTACTATTGAGTCATCAGAAGTCCTTTTTCTCATGGAAACTGGAAATTGTGTCCCCTCCCCAACCTCTCCACATCTCCCACCTTGCACAGGACGTCAGGGAAGAAGTGTAGCTTGGGGGATTTCCGGGAATCATCATCAAGGAGGTCTGTAAGAGCCCCCGGTGGCCAGCGCTGGGACAACTTGAGAACAAAATAAGTAATGATAATATTGGATAGCCCCCTAGAGAACAAAATATCTCAGTCCTACATGGTACAAATAAATACGCAAATCAATAAACGACTGTGGGAGAAGGAATGGTGTTTTCCTACAGGGAAAAATCTAATTAGTAAGTGTAGATGGAGGAACATAGAAAACCACCATTAGGCAAACACCACAGTAATCATTGTTTTCATGCAACTAGGGAAAAAACCCGAGGAGAAATAGGATATTTGCATAGTTTCGAAGCAGCTCCCCAAAGATATGTATTAATTGCAAAGGGAAAGTAAGAAGTTGACAGTGGACCTGCCAGCTCAACCCAGGTGTCACCAGGATGATCCTTTCTCAGAGCGCAGACCCCTGGACGCGTTCCCTGAGAAGGAGACAGCATCACTTCTGGGATTTTCTTGTCCAAAACACATAACCCAAATCTAATCACAGAGAAACTTCTGACATACCCCAATGGAGGGGCACTTCTGACCACTGCTCTTCAAAAGTCATGAACAGCTGGAATCAGCAGTTAGCGTAATGGCTATGTTGCTGGACTCCCACGTAGTCGATCGCGGTTTGCGTCCCGGTCCCGGTGGCTTAAAACTCACGCCGGGCACGTGTGCGTGCGTGCCCAAGATCCCGAGAGGAGAATGGAGGAGAAGGGATTGTGGCGTGGCATTCCTCTCGGGGGGCTGATTTCTGGCTTTCTATCTCTATGTCTCTCTCTGTCTGTCTGGCGAGAGCACGTACCCTATAGCGAAAAAACCTCTCCCCCCCAAAAAACATCATGAACAGTTCAGAAATACGAAGAACCTGCCACAGATTGGAGGAGACGAAGGAGATGTGACAATCAAAGGTGGTGTGGGACCCTGGATTCGACATTTTTCATAAAGTCTGTAGTTCAGGTGATAATGCTGTATTGGTTTTAGTTTCTTCATTTTGATCATTGGAGTAGAGTTATGTGAGATTCCAGGTTAGGGGGAAGCTGGGTAAAGGGTCTGTGCTATTTTCCCAACTTTTCTGTATGTCTGAAATGACCTCAAAATACAAAGTTAAAAAACAAATCAAGGAAGGAAAATGTTCTGTCCCTGTCAAGGGATGCTCACTTATATCTGCCTCCAGCCAGCCAATTAGTGGTTGAAATGAGAGTTGCTGGTCACTGGTTGTCTGACTGGTTGTCACTGTCCTTCAGTGGATCTTGTGGGGAAAATCCTATGTTGGAAAGTGTCTCGTCTCCTATGGTCCCTTTAAGCCTTGTGAATGAGCACGAGTCTCCCCGACCCCTCTGTCTGGGCTGAACTAACATACTCACTACCTTCATGTTTTATCAGGCTGCAGACTCTACAATTATGCATTGGTTTTAGAATTACTGATGTGTGGGACCAGCAGTTAGTGTAATGGCTATGTCGCTGGACTCCCACGTAGTCGACCACGGTTCAAGTTCCAGACCCAGTGGCTTAAACTCACGCCGGGCACATGTGTGTGCGTGCCCAGGATCCCGAGAGGAGAATGGAGGAGAAGGGAGTGTGGTGTGACCATCCCTCCTGAGGGGTGATTTCTCATTTTCCGTCTCTCTGTCTCTGTCTGTCTGGCGAGTGCACGCGCCCTATAGCAAAAACTTCTCCAAAAAAAGAAAAGATGTGTACATTTTTGCATTTGGTCTTCCTATCTAAGAGAGAGAGAAACACACACACACACACACACGCACACACACACACATGCACACGCACACACCTGTTACTTGGGAATCCTGTCAAAGTAAGAGACTATCAGAATGGTCGAGGGAAGGGAGCAGAAAAGGGCTCATTAGTCACAGGCTTAACCCCAGATGGCCTCTCAGCCCCAGCAGGTCACCAGCCCAGCGGTGAGATACACCCTCTGCCCTCCCACTCCACCCCCACTGCTCCTCGCTGAAGGTCAGAACTCCAGCACTGTCCCTCTCTGCTCCCATCCACAGCATCTCCTGCCACATGCTGCCAAGAGCAATTCACCTGGGTCTGGTGTCAGGCTCACTGCCAGAACCTCTAATTGTCTCATTATCTGCTCCAGCGAGAGACTAAAGCATTTCCTTTCATTCCCTCCAGAGGCTGGGACCTCCACATGTGCCCATGGGGAGTTAAGTCAGGATCAGTCTAGGGCTGACTTAGACTCCCGAGCATTTCATCATCATCTTCATCTCCTGGCTGGATACTGGGCAGTCTAAAAGGCCACCCAAACTTTCCAGAAGCTGCCAGGAGCCATGATTGCCTGGCATTACATAAACTAAGTTTTCTGAGACATCTGTGAGAGGTGCTGCAGTTGGCACAGAAAGTGAACACAAGTTACACCTGGGGTTTGTTTGAATTCACTGTTCATGGCCAGATTCACCTAAGATCCATCCACAGGCATGACAGATTCATGGCATGAGTTCAAGGAGACCAGCTTGAGGCACAATGAAAGTCAACAAGTAGGAGGTCAGCCACTGAGACTGACTTTCAACACCACCCTATTTGGCCAGCCCAAAAGGCACCATCCTGAACATGCCACCACACCTGGAAGGCCATAGTCAAACCGACCTGAATGTGACTCTCACAAGCCTCTGAACCATCAGCACGTGGGAAGCCCAGTCATGCCTCTCAAAGGGTAAAGGTATCTTTCTTTCTTCCACACTGTCTGGAGAAGGTGATCCTTTCCTTCCATCACAGAGGCTCTCTGGATCTCTGGTTCTCCCAGCCCACCCACCCACCCACAGGCTCTGATGTACAAGCCTTCTTCTTACAGCCACACTCCTCAAAGCCATAGTAGAAAGTCCTGAGTTTGTCCTCATGCATGTCTCACAGTTTGTACACAGGTCTACTGCAGGGCCCAGGAGGGCGCCTTCCTTGGGGAGAGACAAAACAGGCCCTGCGGGACAAAACAGCTCCTGCCCTCCACCATAGCAGCTCTGTGCTGTCGACTCTGCTCAGGCACTAGCATACCAGCCAGACCTCCCACCTGACCTGTTCAAACTCAGGATCCAGCCACTGTGCTGGTAGGGTAGCCAGACAGAAAACCCAAAGGTTCAGAGTAAGACACAGTTCTCAGATGAGAAGGGTTGAGCTCTGGACACATGAGAAAATGTAGAGGATGTGAAGAGTAGGAGACCTTGGAAGAGAGAGTAGGAGACCCAGAAAGGGAGGGTGGCTGAGGGCTGGCTCCTGAACATCACAGACCCCTGAGGAGTTGCCCTTTCCTTGACCCACAATGCATCTTGCCTAGGGCCATATCCCCAAGCTCACTGTACAGTATAGAGTGCTTGACATTTTAGAGTATGTGGTTTCACAGGGAGGCCAAGAGGACAGTACTCTGTGTCTGTGGCCTGGTCAGTGAGTGGATAACTACAAAACCCACAACAGCTTGAAGGGGATGGCCATGACAACCTGCAGACTACTGGGAGCACCCTACAGGGTCTTGTTTTCCATTCAGTGTGGCCCTTCACACAGGTCATGGCTTCTGCCTTTGCACAGGGGTGAGATGGGAGGGGCCTCCCCTCTGCTCTCCACAAGTGGGGGCTCAGCAGGCTGATGCCCAAATAGCTGAAGCAGGAGGTGAGGCCTTGACCACCATGGGTGCAGCAGGAAGTTCTCTGAACCGGAGGCCATAGGTAGAGCCCATCCCAGCACCTGCCTTCTGCAGCCTCAGAACCATGTGTCTGTGACCTCAGAACCATGTCAGGCCACTCTTGGCCCTTCCATGGCAGCAAGAAAGGGTAGGTCTGGGTCTGAGCTAGACCAGCAGCATTTCGCATGATGGAGAGGCACATTGACCCCACTCTTTCTCAGGGAGGGTGGGGTACAGCTTTACCCCAGGAAGACTCGTTGCTCCTGTTTCATAGCAGAAGAGACGGCCTGAAATACTGAGTTCCTCATGTTGACCCACAGTGCAACCAGGACATGCCCCTATCCAGAGTACACCCAGCTCATGTGCCTGCAAAGACACACACACACCCACATTCACACGTCACACTCATGTGCCTGCAAAGACACACACACACCCACATTCACATGTCACACTCATACTCGTATGCATTCACTCAGACATATTCACACTCACCATGTTCTCACATACTCATCCTTATTCTCAAATGTCAAAGCACAAAATTACAACAAATTTAATTCAAAAATCGAATTGACTGCTATTTATAATGCTAAAATTGGGCAACACCTCAATTATGAAGTATAATATTAATAGAATGAGCCTTCCAATGACCTGAGTAGAGGAGGTATTCTCTGTAGGCAGAAAAGGGCTGGAGGAAGCAAAAGCAGAGAAGAAATAGTGGATGGGTCCTTTTAAAGAGACTTTTCTTACAGGGCTAGCCAGCAGGGTCTTCATTAGCCTGCTGACTCAAACTGGGGCCCTTCTGATAGGCTGTTGTCTTTAAGGAAAACTGGCTGTATCCAAAGGTCAGCTAATTACTGAAGCTTAGCAGGGGTGGCTCCATTCTGGTGTGGTCTGGTCTGCTGAGTCTCAAGGCAGAAACATGGTCCAAAACAGTGGATACCCACAAATTTTCCTTAAACACAAAGAAAGTTCTACCAAGCAGGAAGAGATTACTTAGACTGATCTAATATCCTTTTATAGCCAGCTTAACCTGCTCTTCTGGTTGGCTCCTGCCAGGGGTGACAGCTGTAGCAAGAGTCTACTTATTTCACTGGAAATTGACCCGCCATCCTACATTTTCTCAGAGTGCAAAATTATAAAATGCCCACCCACCCTCCAGGAGTCACTGAGCTTGTTGGGGGATTCTTCATTCCTTGTAGCTGTGGGACTGAAGTCCCTATTTCCCAGGTGGATGCCAGTTCAGTTCCATCTGGATTCCTCCTCTCCTCAAAGCCCCACAGGCACCTTGAACCCTTCTCCTGCCCAATCTCTCTAACGTCCTTCCCTCACCACATAGAGAAGCTCTTTGCTTTTAAGGGCCCCTGTGATTCTACTCCACTCACCCACACAATCCAGGACAATCTCCCTGTTTTAAAGTCAACGGTGCAGTGGAACGTAATGTGATTTGGGGATGGGTGGCATTTCATCATAGTCAAGGTTCCACGGATTGGAGCGGGGCACCTTTTGGGACCCTTTCAGAAAGTCTGCCTCCCACAACCATCACCAGGGAGCTGGGGAACTGGTGGAGATTTAGGAGTGGAGAGTGAGCTGAGGTACATTTTTCTTAAAAATGCCAGAGTGCATGCTTAGGGAGAGAGAGAGAGAGAGAAGGTAAAATTACCTCCTACCCCAGTGAGGTGTGCTTACGCTGCAATCCTTTCTCGGTCCTTTCTTGGTCCTGTGAGGATTTCGGTCACACACATGTACTCAGAGTGTTTTTCAAGCTGCCATGGTCAAGAGTCAAACTGTGGTCCACCATGTAAAACCCAATTCCCTTAACCTCTACGGCACAGGGTTGGCCTGAGGTACGTGTTTGAAAGACACCTCTGCTGCTTTGCTGAGAACTGACTGGAGGGATGTGGTTAGGGGCAAGACAATCAAAAGAAGCAAGTATGGAAATCTGTCACAGATGAGATTGGCTTGACCAGGATGGCAGTGGTGGAGAGAGAGTAAGAAATGGTCATTTCTGGATATATTTTTAGATCAGAGTTTCTCCAAAGTACTCCCCCTGCACTCCTACGACCACCCCAACATCTAGCTCTTGCTTTTGAGTCTGGCTTCGCTGCAAACGTCAGGGCAATGCTGATTTACAGTACTCCAAAGTCCTTGAAGCAAAGACTACAGACTTGGCATTAATGTGAAAAAGTGAAATATAAGAGAACGCAGGCAGTCACGTATTTCAGCGTATTCACCTTCACAAATGTCCACAGTCTGACCCACCATGCACACCTCCACTCACAAGAAAGGACCCAATCCAGCCCCCTTTCTCTTGATGAACTAGGCAGGGGTCAGCTCGAGAACAGAAAGAAGTCCAAGAGGCTAAATTTACACAATAAAGACTGAGCCGCATGCTCCAGGTCACCCAGATTCTCGGAGGAGTTGGGAGAAGTGAGTGGGCAGTTTCCACACCTGCTAGACAAAGGTAAGGGCTGAGATCCATAACGCAGAGACAGGTTGGGGAGAGGAATGATTTTAAGAAGTGTTGGGATGTACCATGAGTGCAATCTCCCTTTGATATTTTTCGGAAAGACATTAACAAGAGCTAGAGATCCTTTTCTCTTATTTTTGGATACAGGTTTCTCTTCATGATTGGGCCAAGATAGGGGTCCCAGATGGACACAGTTGACAGCCGATGTGAAGTCTCTGGTGTGGACAGTCTGCCCATTTGCATTTCTTCTAGTAAGGGGCGTTATGATGTCTTTCATCTCTCTCTCTCTCACAGGGGAGAGAAAATCTTGTTCCAATCTCCATTTATTTGATGTCTGGTGAGGCTGAACATTTTTTCTCATGTGTTCTCACAATGAGTGGTCATTTCTATTTCCTCGTTTGTCTTGTCTGGTCAAGTATTTTGTCCATTTTACTGTCTTTTGAGGTGCTTTTCTATTAAAGTTCTTTCCTCATTAAAGCTATTAACCTTCATACAAATGTTGAATATATACTCTCACCAAGTTATGACTGTGTTTTATTTGTTCTTCAATTCATCACTCTGGTTTTTATTTGTTTAATATTTTAATGTTCTTTGAGGTCATATCCATGAATCCTGCCTGTTTTCTTTATCCAGTTCTGGTAGAAGGCCCGACTCAGGAATGCTTGAATGTGGGTGCTTGGTGGAAGTGCTCTGTGAACTACACAATGCACGTGAGCAAAAGCAGGCCCCGGGGGAGGAAAGAGAAGAAGAGAAGACATGCTGGGGTTGGGCTGACCCTGGACACTAATCATTCACTCAACAAACAAGTAAATCCCCACTTGAAGTCAGAAAGCTCTCTGGGGCTGAAGATTTACTTGAAGTCAAGATGATAGAATCCTGATCTGGAGGAGCTGAGTCCACTCAAGGAGGTAGAAGATGAAGCGGTTACAATGCGTTGCATTTTGGGCAAAAGAACCAGAAAGAAAAGTGGAGCCTTTGCGGGATGCTAGGCTAGGGGGCAGTAGAGAGGTGACTTTTCTAAATTAAAATCGTGATTCTCATCCACCCCCCCAGAGGGTGAGTTCTCACTTTCTCTCTCTGTTTATCTTGTGTCTCCGGAGAGCACACACATGTCCTATAGCAAACTAAAATAAAACATGATTCTTTTTTTTTTTTTTTGGAGAGGTTTTCGCTATAGGGCACGTGCACTCGCCAGACAGACAGAGAGAGACATAGAGACAGGAAGTGAGAAATCACCCCCCAGGGGGGATGGTCACGCCACAATCCCTTCTCCTCCATTCTCCTCTCGGGATCTTGGGCACGCACGCACACACGCCCGGCGTGAGTTTAAGCCACCGGGTCCGGGACACGAACCGCGGTCGACAACGTGGGAGTCCAGCGACATAGCCATTACGCTAACTGCTGGTTCCCAAAACATGATTCTCATAAAATATAAAGTGAACACACACGCCAAATATTTTAACTCATGATTAATAAACGAATCTTACAACTTACTAGTTTAAGATGTTACAACCAGTTCAAAGTAGAGTTCAAAGCAGGATTCAAACACAGGCAATCAGAAATGCTAAAATAGATTTACAAATAGATGTCAAACTGATCAGTACCTACAGGGCAATACTGAATTGCATCCTAACAGACATAGTTCATTTGTATTTCTATGGATAAGAACCAAGTGCCTTACTACAAGTGTTCTCCAATTTGAGTTCTGAAACAGCTCAGGGACAATTTTACCAGGCACAAATAACCTAGAAGTGAGCTAGGTAGACAGATTTAGTGGGCTTCTGTTTGTTTGGTCTTTCTCGTTTTAGTCTCACAATGTCTGCTCACAGTACACATCCACTTCTGTCTGAGTGTGGCCAGGACCCTGCAGGAGGTGATCTGGTGTCTTTGCCTTGTTCTTCAAAAAAGTTAAGCCCCAGACAAATGTGTTGCAGTGGAGGAGGGGGCTGCAATTCCAGGACAACAGGAGTCAAGGGAAAGGGAGGTCTGATGGGGAAGAAAGAATAAATACAAAGTGATTCTTTCCTCCCTCTCTCTCTCTCTCTCTCATTCATCCCTTCCCCCTTTTCTTTCCTTTTCTTCCCTTTCTTTCCAGCCACAGATATCAACAAAACAGACTGGGACCAGCAGTTGGCATAATGGCTATGTCGCTGAACTCTCATGTAGCTGACCACGGTTTGAGTCCTGGACCCGATGGCTTAAACACACCGGTCACGGTTTCGTGCATGCCTAGGATCCTGAGAGGAGAATGGAGGAGAAGGGATTATGGCGTGGCCATCCCCCCTGAGGGGTGATTTCTCGCTTTCTATCTGTCTGTCTCTCTCTGTCTTTCTGGCGAGCGTACATGCCCTATTTCTTTTTTTTTCTTTTTTCTAAAAAGAAAACAGCTAGATGATGGCTCATGGGGGTATCTTCAGGGAAGCCAGTTGGAACCACTGTACCTAGAGGTGGGCTGTAGATGGGGAGGAAGAGCAGGCAGTCCCTTAGCATTGGTCTAAACCTCCCCAAGCAGCCACTGGCCTTTGCCCAAAGACTGGAGCTGAGGCCACTGGAGTTGGCAAGGTGATGGAGGCAGGGTCCCCCAGAAAGGAGTGAGCCTGTACCCTGTTACCCACGGCCTAGAGGAATGTGAGGCCGAGCAGACAGGGGTAGGTAACTGCAGGCCATACACTAGACATTCTCACTGTCAGCGGTTGTGTTGCGGCTGCCACCTGCTTCTACTTACTATTTGTTGTCTTGGGGGAAAATCAGCCTATATGGCCTCAGAGAAAACACTGAAACCTCATCCCTGCACAGGTGCTGGGTAGATGCCGAGGTGAATGTAGCAGAGGGAACAATGGTAGGTGGTTGCTAAGATTCATGCAGGTCTAGGTCAGCTCGCTTCACCTCACCAACCTTCACTTATTCTGGAAGAAAACCTTACATGACTTTTCTAATTGTTGTAGTGTTTTCAAAAGTCTAAATGCAGGGAACCAGCAGTTAGCATAATGGCTATGTCACTGAACTCCCATGTAGTTGACCGCGGTTCGTGTCCCAGACCCGGTGGCTTAAAACTCACGTCGGGCGCGTGTGCGTGCGTGCCCAAGATCCCGAGAGGAGAATGGAGGAGAAGGGATTGCAGCGTGGCCATCCCCCCTGGGGGGTGATTTCTCACTTCCTGTCTCTATGTCTCTCTCTGTCTGTCTGGCGAGTGCAAGCGCCCTATAGCGAAAACCTCTCCAAAAAACACTAAATGCAGCAGATGCTGTGCATGCTCTGCCTATGTTTCTTTGTAACCAGTCACCATTTTTACCCACCTGAGGTCCAGGTCTTTCAGTTCCAACATCCAGCTCCTGAATCTTTGGCAGGGGCTGCCCGGACTACAGAACCTTCTTTTCCTGAGCTCTGGAGTGCTGGAATTGCCAGACATTTGTTGCCCTTAACCAGTGAGTGACATGTGGGTGTTGCCACCTGATGGGGATACTGCTGGTTGTGACCTGCGACCTACAAACTCCAAGGATGGAGCCAAAGGTCCTTTAACAGGTGCACAGTGTGCGCCATGTTCTCCTTTCCCACCCCTCCTCCTCACTCCATGCCAGGTTTTCCAGGAATATGTCACTTTTATCACGTCACACAACCCTCACCTCAGGGTCTGCTTTTAGGATCCCAGCCAGAAACACAACCTATATTCACATGCCAGCATACAAATTGCACTCCGGGTAAGTTGCCTGTGGAGTGATGAGGGTAAGCCGATGGTGATGAGGGAAAATCTGAGTCACCCTGAGTGGACAAAGCTATGCACTGTGCACTATCAGACCGTGAATCCCTGCACAAACCTAAAAAGAAAATCTAGGGTATTTTAATTTTTTTTATTTTTAAAAGTAGATTGCAAAACAATGTATAGTGTGATCTCATCTTGGGAAGGAAAAAAAAAAAGCACATATAAATGACAATGTAGTAGAGAACTTTACCTTACCCAAGGAGAGGCCTGGCTTTTCCCCTCATCTCCTGAGAAGTGATCTCAAAGCTTCTGGAATGTTATGCATGAAGGGAGTGTCTTTGTAAGCTTAGGTCTCTGAACCACATAAGAAAGCCTAAGGTGTGATTTAGGGTGGAGACTTCGAAGCACTCAGGATCAGCTCAACCTCCAGAGGGGCTGGAGGTAGGTCATCCACTGGGGCAGGTGACCACAGAGTCCCAGTAGAGACTTAGACAATCCCACATGCCGTCCACACCTCTGTGGGGGAAGGACACGGGAAAGTCCGTGTTTGAAACTTCTTAGATTCTGTCCTAAGCACTTTTCCCTTGGCTAATTGTAACGTGTCCTTTCTCTGTAGCATAATCACTTTTCAACTAGCAAATGATCAAACCGGAGGGTGGTCTGGGGACCTGTGATCTTGCAGTTGGTGCCAGAAGTAAGGGCAGTTTTGTGGACTACTGTTGCCGCTAGCCTTGCAATGATGCCACATTTATATACGGAGATGTATTTGTTGGAGGCTAGAAAATGACAGGTAAAATGTTTGAAGTAGATACCGCTGGCCTGTAGAGTCATACACATGAATGTATTCTTAAGGACTTTTATCCATTTTATTTTATTCTTATGGACTTTTATCCATACATTTTATGTATGAAACCATAATATGTATATACTGGGAGCTCTTTAACCAATCTCTCCTCTACCAGTCCTCCTAATCTTGGTTCCACTGGGCTTGAAACCTCAGAAATGCAGGTAGGTAAGGAGGCTACTTTCTCTCTCTCTCTCTTTTTTCTTTAGAGATTTTTGCTATAGGGTGTGTGCACTCGCTGGAGAGACAGAGACAGAAAGGGAGAAATCCTCCCCTAGAGTGGATGGCCATGCCGCAATCCCTTCTCCATTCTCCTCTCAGGACCTTGGGCATGCACGTGCACGCACACACACACACACACACACACATGCCCAGCCTGAGTTTTAAGATGCCAGGTCCAGGATTTGAACAGTGGTCCACTATGTGGGACTCCAGCAACGTAATCATGGCGCCATCTGCTGACCCAAATGAATCTTTAAAAAATGTTATGCAGGACCAGCAGTTGGTATAATGGCTGGACTCCCATGTAGTCAACTGTAGTTCGAGTCCCAGACCAGGTGGCTTAAACTCACGCCTGGCACGTGCCCAAGATCCCGAGAGGAGAAAGGAGGAGAAGGAAATGCGGCATGGCCATCTCCCCCTCCCCCCCGGGGGGGTGATTTCTTGCTTTCTGTCTCTCTTTCTCTGTCTTTCTGGCGAGCACATGCGCCCTATGGCAAAAACCTCTCAAAAAAAAAAAAATGTTATGCATCTTGATTAGGGTAGTGGTTAAATAACATACATTTGTCAAAACTTACCAAGATGGACTGGTAAAGCCTGGACATTTCACTATATAAAAATTATGCCTAATGAATTTATTACCAAAAAAAGCTATGTTTTCAAGTTAAACACATGTAAAACATGTTTGTTTCCTTATTATCTATTTTCACCTGTTTTAAAAATTAATTAGTAGATAATGATGGCTCTTTGGAAAACTGTTTCTTCTATTTGTTACCTTCAAATTAAAAGAAGAAATGTACTTTAAATAAAATTTTAATTTTATTATCATATAATAATATGCACAGGCTCTGCATGAAAGGTAAATGTCATCCGCTTTAGAGTAAGAATTTGCTCAATTAGAAATTTATCTGGAGCTGAGACTGGTTCTGTGAATCCGTATGTGGGGAGGTGCTTTTTCTTATGGCTATGTTCAGTCACTGGGAGCACAAGTACCCTTAGGCCAAAAAAAAAAAAAACCGAAATTTTTCTGAAGTCGAGATCACATAAATATCGGGACAGTTGCCTAACATACAAAGATGTCCCACTTTTTAGAATTTTAACAAGGCAGAGAAAGCCGAGATGAGGCTCTCACTTTCCTCCTATTACAAGTTCTGAGGACCCTAGAAGAGTCTGCCTGACCTTGTAGGGAATTAGCAGCCCCAGCTCTCCAAGGTCTCTCGGGGGCTGTGCTCCCTGGACAGATGTTTTTTTTCCAGGCCTGCAGTTCTTGCTGGGCAACACAACTGAGGCAGGCAGCCACTACTGTTAGTAGTAGTGATGAGCGTGCTAAATAGAAAGGTGAAAATGTTATTAAAGACTTGTTTATTCAAAAGACGCAATTTGAGCATTGCACCTGCTCCAATCAGACGTGCAGCCTCTGATTGCAGACGGTCTACAGGGGTGATCACTGATGCAAATAGGCAAAACATGGAGATTTCTCTTTGTTCCCTTCTCCATCTGCCTCCCACCTTGTGGTCTCTTTCCCATGTAGGGCTCTGAAATAGCCTCCCAGGGTAGGGGAGATTTGCATTTCTTTTTCTGCAACACAATGCCTGCTGATGGAGTGATTGCAGCTTTCTGTCACCTACTACTGGAGGGTAGGAACTAGGGCAGGCTCCAGGCAGCTAGAGGCACTGTTGTGCTTTTGTAGGGTTCCCCTGGCACACAAGGGTCACTGCCTTCCCCTCCAGTCCTAGTCAAGGTGCACAGGGTGAAGGTTATTTGCATGTGAGACCTGGATGGCACTTCTGTCTGGGAGCCTGGTTCATCTTGGGCCTAGATACTGCACTGTAAGAAGGTCATAAATGGTCCGTACTGACCCAGACTTACCAAGGAGCAGAAGGCAAAATCCCAGTCCAGAGTGGCAGGCAGCAGGAGCCAATTCTCTCAGGGGTCTCTTTCAATCCTGCATCTCACGGACAGGGGTTTTCAATTAGTGTGAAGTTCTGCTCAGCCCTCGTGTAACAGGGACCACATTGGCCAGACTGACTCCAACTTGTTAATCAACTTGTTTTCCTTCTCTCCTCAACTTGATGGTACCCTGGGATAAGGCACCAGGGAAATAGAGGAGATAAATGTGAACAGGATCCTTGTGCAGATGCCCGAAGTCAGCCAGCCCCACCGCCATGAGAGGCCCCAGGAAAGATGACCAAGGTCCCACCTGGACATTCAGATCAGAGGCTACTGGTGAATTCTTGCCTCTTGTGCTGGATGGTGGAGGGCGGAGAAATGGAGAAAAAAAACAGACACCCAGACATAGTCTCTGGGCCCACTAAGGAGACTTTTCTCAAGCTAATGGTGTATGAAGAGTGGCCTGACACAAGCCCCCAAATTACCATAGAGGGATTGTCTATCCCACGAAGAGGACAGCAGCTAAAGGTGCCTCCGCTGGGGGTGGATCCCTCCTTTTATTACTGTTCTCTTGTCTTCATCAAATTCCAGGGAGTGCCGGTTGGTGGACATCACACATAGCAGAGGTTACTTTAGTTCTTGTCACAGCAGTTTTGGTGTAATGCATTAATTACGTAAAAGGAGGGGGTCATGCACAACGGGCACAGAAAGGACAGCAGCTGCACCGTCCTGCCCTCTTCGGACATGGGAAGTCAGAGGGATACCAGGAGTTGAGCCATTTCAGCAATGGCCATCGTCTAGTTTTAAAATCAACTTTCGTTTTCAAATCACTAGCGATTACTTTTTATTAAAGGTCATTTCCTGGTTTGGAGAAAAGATTCAGAACATGTTGGTAAGATGTGATCTATTTCATTCACCAGATAGAATTTTTGATAGGATACATGAACTGAAGTTTTGGGTTGTCAGAAAAAGCCACAATGTATTTTTCTGGTTTTCTATGCAAAAATGTGTCATGCACACTGCAAGTCCATTATTGCTGTGCTGAAGGGACTTGTGGTCTGGAACTGACCAGACCCAAACATGCCTGACTGCTCCAGGCAGCATTTAGTTGGGTAACTAAAGAAGTCGCTCCCCGTCCTTCAAAGAGAACAGGAAGCCTGCAGGATAGTGATGTGTTTTCCCTCCATACTCATTAGTCTAGAAGCTGAAGCATGCTCATGTGTTGGGGCAACCCTTAGAAACTGGAAATGGAATTCTGGAGCTGTCTGCTGTGAAGTACGAGCTTGCATCCATGCTTAGCAGCAAGGCCAGCTGTGATCAATTAGCGAGGCCTGCGTGGGTGTGGAAAATGAGAGTGGTGCCACATGTTCCTAAATCTGGACCAGAGGTTTGTCTCTGTGATTAAAGGAAGATCAGCCTGCCAAGGGCCTAGCATGCCCACGTTTGCAATGTGTGGCAAGGCTTAGCAACAGCTCACAGGCAACACTAGCCTGGGGGAGGCAGGCAGGCTCAGGTGCTTCCTACCTGGGGGCCAGAAAGTGAGGTAGGTGGACGTGTGTGAACTAGAAATGAGAATTTCAGGAGGTCTGGTAAAAAGCGTAAGGAAGTATGGGGGAGGAAAGCTAAGCAAAAGTAGAGCAGATTCTGGCAACTGTGTTTGTGGCTGGTAACATATTTTCTTGGGTCCTGAGGTCTTTGTACCTAAAATGAACACTGTCAGTTAGAAGTCAGAACAAAATGCCAAAATGCAGACAGGTTGCATCCAGCACTCCTGCATGCTCATCCCGGTGGCCTGCCTCCCGCTGGTTGGAGCGTGTCCTCTGGCTGCACACTCAGTGTTGTTTATGCTTAGTTTCAGGCACAGAAGCTGAATGACAGATTAAGCAGTAAAGAATTCAAAGGAATTGAGCTTTAAAGAAAGGAATTGCTGTATCTCACACCCACCAGCAATGTCTCTCCAGAGAGACAGGCCAAGGTGGTGGAGATGTGGAGCAGCTGGACCGCTCAGCCCCTGCCGCTGGGAGTAAAAGACAGTGTAGCCATGCTGGGAACAGTGAGTAACTGCACTCCTGGGCATTTACACAACAGGAATGAAAACCACGTTTACGAAAGACTCAGAAAGGAATGTTTATGCCCAAATTGGAATTAAGTCAAATGTCTGTCAACATGAGAATGGACCAGAATTTGTGGAATATTTATATGAAGGGATAACTCTCAGCATGAGGATTCAGTTGCAGGTTGAAGGAATGTCAAGCATGTGTCATGTGGGAGCATGGCACATGTACTGATGTGGTCGCGGACCAGGAAGCTGTTTCAGGTACAAACCGTAAGGGCTGGGGGGAGGACTGCAGAGCATTGTGTGGGTGCCTTTTGTGGGATCCTCTTAGCTATTACTGCCCTCTGAGGAGAACGCTTTCCTTGCAAGGTTTTCTGAGGCCTCACACAGTGGAGGCCTTCCAGACTGGACAGCACTAAGGAAATCCATTTGCAGCCTGATAGCTTCTTGTCACTGGGGAGGTCACTGGGGCCAGGGAACAGCTTCAGTATGAATCTCACTGATGCAGTGCCTTTGAAGATTTCTTTTCTCAGACTCTATCATCTGCAGGTGGCCCCAAATCAAAGGGCAGGGGACCAGCCCAGGGAGGGAGCCTGGTATCTGCATTGCAGAGAGGGCTGCCCTTTCCTCCTCTCTCCACAAGACCTCTACTCCTCGGCTAGGTCACCTGACATCTTCTCAAAGCATCCTAAGCACACATTAGGGCATTTATCTCTGTATTTTGCTATCAATATATAAAAAATGGAATTAAAGTTTATTTGGGTTCAAAAAAGATGGAAACCCATACATAGATTTTTCATAAAACGTATTTTCCAGGAACTTTTCAAAGACTTCAGCCCAGCCTGCCCCACTGGTGTCAATTCTTTGTGAACTTTGTCTAGAGAATTTTCTCCTTACATTGTAGAGGGAACCTGCAGCTCCCCCAGATGCTGTGTTCACACCAGGTAGCCCAATAACATAGGAGGCACAACCATGATGCCCCCAAGCAGGTCTTGCAAGTTGGAAACC
This sequence comes from Tupaia belangeri chinensis, assembly GCF_000334495.1. Taxonomy (NCBI): domain Eukaryota; kingdom Metazoa; phylum Chordata; class Mammalia; order Scandentia; family Tupaiidae; genus Tupaia; species Tupaia belangeri. The sequence goes on from NW_006159510.1 coordinate 5,458,290, forward strand.
ATGAGGGCGAACCAATGCATGGCTGGAGGACCTCCCTGGCCAAGGCACTCCTGTTCCTCAAAGAGGTCCTGGGTGCTGCCGCCAGGTCAAATGTGTCAGAGAATGGTTCCATCTTCTCACGCCCACCCTCTCATCCAAAGGATCACTGCTCCAGTGGAACTAGCCTTGCCCTGGCCAGACCCAGGTCAACAGTATTGTGTCGAATTGCAGAAAGGGCCAGCAAGTGGCATGGTGGCTAAGGCACTGGACTCCCACATGACCAACTGTGGTTTGAATTCCAGACCTGGTGGCTTGCTTTCCCACTTTCCCTCTCTGTCTCTCTCTAGTGAGTTAAAAAATAATAAGTAAATAAAATTAAATAACAACAACAACAAAAACAAACAAACAAACAAACAAAACCACCCAACTGCAGAAAATCACTCCAGGACCAGGATAACCCAAAATCAAACTGGGAAGAAACTGAAAATATTGACAACTACCCATTATGTGAAACTGACCTGTGTCCTTTTAAACTTCCTATTCATGACATCATATTGTCATTCTTGTACCCACTGAGCAGTCTGCCTAAATTGCTCTCAAGCCCAGTCATTTACCTTGTCCTGCTTCTCCCACACCTCCCCCTCATAGCTCTTGCTGTAACTGGGTCACAAGATGAACCGAAGTAACTCCATATTAAATCTAACACCGTGAGCTAATGTACCGTAGACTAGCCTTTAGCTTGTTTTCCTTCTTTGGCACAGTAAGCCTTGTACTAAGTTCTAGTAAGTACTTAGCTTGTAGGAACTAATTATAGTGTTGGTGAGACTTTACAGAGACCAAGGGTCTTGAACTTACAGTAGGAAAGGAAGAATTTCTGCTCAAGGAAGGTAAGAATCTCTGTCTTGAAGATCAGGTCCAGCTAACCCCTACCACAGCTGAAAAGGAACAATCCTGACAACCACACGTCTGCTCTAAAGAACGGTCAGGGAGAAGATGAACTGCTGTGCTGGGCAAAGCAACATGTAGTCCTTCTCCTTACTTTCCCATTAAAAATCCTTCTCATCAGACTAGAACTTGGGAGACGGTCTTGTGACATTAGTCTGTCATCTTCCCAGGTTGCTGGCTTCCTGAACAAAGCTACTTCCTTTCCCCCAGCACTAATACCCGAAATGGCAGCATTTGCCTATTCATTTTTTGGTCTGTCCTGCTCCCCCGAAGTACAATCTCAATCCTTAGAGAGAAAGGACTAAGCCCACCCTGCCATGGGGGTATCAAAGAGCTGCACAAGTCATGTCCTGCTGAGAGGAGCACCTTGCTCCCCAACTGCGTGGAGTGGGGACATATTGTCTAACCCAGAGGGAGGCCTTTCCATATTTTGTAGAAAGGTTCTGTACAGGCTGTAGGTAGCCCTGTGCTCATGGTCCCCTTGCATGGGTGCTGGTTCATAATAGTGCTCATGGGATACATACAAATCAGTCTCTGTCAACGTCTTCATCATAGTCACTGGTGTGGAGCCACCCCTTATATCATTTCCTACAACCAAGCTTCCTTTTTCTACGTCTCATTTACACACCTGGTAGGTTAAAATACTGTTGTCTACTAGATAGCCCTTGAGAAATGATTCCGTTCCCCAGTTTCAGCAATCAAGGATAACATGCCCCATGCACAGAGTCTGACGAGCAATTTGGTCAGTATGATATCATCAGGGGAGCTCCAGGCTGAAATAAAATTGAAAAACAGTGGACGTGTCAGCATGTATAGCTTGATCATGGCTGTGTTGAAATGTCCAAAGGCTTTTAAAAATACTGGAAAGAATACTTTAAGAGTTCTACTACTCACTTCTTAATATCCTAAAAGGTATAGGAATGCCAAATTGGAAGCCACCATTTAAAGATATCAAACAGATAAAAGTAGAAGCTTTTGGATTGAAACTTACATCTTTTCTCAACATTTTGTTATAAAAATTTTCACGTATAGAGAAAATATGAGTTTTATAAAGTACACTTGTATTCCCAAAATCTACTGTTACTATTTAAATGCTGTTGCTTTTCACACAATCATTTTTTTCCCCTAAATCTCCATGCATCCATTATTCATCTTTTTTGGATGAATTTTGAGGCTGCTGACATCAGTAAACCTTCGTCTAAATTTTCAGCATGCATATTATTAGCTAGAGTTCAACAGTGGTTTATAGTTTGACTTTTCTCTTTTGAGGTAGAATTTACATGTAATGAAATGCACAGATCTTAAATGCACCAGAGTCCATGATTCTGACCAATGACATGCCTGAAACCATATCTCGCCATTGGAGTTAAGTTCTCTCATGGCTTCCCTTCCCTCAGCTCCCAGAAGCCATCACACCCCTAAATTTTTCTCACCATTTTTTCTTTTGCCAGAACGTACATAAATGGAATAATGTGGTATAAATTCTTCTAAGGCATTCACTCAAGATATTTCTGAGATTTATACATGTGGTGAATCTTAGTAGTTCATTTTCTTTTATTGCTGAATAGTACATTGTGTGGCTATAGCACAGTTTATCCATCCCTTAAGTGATAGTCACCTGGAATGTTTTCAAGCTTGATTATAAACGAAGTTGTTATAAACATTTTTGTACAAGTCTTTTTCATATGTGTTTTCATTTCTCTTGGGTGAATACCTTAAGAGTAGAATTTTTGACTCATAGGGAAGATATATACTTAATATTTTTGTTTTTGTTCCCAGAAGGTACACATGCTTGTCAGAGACAAAGGGGAAGGAGAAAGTACCTCCTAAGGGGTGCAGGGTGCAATCCCTTCTCCTCCATTTCTCCATCATGTCAGGATTTGGGACATGAACACACATGTGCCCAGCATGTTTTTTAAGCTACTGGTCTGGGATCTGAACTGTGATTTGCCATGTGGGATCCAGCTCCCTTAACCACTAGACTACAGAGCCAATCCAATATAAAAAACTGTCAAAACTTTTTTCAGAGTGGTAGGACATTTTGCACTCCCGCCTACAATACAGGAAATTCCCAGTTACTCCACAACTTCATGTACATTTGGTGTCAGTCATTCTAGTTGGTATGTATCAGTATCTCATTGTAGTTTTAATCTGCGTTTCCTGATGATTAATGACATTGAACACTTTCTCCTGTGCTTTGTTGGCTGTTTGCATATTTTCTTTTTTTCAAGGGGGTGAAGAGGTTTTTGCTATAGGGCGTATGTGCTCATCGGAAAGAGAGAAAAAGCGAGAAATCACTCACTAGGGGGGATAGCCACACCGAAATCCCTTCTCCAATCTCTTCTTGAGATCTTAGGTATACATACACAAGCGTGTGTTTAAGCCACCAGGTCTGAGACTCAAACCACAGTTGACTACGTAACCATTATGCCATCTGCTGATCCCAACATATCTTCTTTTCTTATATGTCCAAAGTTATTTGCTCACTTTTTAATTAGGCTGCCTTTTTAATTAACTGATTCTTAGGATTTCTTTCTTTTTAGTTTTTTAATTTATTTAGGTCTCTTCAGAGGGAGAAGGAAAGAGAGAGCGAGAGAACCCCAACAGGATTCTCACAGCACAAACCACCCCCAGGCTCAGCCAGCCAGGAAAATGGGCATGTATGCATGCCTGACGTGCACAGGGAAGTCCCTGGATGGGAACCCAGGGCGTTCCCATGTGAATCCAGCTATGCCACTGCTGCCCCACTGCCTGGCCTAATAAGTGTTTTCAATCTGTAATCAAGGCCTTGGATTTATTTTGCAAATATTTCCTCTCAGGCTATTCATTCTCTTGAAAATGTTTTGTGATGAACGGCTTTCATTTTAGTTAACTCTAATTTATCAAAGGATTGTTTAGTAACTTCTTTAAAAAAAAAAAAAAGAACTTACATATGCACTGACTATATAACACAGATATTTTACTACCAGGTATTTCCCAAGGGAAATGGAAACATATGCCCACACAAAAGCCTGTACCTAATTGTCCCTACCAGTTTTATTCATAATAGCCAAAACCTTGAAATGTCCGAATGTTCACCAATAGATGAATGGCTAAATATTATAGTTATACACAGAAATACTCCTCAGCAACATAAAGGTGCCAAGTACAGTCACATAATGTGGACGAGTAGTGAAAATAAGCTGAGTAAAAAAAAAACTACAAGGCCAGTCATGGTGGCACAACAGTAACACAATGCTCTGTGATGCTGAGGCCTCATGGGAAAGGCCTAGGTTCATGTCGTGAGGTCACGTGCACACTTAGACTTCATGATTCTGGCTGGCTGAGACCCATGGTGGACTGTAGTATGAAGACCCAGTTGGGATGCCCCTTTCATGGAAGAAATGAAAAAACTTTAAAACAAACCAAAAACAATGGCCACAAATGAGCAAATGTTATATGATTTAATTTATATGAAATTATAGCAAAGCCACGTCTACTCCATAGGGACAGAAAGAGGATCAGATTTGCCTGGGACTAAGGGTGTTTGGAACTGACAGGAAAAGCGCATGTGGTGACGGAAATGTTCTACAACTTCACTGTGGTCCTTATTACATGGGTACTTACATCTGTGAACACTCACCAAAATGTATACTTACACTGGTTGCATTTTATTATATATAAATTATTCCTCAATAGAAGTGATTTTTAAAAGCAAGCAAATACTATATTTTGTTCAATAAATCTTCAATGACTTTTTTTTTGTATGAGCATTTGGGCAAAGAAAGCTTTCCAAAGGTGCTGGTATTTTCACTCTTCTTGACAAGCAGTACCAACCAAGTTACACCTTTGTTATGTGTCTAGTCTTGGAACACTGTCTCAATAACATCAACGCCCTCTTCATTCTCTCTACTTGCCTGCTTTATTGGGCCTTTCTATAAGTGAAAAGACAATAGCTTTAGAACATATTATATTAATTTATTCAATCAGGCAACAAATATTTATTTTGTAAATATTAGTCCCAGGTACTATATGAGATGGAAATATATAAGAGGGAAATATAAGTAAGTCACAATGTCCACCCTACATTTTTAAAATTTTATTTATTATCATAATCTTGTTTATATTACATTGAATCACATATAACTTTACAGCATGTTACATTTTTTCCAGAAGGAATATCATGCATATCAGTCAATACAAAGACATTAAAATCCCCATCATCAAATAGTTTTTCATTACTTTTTCCTGATTATTATTCCAATTTAAAAAACATTCAATCGCTATTTCATTTCGCTTATAAAAAGACTTTACCCATTATGAAACATTTCTCAGGCCAGTCCAGTTGAGAAAGCTATACTCGTCATCAACAGGTAATAAGCCATTTCTGTGTCCCACTGTCATGCCTATTTGTTCTCTTGCTATCTTTCTCCATACTTTTCTCTTCTCCCGTCCATCCCACACTGTTTCCATTATCGCCAACTATTTCACTGCTTTTATGCCCTCCACTAATTCTCTCTCTACCATAAAGTGCAGATAGTCGGTATGTATTAAGTGGATACATACAATATCTGTCTTTCATATCCTGACTTGCATCACAATAGATCCTCCATATCCGACCACTTTCTATTAAATGCCAGAGTCTTGTTGTTTTTTATGGTTGTGTAGTATTCCATAGAGTATATGTGCCACACTTTTTCAATCCATTTATCAGTTTGTAGACACTCGGGTTGGTTCCATCTCTTAGTGATCATGAATAATGCTGCAATAAACATTGATATGCAAGCACTTTTCTGACTGAGCATTCTCCTGTCCTTTGGGTGGATACCCAGAAGTGGGATTGCTGGATCAAATGGTAGTTCTATTTGTAGATCTTTAAGGAACCTCCATATTGTTCTCCACAGTGGCTGAACCAGTTTACACTCCCATGAACAGTGTAAGAGAGTTCCCTTTTCAGCACATTCCCGCCAATGCTTATCACTTTTTATATTTTTAATCTTTGCCATTCTGACAGGGGTTAGGTGGTAACTCATTGTGGTTTTAATCTGCATCTTATGATGAGGGATGTTGAGCATTTCCTCATATGCTTTTTGGCTGTTCCTATGTCTTCCTTAGAGAGATTTTTGTTCAGTTCATTTTCCCATCTTTTAATTTCCACACTATATTTTAAAAGGGGTAGAGACACATGAAAGAATCAGAGCATTAGTGACTGTTCCAAAAGTGTCTAGAACATGATATGGCCACCCAGGAGGGACTCACACATTCTCTGGGGAGAGGAAAGGCTACAAAGATGTTGTGCTATCTGTGTTGTGTCTCCAAAGACAAAGTGCAGGAGGAGGGATGAGGAAGCATGGGAAAGAACATCCTAGAGACCGCAACTTAAGATATGGGCCAATGAAGAAGAGAATCAATGGCAGATTTCATTTAGGAACAGATGAAGTCACAGTGAGCATCCTTATCCCTGATCACTATTCATTCTTACTAAGATATCTCTTTTTTTCCAATATGCGTCCCATGTCAGTGTGCATTTTCCTGCATATTTTTTAGTCCTCAAATTTTCAGTTTTCACAACTTTTAAAAGAAAAAAATAATCAAGTGGTCATGTTTTAACAAAACTGTTTTCCTTAACCAAGTTTCCAATACAAATATAAAACAGTGACAGGAAGATATTTGCTAAATTTTAAGAGCAAATCATTGGAGCAGGAAGTTAATTTCATGTAAAAGCACTTTATCTTAGTTTCAAAGTCTAGTGTTTGTCGTCTATATTTGGCTATGAATCATCAGTACCAGATCTGCCGGAAAGCATGAAAGATAATACACAAAAAGGATAAGATTGTTTCTAACAAAAATATTTGGCAAAAGGGTTGATTTTTATTTGTATGTCAGATAATACTAAAATTTGAATTAAAATTCAAATTCTGGCTTTAAAAAAAGTCTGCTATCAACTTCTGCTCCCTTTCTCCAACCCTAAGACACACTGGGGTAGTATCCACTTTTAGGTCCCCAAATTAATAAGTCAACATAATAAGGAGAATCTTAGGGAAACTTGCCTTCATGAAAAGACTTATGCTGGACCAGCATGGTGGTTGGGGTGTTGGATTACCACATGGCTGACCACAGTTAGAGTCTTGGACCTGGCAGCTTGCTTTGCCACTTCCTCTCTTTCTCTGGTGAGCACATATGCCCTACAGAAAATGTTAAATAATAATGAAAAATTAAATAAGTAAATAAGAAAAAAATCCTGTGCTTCTGGGAACTGAAAACCACAACTGGTGACTAAGTTTTGTGTTATTTTCATTCTGAAGTAGTTGCTTTGTTATTCCTTAATAGAAATGAGGAAGCTGATATTCCAAAGAGCTTTTTCCCTAAGAAGCTAAAGAAATCAACCCACTACTAAGTGGCAAGGCATGGATCAAATCCTAATTACTCCATCAATGGAAAACAGCTCATGAGTAGTTTTTTGAGACTTTATAATGTTTGCAAAGGCTGTAATAAGCTATTATTCACACAATATTAAGTTCTTGAAATTTGAGAACGATGAAGATGTAACATTGTAATTATAGAGAAAAATAATGGAACTACAAGACAGTTCTTTTTCATACTGTTTCCTACATTTGACAAGAAAATCCAAAAACGGTTGCCTTTGAAAAATAATTAAAATTGGGACCAGCAGTTAGCGTAATGGCTATGTCGCTAGACTCCCATATAGTCGACCGCAGTTCTAGTCCCGGACCGGTAGCTTAAACTCATGCTGGGCTCATGTGCGTGGGTGCCCGCCCAAGGTCCCAAGAGAATGGAAGAGAAGAGATTGCAGGGTGGCCATCTCACTTTCTGTCTCTCTGTCTCTGTCTTTCTGGCGAGTACACGCGCCCTATAGCAAAAACCTCTCAAAAAAAAAAAAAAAGAAAAAAAGAAAAGAAAAGAAAAAAAGAATTAAAATTAAATTCCATTACAATAAACAGGTTATGTGTATGTGAAGCTGACCACGCAAAAGTGTGACAAGGAATGTTACAGGTTTCATAAAAGAAGATGAGGAAGGTTGTGGATTTTTCAAGACAGTATAATATTTGTCGAACACAGATACATTATTTTATTCTCTGCTCTCTCTGTATTGAAAAAAAACTAAAAAGCACTGGAGTAATTAAGATGGTTTCTTCTGCGGTGGATGGTAAATCAAACAAAAGGAATACAAAGAAGACCTAATTAATGTTGAAAAAATTACTTTACCATGGAGAGACATTCAAAACTGGAGGGCAAAGACTCAATTCAATACAGGGCACTGAGCAACTGAGAAGCGCCCCAGTTTAAAATAGGCATTTAAACATTCTGAGTGATTCTCCTCAGGGCCAGAGGTCCTTAGGTTTCTAAGCTCGAACAAGCAATCCAACAGACACAGGAGCAAAATGAACCAGGCGTTCCATGGAGACCCAACAGGAGGGAAGCAGGAGGCCACTTCGCGTTCTGTCCGTCTAATTCTAACAGCCACCGCCGCCGGGAGCGCAAATTCGAGAACCCACTACGCGCGGGAAGCGCCGCCTACGCCCCTCATTGCTGGGTCTGCGGAATGACCCAGCACGGTGCGCTTCCATGAGCTAAGGCCCGAACCATGTCTCAAGCAAGCGCCCAGTCAGGCCCAGCGCCAAAGAGGACGAAGTCTGAGACGTGCCAAGGGGCAGAAAGTCATCTCCTCCATAAGCCCTCCAGCCAGCCAAACTGAACAGCGGACGTCCCCACGCGCCGGGACCCATGGCCATACAGCGCCTGCGCCGCTTCCACCCCGCGCACGCGCCCTGCCCTCTCCGTCGACCTCTTTTATGCACATGCGCGAGTCTGTCGCTGAGCAACTGCATGCTTCAGTAAGTTCGTAACGAGGCCAGTAGGGAAACAGGGTGGCAAGCGCTCTCCCAAGGTTTTCTGCTGGCAAAGGACCCACCGCTTAGCTCCCCGGATCACTGTCTTGACGTCCCTAGAGCCTGCGTTTGAGTGCGCAGAGCCATCTCCCTTACCCCTTTGCTCTCCAGCCGGCCCTGAGACAGCCGCGCCTCGCCCTCCTCCCTGCGCCTGCGCAGGAGCCCTTAGCCCCTCGGCGCTGCGGGCGTCCTGCGGTACTGCATTTTCGGCCCTCCGCTCTGCGCGTGCTCAGGAACCGCTTTCCCTGATCCTTAGCTCTCTAGGCGTTCTCGTAATTTTCGGCCCTCAACTATGCGCGTGCGCAGGAGTCTCCCAGTTGGCGGCTCTGGTTCTCTTCGCGATGTCTGAGTGCCGCATGTGAGGAGGATGGAATCCGAGCCAGGTTCATGCCTAAGTTTTTAAATGTGTAGGTCGCCACGCGCGGACACAGGGTACTTGTAGTTTTATTTTTAGGTTTTCCTATTTAACAGGGAAGTCATAAAAATTAAGTTTTCTAAATAAATGCTAATGATCGTTTTTAAAAATTATTTTTACTTACTTACTTATTTATTTATATTTGACCAGAGAGGGACAGATTCGGGACTTGAACTGCTTTCTGCCATGTGGGAGTCCAGCGCCCTTAATCACCATGCCACCTGTCGGCCCCACTAATGATTTTTTTATACCAATGTATTTACCAATGTTCACCCTTTTAATTTCCTCCCAGTGCCATTGATGACCACTGGTCACTTTGGGCTAGTTTTGGTTCTTAAGGTCACTGTGTGACTGTTCATGGGTTGGGGGTGTTTCTGCGGGTCCGGGCATTGGTAGGCATCCCTTGGCGTGGACCTGAAGTGTTCCTGCCTCTGCCTTCCGCAAGGTGGTGTTCATTACTCCGTGGATCTGGAGTTGGGGGCGGGATTAGGGGTACTAGTGAGGAGTATACTGGAGAAGGGCTGTCCTGGGACCACTTACCAGCTGGCTTAGCACCACAAGAGGCCTTGGCGGTTCTCTACTTGCAGATGGGGAAACAGACCCTGGGTTTATCCACGCAACTATCAGGCCGGTGTCGGAAGAGGGTTGCTGGTGTCCAGAGTAAGCTGGGGTGCATTCAGTATCATGTCCTTCAACTACTGATACTTTCTGCTGGAGACCTCTGGTTCCACAGACTGAAGTGTCGGTGGTTACTTGGTGACTTATAACCCAGAGAATGGATAGAGGTGACAGGGCCAGACAAAGAGTACAAGGTGCAAGTGTAGCAGAGAAGTCAGATGTGCCCCTTTATCTCCCACACTTCCCAGCACTAGACTCTCTCCTTCACTCAAGCCTGTCACTCAGATGTATGGCAGGGAGATACATGAGATGGGTGGTGGGGGTGGGGGTGATATATTGTCCTAATCTCTGTTTGTTTTTTGGTTTTTTTTTAGAAATTATTTAGATACTTGTTAATGATGATAACTATCAAATTAGACACTTGTTAATGGTGGACTCTATCCAAGGTAGGTTACTACAGTGGGGTTTCATAGTAGAAGAGAGAGAGATCTAGCTCAACTCCAAATACATAAAAAATGGGGACTTATAGCCAAGGAGCAGGGTAGTGGGTAGGTGGGAAATTACTGAGATGAAACATCAGTAGTAAGGAGGATTCTGGCTAAACGAATTTGATAGGATTCTTGCTGAAGGGAGTCCACAGTGATTGGATAACAGGGATGGGGGAATTTTCTTTTTGTAAGAAAAGAATTATTTATTTAATTTAATTTATTTTTATTATTTTAATTTGCCATAGGGCATATGTGATCACCAGAGCGAGAGAGGGAGGGAGGGAGGGAAGGAGGGAGGGAGAGAGAGAGAGAGAGAGAGAGAAGGTGAGAAAGCAAGCTGCCAGATCCAAGACTTGAACCGTGCAGTCTGCCATGCAGGAGTCCAGTGCCTCAACCACCATTCTACCTACTGGCCCTGGGAGGGGGGATTTTCACAAACTGACTCAGCACTATTCTTGCTAAAACTGGACTAAAATAACCAAGGTCAGAGATTAGTCAGAAGGAGGACACAAAGGAGCCTTACTCATGTTTGGTTGAAGGAAAGTCTTTGTCATTTTCTATGAGGCAGGAGTCATATATTTATGAAAGATGATGAAAACATAGGTCAAAGAATTGGTCGGACCAACAGCCTAGCGTTTGAGATGAGAATTAGCAGGCTACATCCAGGAGGAAAGAGCCTGGGCCTGGCAGAGTGAAGGGAGTCAGCACAGCAGGGACCCAGGGCAAACGGAAATGCATCCTGCATTACAGGCATGGACAGCATTCAACCAAGAGAGAGAGTAGTATGCACAGACTATTGCCTGGGATTTGTATTATAATTTGATTTTCGATTATATTTCTGCTTGATTTGTTTCTATTAAAAATGGTATACAGCATGACAATTATGGCTATCTTTCCTTCTTGCTTGTTCTGGTTTATCACAGTTTCAGTGCACCAAGATTTTATTGGCTAACTAGAATTAATTATAATTCTGGGATATTGTAAGTATGCCACTATGCAGTTCACACTATTGCAAATAGAGAATGAAATCAAGTGCATGTGGCACTAACATGGCCTGCCTGTCATCTGTACCCTCAATAGAATTAAGTCATGAAGCCCTGGGTGAGGAGACCCAGGCATTGGGCATGCTCCTCAACTTCTGTCTAGGAGCCTCAAACTCAGTGCTGGGGAGTTGAAAAGCTTTCAGAGGTCCAAGGGAAAAAAGAAGTAGAACATCTCACAGAATCCTTCCGTGAGTCCTTTTCACGATCTCTCAGCAACAATGTCCATCCCTGGTACCTCTGCACTAAGTTCCCAGCTCGGTACAACTTTTTAACCTGGTTTATCTGGATTATTTATGTAGAAATATTTTTCCTAGCTTAAAGGCCTGTTTATATGCACATTCCTTTTAAAACAGTTCACCTCCATTGTCACATATTTTCCTTCTATCTATTCTTGGGTAATTCCTGGGAATAATGTGGAAGAGGCATAACAAAATTGACCTTGACCTTGACACTGGGCCCAAAGGTCTGAAGTACTCCACTGAAGTAAGGTGAGCGTGGAAACTGGTCTATTTTTAGGTGAAATTTCCATGGGAAACAGTTTCTATTTTATATTTTATCAATAATCCCCTGGCTAATGTTTTAAACCAATATTTATAACACTGCCTAAGAGCTTTGGAATAAATGGATTTAGTAACAGAAAGCTGTTTTAGAGTGCTACATTAAAAAAGGGTCTTGGCAAATAGGAGGAGATAGAGAAGAGTTCTAGCAAATGAGAGGAGTAGCCAGCAGGGCAACTAGAAAGCCATGATGCAAGAAGGTTACTACCTTCCACCTTCCTTCTACCTCTCCTTTCCCTCCTTTATTTTATTATTTATTTATTTTGGAGAGGTTTTTTGCTATAGGGCATGTGTGCTTGCCAGAAAGACAGAGAGAGACAGAAAGCCAGAAACCACCCCCCCAGGCAGGATGGCCATGCCACAATCCCTTCTCCTCCATTCTCCTCTTAGAATCTTGGGCATGCACACACATGCACCTGGTGTGAGTTTATTTATTTATTTTTTTGAGAGTTGGTTTTTTTTTTTTTTTTTTGCTACAGGGCACGTGCGCTCGCCAGACAGACAGAGAGAGACAGAGAAACAGAAAGCAAGAAATCACCCCCCAGGGGGGATGGCCACACTGCAATCCCTTCTCCTCCATTCTCCTCTTGGGATCTTGGGCACGCATGCACACGCGCCCGGTGTGAGTTTAAGTCACCGGGTCCAAGACTCGAACCATGGTCAGCTATGTGGGAGTACAGCGACATAGCCATTACACTAACTGCTGGCCCCTGGTGTGAGTTTAAGCCACCGGGTCCAGGACTCAAGCCATGGTTGCC
>NW_006159510.1:5471858-5502933 GCF_000334495.1 Tupaia belangeri chinensis
CAAGCAACATAGCCATTACACTAACTGCTGGTTCCTCCCCTCCTTTATTTTCCAGCTCATATCAGATGATTTTTTTTTATTGTAAAGCTAATAAAATCCATATTTTTTTCCTCTAGCCATAATTAACTCTCCCTTGGTCCGTGTTTATATGAGTAATATATATTTAAGGGCTGTCTGACAAATACCATTTCCCTCCCCACAGGTACAATACCATCAACCCTGAGCCATTTGAAAGAAAATTCCCAGTGCAAAGATCAAATATATTTTTTCCTTCTTACTTGCTTTAAAAAAAAATTTTTTTTTGTGGGGGGGGGCAGTGGGTGGCATAGTGGTTAAGGTGCTGGACTTCCACATGGCCAATGACAGTTTGAGTCCTAGACCTGGTGGGTTGCTTTCTCATTTTCCCTCTCTCTCTCGGTGTCTCTATGGTGAGCATACATGCTCTAGAGCAAATTAAATAATAATAAGTAAAATTAAATAAATATTATAATTTTTGTACAGTAAGTGCATCAGAGAGAGAGAGAAAGAAGAGCACCCTCCACAGCATTTGGTCACACTGTAATCTTGGATCTTGGGTACTCCCTTGTGTGTTTCAGATTGAATGATCTGGAGATATGAACCATGGTTGCTTATAGAACCTGGCTTCTGTTTTCTTTTTCCTTTTTTAAATTGCTAGAGAGTTTAGAGAATATGTGTGCTCACCAGAGAGAGAGAGAGAGAGAGAGCACACCCTAATGGGGCATGGTCATGTCATGATCCTTTTTCCTCCATTAATCCTTCCCATCAAAATTTTGGGTACACATGTACATACATTCTATGTGGCTTTTAAACCTCTGGGGCTGATTGTACATGTAAAATTGGGCTTTCTATGCACAGGTCTTAATCTCTGTGCTATATGGCCAGCTGAGGACCTGGCTTCTCTTGAGTACCACATTACTGCTGTGTCACAGAGCTGGCTCAAATATATTTTTTTTTCTTGTGTTATTTCTTTAAAATTATTCCATATTTAAGTTTCTTTATATTTATACTAAGACTTTTTTTATAATCTATAATTAATATTCTTTTATTCTTTTTGATAGAGTATGTCTTAATCCATTTGGGCTGCTATAACAGAATAGCTTAGATTTGGTGGCTTATTAGCAGCAGAAATTTATTTCTCGCAGTTCTGGAAGCTGGGAAGTCCAAAATCAATGCAGTCTGGTGAGGGCCCATGTCTTACAGCTCCTTCCCACTGTGTCCTCACATGGAAAAAGGAGCAAATTAGTGACAAACAAGCTTCTTCAGACCTTTGGTATAAGGGCACTAATCCCATCCACAGGGGCCTACACCCTTGTGACCTAATCACTTCCTGAAGGCCCACTTCCAGATACTGTTACCTTGAGCAAGAGGATTTCATCATGCATTTGGGGGCACATAAGCATTGAGACCACAACACAGTAAAAATCATGCTCACTCATACCAGCATCTACACAGAATTATTATTATTGTTGTTATTTTTCTAGAGAACTCTGTCTAGGACCCCTCTCTGATTTCTTGATGTAGCTAGACTGGGTCTTGACTATACATGCCATGTAGTTCATTTAGTACTCCATTCTGGTCCTGGGCTATTCTGTTGTTTTGTGGATTCTGTTTGTATCAGTGTCCCAGCAGGAAACTCAGAGCACATTAGCATCATTCCCTGAGGGCTTACTGAGGGGACTGTTTGCAGAGACATAGGCAGAATGCTGGCAAACTATTTAAAAAAGTGAAATAGCCTGAGCCTAATAATAGCAGAGCTCTTCTCACTCTGGCCTGAAGTGATGAGGGAAGGAGCAGTTAATGGTTCTGGGAAAGTTGCATAGAGAGAGTCACCTTAACAGTGGCTGCAACCTCACTGAGGAGGGAGGGAGACTGTAGTGACCTTGCAGGGGAATAAAACCTTGACCTCATTCTCTTGCCTCTCGCTAGTCTCTTTCTGGGGTCCCCATGAGCAAAACTGACTGGAAACCAAAGGGCAGGAAGCCAGCACAGCCAGGCACAGTGGCATGTGCCTACAGTCCCAGCTACTTGGAGGATGAGGCAGGAGGAACTCTTGTTCAAGACTAGTCTAGGCAACATAGGGAGACCACATCATTAAAAAGAAAAAGAAAGGATGTTTACCAGCTATTATAACTACATGCCCTTTTTACCTCATAAGTTGAGTCCCTATAGGCCAGCCTCCTGTGCTGAGACCAGCCTGCACAGGAACAGGAGACATCCCACACCTTGTGTCTCTCCCTTTCTCCCCGTTCCCTTCTTAAAATTTTGCCATAGGGCATGTGGGCTAGCTGTAGGGAGACAGAGCAAGAGAGAGAAAATGAGAAGGCAGCCCTCATGGGGGATAGCCATGCAGCAATCCCTTCTCTTCCATTCTCCAGCTGAGATTTGGGGCATGCAGGCACCCACACCTGCCATGTTTTTCAAGCCACTGAGTCCAAGACTTGCACAATGCAGTCAGCTATGTGGGACCCAACCTCCTTAACCATGCCACTGGCTGGCTCTTCCTTTCTTAGTTATAGCCCCTCACTGTGTGCTGCAGTGTTCAGTTCTGTCAGAGTGGTAGCTTGTGGTAGTTTGTAGTAGTTTGTCGTTAATGGAAGTATTTACACCACAGAAAATGGCTAAATGCTATAAATCAGGGATTGACTTACTACTTTGTTGATTGTCTAGACTTAAGAAGAAGAAAGTGATGTAGAAAATATTAATAATGCAGGTTAAACTTAAAAATGTTGAAGCCTTTACATTGTGAAGAAAACAAAAAATTGAGAAAATAGTTTTCTAGTATTTAAATACAGTTATCCAATTCAGCAAAGATGTCATTGACAAACAAGAGAAGATCAGACTGACATTTCTGTTGTTTCATTTCTATCTCATATGCACATAAAAACATCCACCGACATCTGTATGGGTACTACCCTCCCTGATCAAACACAGCCATAGATTTGCTCTAGATAAAGGAGTTTGCCAAAATCAACAAAAGTGTTTTCTGAGGATCAGTTGGTTATATGGAACTTACAAAAAGGTATGTTATAGGGACCAGCAGTTGACATAATGGCTATGTCACTGGACTCCCATGAGGTTGACCACAGTTCGAGCCTCGGACCGGTAGCTTAAACTCACACCAGGCGCGTGTGCGTGCATGCCGAAGATCCTGAGAGGAGAATGGAGGAGAAGGGATTGCAGTGTGGCCAACCCCCTGGGGGGGGTGACTCCTCACTTTCTGTCTCTCTGTCTCTCTCTGTCTTTCTGGTGAGTGTACACGGCCTATACCAAAAACCCTCTCAAAAAAAAAAAAAGATATGTTATATATCTTATTATTTTAAAAACCTATGTGCTACTCACACTTTAAACTTATCTGTGTATTTACATTTGCATACATTTTCGTTCCTGAGATCTGGCTAGTGAGTGTTTCCCAGCACAGCCAGGCACAGTGGCATGTGCCTACAGTCCCAGCTACTTGGAGGATGAGGCAGGAGGAACTCTTGTTCAAGACTAGTCTAGGCAACATAGGGAGACCACATCATTAAAAAGAAAAAGAAAGGATGTTTACCAGCTATTATAACTACATGCTCTTTTTACCACATGAGTATATCTTCATTTCATAGTATGTCGATACTTGTAGATTTTGTATCTGCAATTATATAAAGTTTGGATATTGTTGCATTTAGTTGATTTCTAAGTAGTTTACTTATTTTATCATGTACCCAGATTTGCATAAATTAGAAGATTTTCAGTGATTATATTTAATTCTTATTCCAATTGTGGCAAATCATTGATTTATTGACCAAATGTCCTGTGTTCTTTCCTGAGTACATCATTACAGAGGAGTCACCCTCAGGAAATTATGTCCTGGTAGAAAATCCTGTGAGGGTCATACCAGCATTCCTGATACTCACAGAAATATCAGTGGGACTGAAATGACAGACAGAGAGACAGAGAAAGAGAGACAGCCCTACAATGTGGTGTGGTCATGTGATAATCCCTTTTCCTCCATTTCTCCATCTCTTTAGGATCGTGGGCACACATGCACATGTGTTTGATATGTTCTTCAACCTTCTGGGTCTGGGACTCAAACCACAGTTGGTTATATGGGATCTAGCTCCCAGTGCATAGTGTTTAACCATTGTGCTATGTTACTGGCCCTTCATTTTATTTTTTAAACTTTTTTTCTTTAGGTTTTTGCCATGGGGTGCATGTGCTTGCTCAAGAGAGACAGAGGGAGGAAAAATGAGAAATCACCCTCCAGGGGAGGTGGCCATTTCTGTAATCTCATCTCTGTTCTCTTTTGGGGATTTTGGACATGTGCACACATGCACCTTATGTGATTTTCAAGCCACAAGGTCCAGGACTCAAACCATGGTTGGCCGTGTGAGAGTCCAGCACCTTAACCACCATGTCACCAGCTGGCCCCAATTTTTTTTTTTTTTAATTTTGCCAGAGGGCACATGTGCTTGCTGGGGGTGGGGTGCGGGAGGAGAGAGAGAGAGAGAGAGAGAGAGAGAGAGAGGGAGAGAGAAAGTGAGAAAGCACTCCCACCATGGGGACTGGCCATGCTGCAATCCCTCCTCCTCCATTTCTCCCTCCTTTTGTGATTTTTGGGCATGCATGCACGTGCACATGTTTTTCAAGTTGCCAAGACTGGGACTGGAACCATGCAGTCAACCATGTGAGATCCAGCTACATTACCCACCATACCACTGACTAGCCCTCATTTTGTTTTCTTAAATATGCAGTTAACCTAAAGCTTGCTTGTCAAACTGTTTTGTTTTTGAAGCCTTAGATCATTGCTCACCGGCATTTGGAAAAGTGACAGATGTCCCTCACCAACTGGCTGCTCCAGCTAAGTACATGGTGAGGGCTGGGCTCTGACACCGATTCTCTTTGTCTAAGTTCCAAGTGGCATTTTCGGAGCTTAGAAGTCAATGATTTTTGGTGATCCAGTGTCATTGCTCTGAGAGAACTTTTCTTTGTCATACGAAGATGTCAGACATGGTGACCGACCGACCATTCCATAAGTCAGTTAATTTTCTTTTTCCCAATCACTTTAAAAAGTGACTCTGAACTCTCCAGCCCATCCAGAGAAGACATCAATTGGATTAAAAATGGGGTCCTGACTAGCTTTCCTAGTCTGCTGTGTGGTTATTTGGTTTCACCTAAGAATGAACCATTAACGGGCCATTGAAATGGCAAGAATCCAGGAACCTATGGTGTGATGCTGAAATTATGTCATTTTTGAGTGAGAAAATGATAGTAAAGTGTATTTAAGCTTTCTCTGCATCTCTCTCCTTGCCAGTGAGGAGAAAAACTCTTGTTCCCAAGCCAGTAGAACAGGACAGTAAACTCCTCATGAACTGGTGTGAGGTTCAAGAGCTTGCTCCACATCCTGGAAGTCTTTGCCTCTGAGGTGTGAGAGGTGCAGTCCCTGTCCCTTCCCTGCTCATCCCTCCTTGTGCCTGCACCCCACCCCCAACCCCACCCCAGACTTCAGTACCAGGTGCTGAAATTAGAGTGTTTTGTTGCAAGGAGTGTACAGGGACACTGCACATCTGTCTGCCAAGGACTTCGGTTCCTCCTCTTTTAGCCTTTTTCTTGGCTTGAGGTCTCCTCTGTTAGGATAGATCCCATGGGAGTTGGAGGGCATCAGGACCTTCTGCAGTTGAGATTAACTAAGACCGACATATAATGATCTCTTTCTCCTCAGCAGTCTCTAGGGGACTGGCCTACCCCCTTCCTCAGAAGTCTTATCCCCCAGTGCAAAGATGTAGGAACTTGAGCTTTGAGAACGTCTCTGGGCAAGAGTGATTTGCCTAAGCTGCTTTGAATGGAGGTCCCTTATAGACACAGGAGCTGCTAGAGCAGTGGGTTTAGCTCTAGGACATCCCAGAGACATCAGACAGGTGACTGTAGATGAACTAGGGGAGGCCCCACAAGTGCCAGGGCTGAGAGTCATCGCCTGGGACTGTCCGTGAGTCCCCATAGCTAGACACAGTTGAGCCTGGAGAGAAGGGGAGGACAGGGCCTTTATTTATTTATTTATTTATTTATTTTTGGAGAAATTCTTGCTATAGGGTGCATGCTCACCAGAAAGATAGAGAGACAGAAAGTGAAAAATCACCCCCCAGGGAGGATGGCCACGCCACAATTCCTTCTCCATTCTCCTCTCGGGATGTTGGAGACGCACACACACGTGCCCAGCATGAGTTTAAGCCACTAGGTCTGGGACTCAAACAGCAGTTAAACTACATGGGATCCTAGTGACATAGCCATTACTTCAACTACTGGTCCCCAGGGCCTTTTTTTTTTTTTTTTTTTAAATTTTGGAGAGGTTCTTGCTATAGGGCGCATGTGCTTGCAGGAAAGAAACAGAAAGTGAGAAATCACCCCCCAGGGGTGATGACCACACTGCAATCCCTTCTCCTCCATTCTCCTCTCAGGGTCTTGGGCACACACACACACACACACACACACACACACACGTGCCTGGCGTGAGTTTAAGCCACAGGACTCGACCCGCAGTCAACTACATGGGAGTCCAGCAACATAGTCATTACTCCAACTGCTGGTCCCCGCAGGGCCTTTTTAATTGATCTGTTTTTTCCCTTCCCATGGAAAGAGGAAATAGCATGCATAGTCTTCCCGTCACGTTCCATCAGCGGCTGCATGGGCTCTTCCTACTGACTCTTCACTGTCCACATGGGCAGCATTGCTTTCATGGCATAATTAAAGAAAACAAACATCACTGGAGACATTACCAGAACGTGGCACTTTCGACCCTCTCTTTCTGAAGCTGTAAATGTGATGGATGACTCACTGTTAGATTATTATAAAAGATGGCCCAGCTTATGAATTTCAACAAAACCTAAACTATCATCAATAAGCATAGTCAGCTTAATAGTTCATAAGCCAGCTGCTTAATTGTCATGACACAAAAGGTCTAGAAGGATTGCCTGGCCTTTTTCCAGCATAGGTTAGCCTGAGAACATTTTTTTTTTCAGCTTTTTAAGCAACACATTTTATTGGTTAAATATTTGCAATAACTGACCTAATTTATAAGTGCTAGTCAGATCTAATTTTATCTATTTGAAGTTGAATCTAATTTCTTATAAACATCAGCATTTAATATACTCAAATAGCCTCACTATCCTAAATTTATAAGTTACATTCCATATCTTTTTTTTTTTCTGAGATTTTTGCTATAAGGCATGTACACTTGCCTAAGAGACAGAAAAAGACAGAGACAGAAGGTGAGAAATCACTCCCCATGGGGATGGCCATCCCTTCTCCTCTTGGGACTTGAACCACAGTCAACTAGGTGGGTGGGAGTCCAGCAACGTAACCATTATGCCATCTGCTAGTGCCCCACATTCTTTTTTTTTAATAATTTTTTATTTATCATTATTATTATTTTAAAATTTGCCATAGGCTACACATGCTCACCCGAGAGAGTCAGAAAGAGAGAGAGAGAAAGAAAGTGAGAGAGCAAACCACCCAATTCAAGACTTGAACTGAGTGCAGTAGGCCACGTGGGAGTACAGTGCCTAACCACCATGCCACTTGCTGGCCCAGTCATATTCTTTTTAAATGATAGTTCTTTTGTCAAAATTCTGAATGATTTGTTAAAAGGTTTTAGAGTTTTTGTTTATTGGTTCATTTTTTAAAATTGGTTGATTTTTATTCCCAGACTGTTTTCTGATGTGAAATCTATCTAAAATTTTCTCTGCTTTGATTTCAGGATTGGTATTTCCTCAGTAAGAGAATCTTAGTGTTGAATATATGATGCTTAATCACTGAAGACATTCTTTCATTCATGACAGTAAGTGTGTTTTGTCCAGAGTGAATTCCTTACCCACTGATTTTTTTCTATAAACAAAAGATTTCATATCATTTTCACTAAATCATTTCTCCAGAATGAGTTATTTAGTATACTTCAAGATACTTCATCCTTGTGGGGGGAGAGGGAGACCCGCAGATTGCATAATGGTTAGGTCACTGGACTCCCACATAGTTGACCTGTGGTTCGAGTCCTGGACCTGGTGACTTGAAACTCATGGAGGGCATATATGCTTGTATGTCCAAGATCCTGATTAATTTGCATATTACTTAAATGTCATATGATTAAGGAAGAGGTGGTGAAAAAGAGAAGAGCTTCACCTTGTCTGCCTGCCTTTAAATAAAAAAAGTTCATTTTATTTTCATGAAGATTAACAACAGCATTGAGCCCTTGACCACTGCAACATTTTCTACTTCGGAAAATCAGTGAGTGGGGTTAAGTTTCCTTAAGGGCATAAATATTTTTAATTTCCAATAAATTTTTTCTATTTCTAATTAAACAGCTATTTTCATGTTTTCTTTAAAGTCCTGTAGAAATAGTTTGTGAGAAGTTAGGGAGAATATGAGAATGAATTAAAAGCACTTTCACATTTTCAAAGGACACAGTCTACCTAAGTCCTTATGTACTAAATGAAGACCTGTGCCACATAAATGAACACACACTATTCATGTATAGACAATACCAAGGCAAGCTATCAAAATAACTTTTTTCTTTAAACTGCAAAATGAAACCAAGTGCATGGGGTCAATTTTACTTAGTTGCTCTCCTTAACAAATTGTACTTGAAATGGGTAAGCTAATTATTTTGGATTATGCTATTGACTGCATAAGGGCATAATCACATAATGTTCAGCAATTAGTCAGGTAGGAAGAAAGCAAGTCATAGTTTGGTAAATTAACAATGAGTTCATGAGCATGGAATCTATCAGAACTAAAGATGATTGGATTGAGTAATTTTCTATATGTAAATAATTTGCATGCCCCTCTTTTAAAAATTCATGAATGAATTTGAACTCTAGAATTCACAAATGCCATGACTTTGATTATATAACAATGCATATTCTTGGATGGCTTTATCTTCATAACTAATCTCTACTTCCTCCTGCTGATAGCATCAAGTGGAACAAAGCCATGGTACAGATGCATTGTTTACATTCTAACAATACTCTACATATCAGCTCTTTTTTCTACTTTAGTTACCAACTCTTTTATAAATTAAATAATTGGTAAGCTTCGAGACCCATCAGAAACCAAAATTTAAGAAACAGTATAATAGCTCACCTTTTCCCTTGTTCTGGAATAGATTGTTTTGCCTTTACTAGTGATAAAAAAAAGACTGAAAGGTAGAAACGCTTTAACCACATCCTGAGTGTTCTGCAAGCATCTTTAGAAAACAACATTCCTATAGCTTAAAGTCCAGGGAGAAAAAACCAGGGTATATCTTTACAGAAAATGAACCCAAACCAGTTCAAGACATCATGCACTAATGCATGGAGAAGAAGGGGGGAGGGAGGGAAGGGATTGTGGTGTGGTCATCCCCCTGGGGAGTAATTTCTCACTTTCTGCATCTTGTCTCTGACTCTCTTTGTCTCTCTGGCAAGCCCATAGGCCTTATAGCAAAAATCTCTCTCTTTAAAAAAACAAAAAACTAAAAACTGAAAACAAACTCATCCTCTTAATTCCTATTTTAGTGGCTATTCATTGCCTGAACTGTATTGTGCATACCAGCCCTGGTGCTTGGGTGAATGTTTGCAGTTATTAGAGACCAAAGGGTTCTCTCAAGCACACTTTGTTCCTTTCATTTAACAACAAATTATAAATGGTGGCATTCTCATGTTGGTTATAAACCTGGGGTGTCTACCTTGTACAGTCACCCAGAGTGATTAAAGATGGAAGCTGTTATTGCTGACTTCTACATTCATATTGCAGGGCAGGTTATCTCATGTCACTTATGACACATCAATGACTGAAGATCTGCCACACAGAATTTACACATATGGCTTCTCTTCCATATGAAACTGTATGTCAAGGAAGAAATAGAAGGGACTGCAGGAAATTTCACATCGATTCTAGAATGCTTCTCAAATATGTGCCTCCTTTGATGTTTACATTTTACAGGTATGGCTGGAGATTCTTCCAAATTTACTAAATTTATAATGTAATGTCTTCTTAGGTTGGAAAATGTGCTGAAGGCACTTATCATCCTTTTTAGTGTGTGTTCTCTCATGTCATCTAAGGGGGAAAGACTGAAAGCTTTCTCACACATGGCATTTGTATAGTTTCTCCCCAGTATGCATTTTCACATGCTAAGAATATCTAATAAACTGAAGCCTTTCTCACATTCATGTGCAGCCAGAGGAAATATCTGCAGAATGAAGTCTTTCTCCTAGATTGTAGTTTGGTTGTCAGTGTGGGCCACATTTGGCTGTGAGCTCCCTAGTGACCAATGCTAAGAGGGATCTAAGACTTGTCATGAATAAGAGGTGAAAGTAAGGTACTATAAGAGGATGCCAGGTCTTCCTGATGCTCAGGCCTAGGAGCTCTGTTAGCCAAACTTTTCATACCAAGGGCCTCAGAGGAAGAGGTAGTCAACTCTTGCCCACATATATGGCCATGTGTGGGTCTTAGCACTTCGTCAACACTGTCCCTTAAGGGGGCCTCAATGAAGCTCAGACATCAAGGTCAGATGGTCCTGGCCCTGCCACGTACATTTGACACACTGTATACACCTGTTTGGAGCCTGTGGAGAGACCAACAGACCATCTCCTTCAGCTTCTCCCTGGCTCCCCTTTTGTTGATGAGAATTGATGAAAATGTTCAAAGTTGTAATCCTTGACAAAAATCTTGCGACAGATGTTAATGCATGGACGGTCAAAAGCAGCCAATATTGCATGGTAGATTTTATCTTCATTAAGATGTGTTTTGCATCAGAATCACCAGAGACATTTGTTAAAAATACAGCCTTCTGGGATCTTCCTGAATAGAATTCTGGCTGGTGGAGGCCTTGTCATATACATTTGACAAATTCCCATTGTGAACCCCATGTTTATTGAAGCTTGAAAACCAAAGGCACTTGACTGATTAAGATCATGAAGACTTGCTTTCTCACTTTCCCTCTCTCTCTGTCTGATGACTAGAGCAAGTTAAAGATGATGATGATGATGATGATGATGATGATGATAAATCTTTTAAAAAAAGGTCATGGGAGTTCATTGAGGCTGCACCTGTTTCTAATTGGATGAACTTGAGCAAGTCGCTTTGCCCATCTAAGCCTCTAGAATAGTATCTTATTTACATGGCTTAGAATTAAACATTCTTTTGGGTCCAAGTAATACAAACAAAAGCCAAATGAAATCAGACAAAATAAAAGTGAAAACATAATAAAGATTGAATTGTATGAGAGAGATGGATCTAGAGATCCAAATGGTTCATTAGATATTGCTTTCCATCCGCCTCTCAGCTCTCCTCCCTCTGTGCCGAATTCATTCTCAAGCAGGTCTGCTGCAGGAGGCAGCAAGACACCCACCATTAGCTCCAGCTTAATTGTCTTCAGAGCTGGTGACCCTGCAAAAATAACTGAGCTCTCTGCCCCCTATACTTGAGTTTGGTGGGAGGTTGCATCGTGGGAGGTGATTTCCAAGGCCCTGGGGTCCTGTGCTTAATGGAGGGGACTGGGTACTTAGCCAGGTGCCTACCTCATGAAGGTGCCCCAGGTCACATGGAGTGCAGAAGAGGCACTAGCCCCAGAGGAGCTGATCTAAGGCATGTCGGGGCCCTGCCTGACCCTGGTGGACATTTCCTGGTGTTACTCCCATGGGTGTGCATGGTACAGGCTTGTAGGACCCAGAGATCTGAACACCTGGTGCTGGAGCAGAAGTGCAAACTGTCCCTCTTAGCTTTAAAGGCCCCTCAGGTGGGTTTTCTGTCCCAGCTGCACTAACGATAGGGATCTGAGTAGCAGGCAGAGACTCCCACAAAGCATGTACATGGCCTTCCTCTCCAGCCCACAGGGAGTACTATGCTGAGTAACCTCTGAAGAAGAACCATTGAGGAATAATTTATCTGCAAAATAATATAAAGCTCCTGGTCCCTGTTTACCAGGTAGATAAAGAAATCATAGTTATCAAAGGCAGTAAAGTGTTCATTAAACTCGATACAAGGTATGTATTTAAAGTGTCTGGATGTTTCCTGATGGAAGCATTTTCAAGGGCATTTCGCTCAGCTGCTGTTGTCATTGGCTATTTGCATGGGAAACTAACATTTACCTTGAAGAAAGGTCAGGATGGAGATGCCCACAAGGGATGTGAAGGAGAAAAGCTCTAGTAAGGATGGGAGATGCTCCCTGGTGGGCGGTGGAGCTGCCTCTGTGAGAGGGCCCTCACACGGCCTCAGCCACAGCAGCTGCAGGCCCCTGGCATTACAGAGGACTGGACTGATCTGCCTGGACAGAGTTCCTCACCTGGCCAGAGTTAGGGGTGTGGACATCTATTCCGTCGGCCAGCACCTTATGTCATTAGCATCCATCTCAGCTTTCAGGAAGGCAAATTTCTAGGGAGTTTGGAGAAGGAATCTCTTAGCCATTGGCTCATCCACAGGGCAACTACTATTCAAACTGTCACGAGCATGGACTGCCCATGAAGGCCTGGGTCCTTTGCAAGAACTCCAAAGTGTGTATGTTTTCCCCTATGTCACCTGAGTAAATATAGCTGTCATGGAGGCAGGAGCTTCTTGGGGAACATGTGTCTCTCACTAATGTGGTTGATGATAATGTCCTTGACTCAAGGTGCAAGTCTCAGGTCCCCAGAGGAAAGCTGGGGTGACTGGATGGTTCTCTAATCAACAAGTTTAGTACTTAGTTCTTACTGAACCATCTGATTGAAACCAGTGGCATGAGTAGTAGGTTTTCTTCAATGGGACTGTCCTCTCTACCCTGGTGAGTGACGATAATGAGGTTCTGAACTGTGAGGATAATTTAAGGAGGAATTCTCAATTTCTAGAGCCTGGCAGACAACAGTCATCTGGAGCTTTAGCCCATGTCCAGACAACACTTGTGCCCAGGCAGAATCTGCTTTCTAAGCAGCCAGAGGAGAGAAAGGCCGAATATCACACCCAGTTAGTTGCCAAGTGCTCTGCATCTCCTCCTCCACCTGTGACTCACTCACTCACAGGAGGGAACATTCTAGCTGGGGAACACAACCTGTGGCTCATCGCTGGACACTGCTGTGACCATCTTTGTACCCCCTAGCTCAGACAAGCTTTCTGTCCCCATAACCTCTCCTGTGGGAGGGTTCTCCCAGCATTGCCCTGGGGGTGTAACCTGGGATGCTAAGGACAGCTCCTCACCTGTAACAGTGTGTTCTATCTCAGAGGACAGCCAGTGGCTTACAAATCATAATACTGAGAGCAAACTTTTACATACCAGACATTTTGGTGGGCATCCTAGAAAGGGTTAAATCAAAGCTGCAGCTTCTCACTCCCCCCATGCAAGCACTGTGCTGCTTTGGCAGAGAAATATTTACAGCACAGCTCCTGTGTGATCCTACAAACAGAACAACTATGGTAATAGTTCTCCCAAAGTCTCTTCTTGCAATCAGAGCAAGTTGTATCATCGTTTACATATCACATCCAGCCAGCAGCTTCACACGTTCTACTTAGCTCAAGGCGTTAGCTCACAGGCCTGGCTGTCACAGCACACATCCCATCGTGTAGCACAAACACAGTTTGCATATTGGCCTGGCTCAGTAGCCGAGGAGAGGAGGGTTCCTACCATATCCGTGAGTTTGGGGTCTCTGGCTAGGGGAAGTAGGATCCCCATGGCAGTTGGTGGGTTTTCTGGGTGGGTCCAACCAGTCTTTTTTTTTTTTTTTTTTTAAGATATTTTTGGCTTGGGGCATGTTCACTCGCTGGAGAGAGACAGAAACAGTAAGAGAAAAAGAGAAAACATCCCCCAGGACAAATGGTCATGCCGCAATCCCTTCTCCTCTATTTTCTTCCTGGGATCTTGGGTGTGTATGTATATGTGCCCAGTGTGAATTTCAAGTCTCCGGGTCTAGGACTTGAACCGTGGTCAACCATGTGGGAGTCCAGCAACATAACACTATGGCATCTGCTGGCCTCCAACCAGTCTTTATAGAACGAGCATCAGAGAACCCATGGGCCTTGTCCTTGCCATCAAGGAGGTCACACTTATGGATGTAAGCTCCTCCTTGCATACAGTGAGGCTGACAAACAGGTTGACCTAGGATTCTGAGTAAGCAGCCAGGAGACTAGGTCAACAATTACTAAGGGGTCAGCTCTCTGCTGTGGCTGCCAGGGTCCCTTTTCTCCAGACAACCATGTCTATGTCTGGGGACTTACCAAGAGCTTTGTTGCAGCTTCACATCAATGAATACTGTGTAATCACAAAATTCCACAGTCCCTGCTGTATCACTGGCCACTTTTTCATGCACCATTTCTCCATAGAGTCAGCTAATTTCACTGTACCTCCAACTTCATTGTAAACATCTATAGGGTCTGGCCAGTTCCTCATCCCGACAGCCATAGAGCAGGATCAATACTGACCTCTATAACTGGTCACACTTCCACCTGTACTGTGATGGTGGGTGAAAGCATCGCTAGCCTTACTGAGGCTCTGGTGGCCAGAAGGATCAGGCCTCTCCAGCAGTACAAAGCAAGGACTGGCCTGAAGGGATAAGCATCACACTGTTCTAGAAAGCTCACTGTGTGACATTGGATATTACCTTGTCAATCTGTGCCTGATGGTTGCTCATTCATCTCTCCATTCAACAACTGACAGGAGAGCACTCTTACAGGGCACAGCCATGTGTGAGGCTCTGGGATGACCTCATAGCTCTGGTGCACAAGCCAGGAAGCAGGCAGTAGATGGTGTTGATGAGGCAGTGTGCAGGTACTGAGGAAGGGGAGTGAAGGAGCTATTTTGGGAGGTGGGGAATGCTGGTCTCATACTGAGCCTTGAAGGGTGAATGGTTGGGCATCAAGAGAAAGGAGTGTCCTGCCTCTTAATTTCACATGGACTAGACTGTTCACATCTTGGCAGGCTGTAAGCACAGCAGTGTCGCTGAGCAGATTATGTAACTTCAGGGCCTTCCGAGATCAAGCACGAATCTCCTGCTCACAGGTCTGTTTGTCATGAAATATGGGGGTCCAGCCTGTGACCTGCATCTAAGTCTGCCGTACA
Source organism: Tupaia belangeri chinensis (assembly GCF_000334495.1). Taxonomy (NCBI): domain Eukaryota; kingdom Metazoa; phylum Chordata; class Mammalia; order Scandentia; family Tupaiidae; genus Tupaia; species Tupaia belangeri. The sequence continues at coordinate 5,486,905 of NW_006159510.1, forward strand.
TGCCCTTCATTCTGCTGGGTCCACGGCATGTTCTTTCTGTGGTGGTGGCAGAGGTGCAAGAGAAGCCAGGTCCCTCAAATGCATTGCAAAGCCCTGATGACAACATACCCACCGGCACCCAAGCACTCAGAACCCAGCCTGCAGGCAAAGGGCAGGATGAGGCTCACCCCTAAAGCCCTAAAATGGTGAATCTTATCTCCACGCCTCCCTTGGTCCTTGTACTCAGAGCACACAACTGTGCCCATGAGCACAAAGTCCGCAGGAACCCTTGTGTCTCTAAGATTAGGTTTGAATTCCTGAAGCCATACCCCCAGATGAGCCTTGTCCCACCCCCACTAGTATGTGGTCCCAGCTCTGCTCTGCACCTGCTGTTTGCAGTTTGTGCTGAGTAGTGCCCGTTTTGCTTCCATCCCTTCTAGGAGATGTTCTGTGCCCCTTCAGAACATTGGTTTAAATTGTGGCCAGTGTATTGGGAGAAGGAATGGGATCCCATCCTAAGCTCTAGCCTTTGGTCCCACTCTCATGGTATCCATTGTGTTGGGGGGTGGGGGGTTTGCTAGCAGAAGGAAGCTGGATGAACACTGAGGGGTGGTCTTGGAGAACTGTCATGAGGTTCACATCTCTGCCTGGAATGGGAAGTGGGAAGTGGGTTGTAATTAGGGCTCAGAGTGGTCAAAGGGGATCCTCTTTTGGGCAGGACCCATACCCAGGTCAGAGGAGACTATGTTCATGGGGGTTGGGTGACCTGGCTCAGGGTGGCTCATCTACTTCCTGGCCCTCACCACAATGAGACCAGCTTGATTACCAGGGACATAGGGACATGGACAGTCCTCCCTACCCAGGTCTGAGGAGACTATGTTCATGGGAGTTGGGTGACCTGGGCTCAGGGTGGCTCATCCACTTCCTGGCCCTCACCACAATGAGACCAGCTTGATTACCAGGGACATAGGGACATGGACAGTCCTCCCTCTTGGGGACTTCAGTCAGGCATAGAGACAAAGTCAGTGTCTACTAACACTGAAGAGGGAGGCGGGAATCAGCATTTATCGAGCACCGCTATGTACTTGACTTTGCATGGGACACAGTGGAGTCTAGACTTTCACCTGCCAACTGTGAAACTTTGGAAAGGCCACTTTAGTCTCCCCAAGGCTTCATTTGCTCATCCTTACAATGGGCAGAACCACCCCTTTCTAGCTTTGAACTAAAAGGATGAGCTGTGACAGATCTAGGTCTGCTCCCTTCTGCCCTTGGCAATAGTGAATGTGGCCCACGGAAGGATCACTGTGAAATGGGGTTCCTTCTTTTCCTCGAGGATTCTTGGGAGCATCACTGGGATTATGCCTCCCAGCTCCCCTTGTGCCTAGGCCTGAAGCACGCACACTCCAGAGTAAGATGGGACTGGGGCTGGCTCTTTCTGCATCTTCCATGTCCCTGCATATGTTCTAGGACCTGCCGGCCTGTGTTTCAGAGGGACATCCCACCCTACTCCACCTCATTACCAAAGGAGGTACCCATGAGTTGATGGAACCCGCCATGTCTAGGTTTCCATGGTCAAACCTGGGACTCCTTAGGTAGCCTCAAAGTGCCACTACCTCAGAGGGCAAAGGCAACATCTCTGTTAAGCAGGTGGTTCACCTCTGGGAAGAAGGCTACAACAGTGGAACACAGTGGCAGTGGGTGCCAGGAATTAGTAAGGATTTTCTCACAATTTTTTGAAATGTGACTGCAAATAAAAGAATCACTAGATTAAATACACAATTTAATTTACTGGGCCAAGATTCAATTTGCCCTGCAATTTAAAATGGTGGTATTCACCGCTTTGCCAGGCACATGGGCTGGGCAGGTGTTGGAGCAAGAAGCGATTGTCATTTCAAAGCTATCGACCTACACAGAGTCCCACCGGGCCTCAAATAGCCAAGAACCCAGAAGGCTGCTTGCCTGCTGGACGGTGAGCCAGGGGCTGGCAGGGAACAACTCTTCACCAGGAATCCAGCACAGAGTGTCGTGTTTGCAGCGTGAAAACGCATCCCGAGGCTAGCCGTGGTTACGCAGTTGTAATGCAGCTCCCCGATGCTGAATCCACTGGGAAGATTCCGGGTTGATGTCTGGAGAACTCCTAGGAAGGCAGATGTGCTCATGGCCGTGATCCAGAGCTGGCTGAAGCTAGAGGTATAAATAGTGGTGTAAGATTGTGTTGGGAGGGGCCGGCAGGTGGCATGGTGATTAAGGGCGCTGGACTCCCACATGGGGACTGCAGTTCAAGTCCCGAACCTGGCAGCTTGCTTTCTCACTTTCTCTCTCTCTCTCTCTCTCTCTCTCTCTCTCTGCTCAAATAACGTTAAGCAGGTGGTTCACCTCTGGGAAGAAGGCTACAACAGTGGAACACAGTGGCAGTGGGTGCCAGGAATTAGTAAGGATTTTCTCACAATTTTTTGAAATGTGACTGCAAATAAAAGAATCACTAGATTAAATACACAATTTAATTTACTGGGCCAAGATTCAATTTGCCCTGCAATTTAAAATGGTGGTATTCACCGCTTTGCCAGGCACATGGGCTGGGCAGGTGTTGGAGCAAGAAGCGATTGTCATTTCAAAGCTATCGACCTACACAGAGTCCCACCGGGCCTCAAATAGCCAAGAACCCAGAAGGCTGCTTGCCTGCTGGACGGTGAGCCAGGGGCTGGCAGGGAACAACTCTTCACCAGGAATCCAGCACAGAGTGTCGTGTTTGCAGCGTGAAAACGCATCCCGAGGCTAGCCGTGGTTACGCAGTTGTAATGCAGCTCCCCGATGCTGAATCCACTGGGAAGATTCCGGGTTGATGTCTGGAGAACTCCTAGGAAGGCAGATGTGCTCATGGCCGTGATCCAGAGCTGGCTGAAGCTAGAGGTATAAATAGTGGTGTAAGATTGTGTTGGGAGGGGCCGGCAGGTGGCATGGTGATTAAGGGCGCTGGACTCCCACATGGGGACTGCAGTTCAAGTCCCGAACCTGGCAGCTTGCTTTCTCACTTTCTCTCTCTCTCTCTCTCTCTCCCTCTCTGGTCAAATAAAAATAAAAAATAAATATTTGATTAAAAAAAAAAGATTGTATTGGGTTTGCCTGCTTCTCTGTTTCTCTCTCTGTCTTGGAAGGAATAAATAAAAATAAAACTTCAAAAAGGCATCTTGCCAGGAGAGTGCACATTTTTATTTTTCAAAATTCTAAAAGATAAGCCAAATCTATGGCGAGAGAAAAGTTACTATTCCCAGAGCTCTGAATAGAAGATGAACCTGAGGCAGAGCAATGGGATTTATATACAATAAAGTCTGGGAGTTCCTGGAGTCCCTGCCCGTCTCAGAACTTAAAATGCAAAGACACTGTGCCCAAAACTGAACTTGATGGCAGAGACAGGCTGTTCTACTGACACAGGTTCAGGGGCTGCCATTATATACAGAGCAGTAATACAGTCCCCTGAGTTTCAAAGCCCTGGGATTATCATAAAGCTCAATGCTGAGTGATGTTTCCAGGTTTTCTAGAATGCTATAATAGAGTGTCACCCCAGGAACTAACATTTGCCTAATAGTACCCCTGCCGTTCAGACTCCTGACTGCAAATTATCCTGGAAATTAAAGGAAGACTAAGAAAATGAGGTGTGTGTGTCTGTGTGTGTGTGTGTTTAATTTGCCAGAAGACATGTGTACTTGCCAGAGAGAGACAGAGAGACAGAGGGAAGGAGAAGGAGAAAGTCCCCCAAGGGGGTGTGGTCATGTCACAATCCTTTCTCTTCCATTTCTCCATTCTGTAGGGATTTGGGGCATACACGCACATGCTCCTGGTGTGTTTTTCAAGTTACCAGGGCTGGGATTCAACTATACAGTTAGCCATGTGGAACCCAGCTCCCTTCACCACTAGGCCATAGGGACAGCCAAGGAAATGACTTTTTATTTTGAGAGAGATTTTTGCTACAGGGTTTATATGCTCACTAGAGAGACAGAGAGATGGAGAGACAGAAAGCAAGAAACCACCCCCCACGGGATGTGGCTATGCTGCAATCCCTTCTCCTCCATTCTCCTCTTGGGATTTGGGTATGCACTCACACATGCCTGGCGTGAGTTTCAGGCTTCTGGGTCTGGGACTTGAACCACAGTCAGCCACCTAGAAGTTCAGCATCTTAACCACTATGCACCTGCTGGCCCTGGAGATGACTTTTGATAGGGCAGGGGGCATAATAATTCTCTCTGGAATACTCCAGTGACAGAGGCTGGCACTAACTCTGCCAGGCCAGCCTTGCTCTAACTGTGCAGGGCATCTGAGCTCCTGGCAAGTTCCTTAAACTGAAGCATCGCTTCCTAGGCATTGTGTTCTTCACCTACCACCTTCATTTATGCCCATATCTGTGCAGAATCTAGTTATTTACTTAATAAAATATCTTCCTTCTGAATAACTAGTTTTACTTAGATAAATGTTTACACAGAAAACTTTCAGTCATGGGTTTGATGTTTTAGTAATACGTCCCTCTTAGTACACATGAAAACTTAATGTTAATTATTGTCAGATTAATCATCCAAAACTTGTAAACAAGCCAGAAAGATCAGTAATATCAGGGAAGGTACTTGAGACCTGTCCAGGGCAAGGACTTAGCTCACCTCCTGTTTCCTGTTGATTAGGGGTGTCCCTGTTAACATGTAGAGGTTAGTCTGGTAGAGATAATTTCTGTCCAGGGGGACATATAATCCTACAGATTTAAGACCTGTTGGGCATATAACCAGGATCTATGACCCAGGATCTTAACAGTCCTTTGTGCAATTGCCTGTAAATGTGCTTGCTTCTTAAATTGCTCACCAACCGGTAACATCTTACTCCTTCTCCCATTAACTAATGAGTTAAATTAAATTCTTGACCTGTCCATTTTCTATTTGCTTAAGAATCTTTAAAAATTATAGCAGTCTCAAACTTTTTCAAGTACAGGAGGTACTGCCTCCTCTGGGACAGAAGGCGGGGACGAGGAGGGAAACAGGAAAGTTGGCTTGGTGGTCTCTCAGCAGTGTGATGGGGGGAAGGTAGCTGGCTGTGCAGAACACCTGTTTCTCCCTCCCTCCTTCCTTCTTCCTGCCCCTAATTATGTGCCCTGACTGTGACAGTCTGTCTCTGGTCTTGGTGGGGACAGAAGACAGGAAGTAGGCAGTAAGAGATGCTTTCCTCTCTTTGTCTCATGAAAGAAAAAGAGGAAGAAAAGAAGAAAGGAAGGAAAAACTTTAACAATGAAAATGGAGCTACATGGTGGCATGGCAGTAAAATCCAATACTCTGTGAGGCTGACCCACACAGGAAGGTTCCAGGTTCAGATCCAGGAACCTCCCTCCCTGACTATATGGGACGTACATGTGCCCATGATCCAGAGTTTTTCGAGGCTGTAGCATCAAGACCCCATTGGGGGTTCTCTCTCTCTCTCTCTCCTTCTTTCTGTCTCTCTGCTCATGGAAGAAATAAATAAATAAACTTAGAAAAAAACTACCCCCCCCTTTGGAGCCAGCCCGTGGTATGGTGGTTAAGGGGGCTGGATCCCACATGGCTGATTGCACAGTTCAAGTCCCAGACTCAGTAGCTTGAACATACAGGGTGTGTGTGCATGCCCAAAACCCTGAGAGAGGGGATTGTGCCATGTCTATCTCCCCTGGGGAGGGATGCTTTCTCACTTTCCCTCTTTCTCTCCTCTCCATCTCTGTCTCTCTCTGGAAGTGCACATTCCCTATGGCACATGAAAGAAAGAAGAAAAGAAAGAAGAGAAAGAAATAAAAAGGAAGGAAGGAAGGAAGGGAGGGAGGAAGGAAGGAAGGAAAGAAGGAAGGAAGGAAGGAAAAGAAGAGAAAAGAAGGAAGAGATGGAGGGAGAGAGGAAGAAAGAAAGAGAAGGAAAAAGAAAGAGAAATAAAGACCCTAACCTGTCTGAATTGGTTATGCCAAAAGGCCCAGCCCTGACGGAACACAAAATTCTAACCTGGAAACTGGTGAGGGAGAAAGGTTGGGGCCAACAAGGAAGTGGGAAATGGAGTTGTCACTGCAAAGGGGTGAGGGGTCTCCTGAGAAGGGAGACTTAACTGAAGTCCCTCGGTAGAGCCCCCTCTCTCCTCCTGTGCCCAGCTGAGGCTCTGCCTGCAGGATGGGCTGCTGTCCTCAGATTAGAGAAGTCTCAGCTTCACAGGGGACCTTATACAGGAGACCCCACACAGGACTCTCAGGCCAGTCTTACCGTGTCCTTTCTTCCTCCAATTCCCCCAGATGATGTCCCTTCAAAACCTCCTTTGAGGTGCCTTCCATTCCTTCATTTGCACTTCTTGGTAGAACAATCAAGACAAAGAGTGAGGCCGCCCTTCTGCCACATCTTGGAGAGCCCCCAAGGTCACCAGGGGGCTCTTGAACAGGCTGAGGAGAGGAGCCCAGGTATCACCAGGAGGAAGGAGGCTGAAGGACGGGCCTGCTCAGGCTAAATGTTTGGGTGAGCTCAGCCAGAGGTGCTGAGTCCTAACCAAAATTATATCTTACATTGCAAGTTCCTGATAAGTACCTGTGTGGGAAATAGGCTCTATTTTTGTTTGGTTGCTCATAATAATATCTTATAATTTAAAAAATGAGCTTCCTGCAGTGCTAACAATCTTTCCAACTAGGCTTGCACTTTTAGTCTAATCAGTAGCCAATGTTATCACAGTTTTCCTACAAAGGGAGTAGGCACAACTAACATCCTTGGTTGTATTATAGTCACTTCCAAGGGCAACTTCAGGACAGTCAATGACAAAGTAGAAGACAAATAAATAGAAAGGAAGAATGTGCTTTCTTCCTTCCCAACTAGTGCAGGCTGGTCTGAGAGTTTTTTCATGTCTAATGTATGTGATTTATAACTTAGGATCAGGCACATGTGGTGTGTGGAGAGACGTCTAGATTCCCCCACGTAAGAACACACAGAGGCTGTTTAGCTGTAAGTTGGTGTCATGCAGGAGTCAGCACCGTCACTGGTGTCTGCAGGGAGGGCAGTGGGACAGTTTGCAGTGAAAAAGCACAGAGCTAGGTTCTTGGTGGTTGGAGCCGGCCAGCCTGGCTGCCTAGCTAGAAGCAGGCCCTCCTGTGCACTGGGTTAGACGAGCCTACTAGGCTCTCTCTGGTTGGCCCTGAATTGGAAGTGATGGGGATGGGGAGAGGTGGTGAAACTTAGGATGGTTACAGTCATTGACCTAGTCCTGGCAGTGGGCCAGCTGCTGCAGAGGTAATAGGTTGGAGGTCATGGGCAGCCCTGTCTGGGGTGGTCATATGTTGTCTGTTGGTATATGCAGTCTCATGACTGGCGTGCTGCTCTTTGCAATGGGAGGAAGTGCTGGTGGCTCTGTCACCTGCCCCCAAATCAACATTTACTTGTTGGAAACACACATGTGGATAATGTTGTTGGGCTGGGCCTTTCTGATCTATAGAGACGGTTCAGCTCCGGGAAAGACCTCTAATGAGATCCTTTGGGTGCTGCAGAGCCATAGGAATGCCCTGGAGCCCAAGGCTGGGGGCAGATGGAGGCTTGGGGGGTGGTGTCTAGCCCTCACTCCTTGCTACTCCCACCCCAGCTCTGTTTTGATCAATTTATTTACAGGTCCTCAGAGTTTAAAAAAAAAAAAAAGGGTGTATAAGATCCCTGAATCTAGACAGTTGGAAGTTAAAATCAAGAGGATTATTTTCTATGGGAAAATGGACTTGGGCTACCCAGCTCTTTTTTGATCAATTTTTTTACAGGTCCTCAGAGTTAAAAAAAAAAAAAAGGGTGTATAAGATCCCTGAATCTAGACAGTTGGAAGTTAAAATCAAGAGGATTATTTTCTATGGGAAAATGGACTTGGGCTATCCTTTGCCAGAGGGAAGACCCTTCTGGAACTCTCTTTAAATGGAGCATTTGGTGAAAAGAAAAAAATCATTGAGTTTGTCCTTCTTGTGCCCTAATGCCCTGGAACATAGGCTTGTCTGCCCCCTCCCCCCCTCAGAGGAATCCCGGCCCAGGGGGAGGGGGACCAGGTGTATTAGGCCACATGGCTGCCTCTTGCTAGGGGCTGTAATTGCCTCATTGTGTGGGTTCCAACCTTGCTTTTAATAGCACCCACACCATTACCAGGAGGAGGAAATGGATCCACTTACTCTGTGCGGATAAGAATTCCATTAATGTTCTAAGAATTCCATTAATGTTTGCTCTGACCTTTGCTAATTCCAGCGTCATTAGCAGTGCATACGTTTCAAAATCTCCTTAGTGCCAAAAAGCAGTAATGGGTGTCTGCTATGCTTGCTTAATGAGCCATAAAATGAACCAGTGGATGATTTGTTTCTTGCCATCAACCTCCTGGTTAAGTAATGGCCAGGACTGTGGAAAGGAGGTGATGCATCTTGTCACCCAGAAAACAGCTCAAGGCATTGGCTTTTCTAATCACAATTGATTAAAAGGTAAAAATATTTATATGCACAAACCTCGTTTTCCATTATCTTAATTTTTTTTCCTCAGTAATTAGTTTCTCCATCATCATTTTGGGAGAAAGCGAACATCATTGATCTTCGTTTCTCTAATTATCATCAACCTGAATAGAAGGCTTAAGCAGAGGCCGCTAGCCCCTCCTCACCCAAGTGCACCCCCTCTGCTCCTTCCTTCAATTCCTGTGGTACTCAGCTTCCCTCCCAGACTTGCCTGTTGGTGCCGCACTCACCTGTGCCTGCCCTTCCACTTGGCTTCTGCACACCAGTCCCTGTCAGTTCTTGTCAGCTCAGCAGGACCCTGGCCCTCTTCTCTGTTAGCAAAAACTGTATCTTGTTGTAAAGGAAAATTTTGAGAAGACCACACACCCATAATCTTGTTACTTTATCACATTGTCTTTTTAAAAAAGAATTATTTTATTTAACTTTATTTATCCATTTATTTATTTATTTATTTTAATTTGACCAGAGAGAGAGAGAGAGTGAGAAAGCAAGCTGCCAGGTCTAGGACTCAAGCTGCTGTCGGCCACATGGGAATCCAACACCTTCAACCACCATGCTACCTGCCGGCCCCCACTTTGTCTTTTAACACTGCTCACATCTACAATCATTTTCAGTGCTAATGTGGACATATTTTACATGGCTTCTGTCTTAGTATGTGTATAACATTGTTTAACTTATAATCAATCAGCACTTTTTAAAAAAAGATTTATTTATTTTTAAATTTATTTATTATCATTATTCTTCAATTTTGACCAGAGAGAGACAAACAGAGAGAAAGGGAGAGTGAGAAAGCAAGTCACCAGGCTTGGGACTTGAACTGTGGTCAGCCATGTGGGAGTTCAGCGCCTCAATCACCATGCCACCTGCTGACCCCAAACCTAAATCATTTAAAAATTTTAATTTATATTTAACCACATATATCTTTACAGTATATAGCATTTATTTTTCCAGCATGAATACCATGCATATCAGCCAAGATAAAGACATTATTATATACATAATTATTACATACATTATCATCAACAGTTTTTCTTTTTTTTTTTTTTTGTCAATTAAACATACTTTTTTCTTCCCCTTTCCCTCCTTCCCTCTCAACCATTACCCACTCCCGTGTAACCCCTATCCTTCCTATGTCTGGTATCTACCATTGCCCTCCCTGCTTCTATATCTTCCAAACTTTCAGTTTTTGCTATAGAATGCAGATAATCAGTCTATACTTAGTGGGGACATACAAAGTCTGTCTTTCATTGTCTGATTTGCTTCGCTTAGCATTAAGTCTTCCCATATTCATCCACTTTGTATTAGATGTCATGGTTTCATTGTTTTTTTTTATGGCTAAGTAGTATTCCACAGAGTACATATGCCACATTTTTCCAATCTAATTATCTATTTTTAGACATTTGGGTTGATTCCATGTCCTAGCATTTGTAAATAATGCTGCAATAAACATGGATGTGCAGTATTTTTCTGACTAGGGGCTTTTCTGTTCTTCGGGTAAATACCTAAAAGTGGAATTACTGGGTCGTATAATAGTTCTATTTGCAGGTTTCTGAGGAATCTCCATTTCATTCTCCAAAGTGGTTATACTAATTTACATTCCCACCAACTGTGTAAGAGAGTTCCCTTTTCACCACAGCCTCTCCAGCACTTATCATTATTAATTTTTTTCATTTTAGCCATTCTGACTGGGGTTAAATGGTATCTATTGTGGTTTTGATTTGCATTTCTCTTATGATAAGAGATATCGAGCATGTTTTCATGTTTTTTGGCCATTTGAAAGTCTACTTCAGAGAATTGTTCAGCTCCTTTTTCCCATCTTTTAATTGGATTGATTATTTTTTTGTGCATAAGCTTCTTGAGTTCTCTGTATATTCTGGCTATTAGTCCCCTAACTGAGGTATAATTTGCAAATATATTTTCTCCCACTCTGAGAGTTGTCTTCTCACTCTACTTATTGTTCAAACCTAAGTCATTTTAAAAACCCATTGTAGGGACCAGCTAGTGACGTGGTGGTTAAAGTGGTTGGATACACATGGCTGACTTTGTGATTCAAGTCCCAGACCCAGCGGCTTGAAAAACACACCAGAATGTGTGGTTGCCCAAAATCCCAAGGAGCATGGAGGAGGATTGCAGGGTGACCATCCTTTATCTTTATCTTTATCTCTATCTCTGACTTTCTGGTGAGCACATGTGCCCTATAACAGAACAAAAACCTTTCATTGTAAATAATTGCATTGTATTCTAATAACTTCATAAGTCATAATATACCTTCCCATACCTCAAACGCCGATTTTTCCCTCCACATAAATACTTACATCACAAATATCTTTAGGAAGTTTGTCTTTTTGTGATTGTTGTTATTTTGCTCATTTATTTCTTCACTTGAATAATCTCCTTGTTGATTTGATGAGAATGGATCTTGGTTTTCAAAAAAGGCTGAGCAGATTTGCAAGGCCATACCCAGCTGTTTTAGTTCAAGCTTTTTGTGGGTTTCCAAAGGAAGGAGAGGAAGACAGAGCCAAGGGAAAGGAGGAACACACAGAACCTCAAAGGGCTCTCTGGGCTCTGGATAGGACACCCTCAGGTTTGACTCCCTTCGTTTTATCCCCTCCCCTCAGGTATTCACTGTTATGATTGCTAACATAGATTAATTTTGCCAGTTGTAGGAGATTCTGTAAATGCACAGTATAGTACGTTTGTGTCAGGGTCCTTTGATTGCAGCATAATGGCTGACACTTATCCAGTCATAGTGTTGTTGTTGGCAGAAGCAGTGGCTCCTTATTTTGCACTGTTGCTTAGTGTCCTTTCATACCACACTTCAGGCATTGGTTCTGTGATTTATGATCATTGATTGGGTCGTATGGTAGACATGTGTACATCAGCACCTTCTGGTATCCTTGCCTTGTGTTTGCACGATGTTAAAGCAGGTTGCCCGTCCTCCCAGATGGGGCTGTGGACACTGTGACACCTCTGTTGGCCTCTCTTGCACTCCTTCTAGGGGAGCTGTCTGCCATGTACTGTCCTATGAAGAGGCCACCAGGCAACAGCAACGTGCCAGGAAAGAATTCTGTGTGTTCTCCCAATAGCCACATGAATAGACTTGGGTGGTAACCACAGCCCAGGACCCCTAACCCACAGAAAATGTGAGAATAGAAATGTTAAGTTGTGGAGTATTTGGTAAATAGCAATAGATGAGTAATACATATTGTTACCAGGCCATTTGATAACTTACATAAAGCGCTGAGCTCTGTGCATGCAACAGAGCAGCACCTCAATGTTCTCCTTTCACAGAGGTTATTTTCCCAGTTAGAAAACTGGCTGCCTCAAGGCTGCATCTTGGCCCCACATTGCAAAGTTGGACCACAGTCTCACTTTCTGGCACCCTTTCTCAAGAAGCAGCTATGTCTAGTGAGGAGTTTGTATCTGGAACTCACTACTATCCTCTGCCACCAGATTGGCCTGGGTTGCTGTCCAAAGTGGGGATCATGGGCCTTTGAAAAACATGACCCTGGGGTTCTTACCCAGACATATTGCAGGGTGACCATCCTTTATCTTTATCTTTATCTCTATCTCTGACTTTCTGGTGAGCACATGTGCCCTATAACAGAACAAAAACCTTTCATTGTAAATAATTGCATTGTATTCTAATAACTTCATAAGTCATAATATACCTTCCCATACCTCAAACGCCGATTTTTCCCTCCACATAAATACTTACATCACAAATATCTTTAGGAAGTTTGTCTTTTTGTGATTGTTGTTATTTTGCTCATTTATTTCTTCACTTGAATAATCTCCTTGTTGATTTGATGAGAATGGATCTTGGTTTTCAAAAAAGGCTGAGCAGATTTGCAAGGCCATACCCAGCTGTTTTAGTTCAAGCTTTTTGTGGGTTTCCAAAGGAAGGAGAGGAAGACAGAGCCAAGGGAAAGGAGGAACACACAGAACCTCAAAGGGCTCTCTGGGCTCTGGATAGGACACCCTCAGGTTTGACTCCCTTCGTTTTATCCCCTCCCCTCAGGTATTCACTGTTATGATTGCTAACATAGATTAATTTTGCCAGTTGTAGGAGATTCTGTAAATGCACAGTATAGTACGTTTGTGTCAGGGTCCTTTGATTGCAGCATAATGGCTGACACTTATCCAGTCATAGTGTTGTTGTTGGCAGAAGCAGTGGCTCCTTATTTTGCACTGTTGCTTAGTGTCCTTTCATACCACACTTCAGGCATTGGTTCTGTGATTTATGATCATTGATTGGGTCGTATGGTAGACATGTGTACATCAGCACCTTCTGGTATCCTTGCCTTGTGTTTGCACGATGTTAAAGCAGGTTGCCCGTCCTCCCAGATGGGGCTGTGGACACTGTGACACCTCTGTTGGCCTCTCTTGCACTCCTTCTAGGGGAGCTGTCTGCCATGTACTGTCCTATGAAGAGGCCACCAGGCAACAGCAACGTGCCAGGAAAGAATTCTGTGTGTTCTCCCAATAGCCACATGAATAGACTTGGGTGGTAACCACAGCCCAGGACCCCTAACCCACAGAAAATGTGAGAATAGAAATGTTAAGTTGTGGAGTATTTGGTAAATAGCAATAGATGAGTAATACATATTGTTACCAGGCCATTTGATAACTTACATAAAGCGCTGAGCTCTGTGCATGCAACAGAGCAGCACCTCAATGTTCTCCTTTCACAGAGGTTATTTTCCCAGTTAGAAAACTGGCTGCCTCAAGGCTGCATCTTGGCCCCACATTGCAAAGTTGGACCACAGTCTCACTTTCTGGCACCCTTTCTCAAGAAGCAGCTATGTCTAGTGAGGAGTTTGTATCTGGAACTCACTACTATCCTCTGCCACCAGATTGGCCTGGGTTGCTGTCCAAAGTGGGGATCATGGGCCTTTGAAAAACATGACCCTGGGGTTCTTACCCAGCCATGAAGAAGGGCCAAGGTGCAACCGCACAGTGCTGTTGGTCTCATGGCATTAAGTACATGTCTATCCAGGCCATCCCAGGCCTCTTCCCTGACATGCCCACAGGAGACTGAGTATTCCCTCCCCAGGGAGGACTCATGGAGTTTCTAGGTAGGGCCTCCCACATCCACCACTCAGCACACTTATTCTCACTGTCTGCCAGGAGGAAGTATGCTCCGAAATGACGCTGACCAGACCCAACATCTACATCTCTGTTCCCATGGCTCTTGCTTCAACATCATGTCTCCAGGTGAGTATTTTAAATTCTAAGAAAACAGTTAACAACTTTTTTGAGTAGTATTGTGTTGAGAAGCGATCGTTTTACTTTCCAGTTTTTTTTTTTTTTTTAATTTACATTTATAGAAGTTAAAAAAGTCTCAACATGGGGACCAGCAGATGGCGTAATGGTTACTTCACTGGATTCCCACATAGTTGATTGCAGCTCGAGTTCAGACCTGGCAGTTTAAAACTCACATTGGGCACATGTGTGTGCATGCCCAAAATCCTGAGGGGAAAACGGAGGAAAAGGGATTGTGATTTGACCTTCCCCCCAGGGGGTGATTTCTCACTTTCTGTCTCTCTCTGTCTCTCTGATGAGCGCATGTACCTTATAGCAAAACAAAACAAAACAAAACAAAACAAAACAAAACAAAACAAAAAAACCAACAACAACAACAACAACAACAAAAACTCAAGAGTCATCTTGTTTCCCTGCTGGGATACACTTCAAAATTGTGTTAGATGAATGTCTATGGAGGGTCAGCTGCCTCAGAACAGAAAGCAAGGCACAGATGTCCTTGTGCACAGAAGAGCCACAAAGTTCCCAAAGGATCATCTCCTGGTGAGAGCTCCAGCAGGAGCAGGAGGCTGAGACACTGTGGGGACAGTACATCTTCACTATTAGATGGCGAGTGAGAGAGGGGTGGGGAGCCAAGGGTCACTCCTGGAATTCCATGAGGCTTCACAAATGAGCTCTATACCAGGCACAGCACCAGGGGCTGGGGAGCCCACAGCCAGCAGGGACCCTCCCTCACCTGGGTGTCAGAGCCTTGGATTTTTCAGGGTCTAACCCTCTCTGAAGGGATGAGTGAGAGGTGAGAACTTGGTAGGGCTCCCTGTGGGTGTTCATAGCTGATAGCAAAAGGTCTTTTGTACTTGTGCACCCCTGCCCCCTTGCAAGTCCTGGAGCACATTGAAACTTCAGTGCAGAAGGGCAAGTGGCCCATTCAGGCCCTCTTGTCACACGGGCTTCATGAGGAGAAGTAAGCAGAGGTTGGGCAGTTAGGGTGTACGGAAGAGAGCAATTGGAGACCAGCTGGGGAGACAGTGGGTTCAAGCTAGCCCCAGGGCAGCTTGCAGAGGGTGGATACATCCCAGCTCAGGATGGCAGCAATCATTCTCAGGATTCTGAGGGATGTTAAGGTGTTTTCAATAGAAATAGCCAAGCTCTGTAGAAATAATAATTATCATGGTTTATTCCAAGCATGACTGTGAGTGACCAGGTCCAGAAAACATAAAAAATATTTTCAGAGTCTTCAGATGCAGCAGTACTTTCATTCAGTACTGAGAGCAAGAAACACAGACAAAATTCTAAATCCATGTAAGGAGTCTTTTCATTGGTCTGGCCCCAAAAGGCAAGACATGTGAAAGTGGGGGCTTGTGGGTTACAGGTGGCTTTATAAATTCTTACGTTAGTAATTGGCTAAATACACAAGCCTTTGTCTCATAGAGACTTGGAGTTGGAGAAAAGAATGTCTGTGACTAACCTACATGTAGATAAGAAGGCTTTGCTATGTATCTGATGAGGCTATGCCAGGGTCAGGACATAAGGAGCTGCCCGCAATCACTGGACCAAAGCAGTCTGTTACAGCAAGATTAATGTTGGTAGATGTGACTCTCCCAGGCTCCTTGGAAAGTATTTTAGAATGGGAAGAGTAATCAGAAACCCGTCCTCAGTGCCTTGTCCCCAGATAAAGGGCAGGGACCTCACAGGGGAATCTTCTCTTTAGCTGTCTTGAGCCAACTCCTAGGAAAATACAGACAAGGGAGTTAACAAATGAATCATGAGCAAAAGCAGCGTGATTTGCCGGGGGACCTTGGGGATGCTGACGAGGGTCTTGGCTCTGCCATGAGACGGAAGGAGCAAACTGAAGCCTCATGAAGGCTCATTCCACAGAAACTGTGGGCATCTGTTGAAAGGATGGCCACAGGATTCCAGAAGGGCCAGTTTGGATACACTGATTAGTTTGGTGAGGTTGATTTCAGATTATAAATTTGGGTTTCTGAGTGCAGATGTGGACTCTGTGACCCAGTCTGCAAAGCAGCAACATCTCAGGTGCCTGGGGCCAGGGGTTCTGAGGGAGGCTCTGTACTTCCAGCACAGGATCAATACAAGGCCAGCCTGGGCTCTGGACACAGTACACCCCCAAGGGAAAAACCAAGCAGAGTGAGGGGCTGGTTTGCCTTCCTTGACATCAGGCTTGCAGAACGTGAATTCCAAAGGGTCACCTCCCTTCTTTTCTAAGACTCACACTCAGAAGTTGTACTCAGCTAGTAGTGCATACAGCAAAGCTGCCCACACGGCCCAGG
>NW_006159510.1:5504037-5510526 GCF_000334495.1 Tupaia belangeri chinensis
TGGAGGTAGTGTTGGCTGATGGTGGCATTCAGGAGCCTGACAGAGCAGCAGTGAATTTCTGTCACCTTCTCTGGGTTCCTCCAGTCCTGGCTTCACTTTTGTGAGCCTCAGTCTACAAATCAAGGCCAGGGATTCACTGCACGCCCCTGGTCAGTCTGGTGTGCAGAATAAGTAAGTCTCAGAGAGCTGACACATAGTAGGTGCTCAATGAATGTTAGCCACTACCTCCTCCCCATCACACCTTGCACGCCATGAACATCCTTGTGTTTAATCATTTGGGACCTGATGACTTTGCAGGCTTCTTTCTCATTAAACTGTGAGTTTGTCATCTCATTTTTTCATTTTCCTGGCATTTCCCTGGCTGAGGACGGAGCCTGGCATCTAGTAGACACTTAGTGGGATGTTTGTGCAATAAATAAGGGACAAATAGATGAACAGATTCATTAAAGGCCTCTATGTGTGACCCCAAAGGATCTATCCAAAGAAGGCACAGTGCAGCAAAGGATGGGTGTGACTGTCAAGGTCTGTCCCACATGAAGAACTCCAAGGTCTACTGGGAACGGTCAGCTTTGCCTAAGGATGGAACCTTGGTGGTTCTATTATGGCATCTCCTCCACTCTCTTTCCAAGAGCTCAACCAACTGTCTCTTAACCTGGACTTAGCATTTTAGATGGAATTGGGAAGAGAGAAATGGAGTGTGGACATTGGGGAAAGTTAAGGCCCAGGGTCTTGTGGAGCTCAGTTCACTTGGGCAAGGCCTTATCAGAGGATATGACTCTGGTCTGCAATTCTAATAGCCATGTGAGGAGGAAGCCCTGCTGCTCCAGGTTGACTCAGTGTAGCCCCTGGAGAATGGGGAGCTAATGCCCAACCTCCTGGAAGGGGAAGAGCAGAAATCTGGCTGGAGAAGCCCTTTGGCTGGAGAAGCCCTTTCCATGGGCGGTGCACACATACACATACTAACCCATGTGAATACAAAAATACACACACATCATGCATGTATGGGTGCATAGTACACATGTATGTGTTCAAGTTTGTGTGCATAAACATAAGCCTGCATGTGCACACAGGTGTGCAGCAGGATACTCCCGGTGCATCTGTGTCCCTCAGCTGCCTGTCAGAGAAACACGTCCTAATTTCCTTGTGAGAGGACTGTGAACAGTGCACAGTTTCTGTGAGGCATGTGCTGTCAGGACCTGCTTGGGAAGGCAGGTTATCTGTAGTTGATGGCAGAGAAGCTGAATGACTATCAGGAGATAGCTCTGTCCTTGTGGCTGTCTAGCAGAGCCCCTAGTACCCCAGTGCCAACCAGGCTTTGTGATCAGGTCTCTCTCCTTGTCCACCCTGGCCTTGCATTTCAGAGAGGCTGGCACCCATTGCTCCGGAGCCTGGCTCACTGAATAACCTCAGACACACACCAACCCTTGCTGGCCTCAGTTTACTCTTGTGTATAACTCGGGTGATGGATTGGAGTGTCACTAAGGACCATTTTAGTCCTGCTGGCAGAGGATTCAGTGCCTTGCTGCTGAAGTCCTGGCCGTTTTTTCCTGCATCCCGTGGTTTTTCTGACAAAAGGAGAACATGTTAGTGCTTGAAATGGTCTCACCTCTTGCTATTTTTGCAGGAGGCCTGAACGCAATTGTTAAAAATAGAAATAATGAGGGAAAGCAGAAGCTTCTGACCTTGAGTCACGAGGCCAGGACAGGGCTCCCAGGATCCTCTGCAGGCTCCTGATGATAAATGATCATCGCGCTGCATTTGTCCTTAGCTAATTTATCCTTGGCCTAGAGAGAAAGTTTCTGCCTTTTTTTTTTTTTTTTTTTTTTTTTTGGAAAGCTGGAAAGGATCTTCAGGCTTCATAGCTTTGCCTGGTCATTCCTTGGGCATTGGACCCTGCACTTTCTGCCTGGCCATGCTGTGTGGGGCTTATTCCAGGTGCTCTGTGGGCCTCACACCACCTGTGCTGCCTTCCAGCCAACATGGTGATCAGATATCTGGGTGTGTGCCTGGCACGACCCCCACCTCCCTGCTCCCCTGAGCTGTCCCCACCTTCTGCCCTTGGGAGGCCATATATGTCAGCAGACACTGGTACCTCCATGATGCGAGAATGACATTGTGGAGTGGGGCTGGGGGAGGGTGTACAGGACTCCAGCATCAGGCTGCTGCTATTCGCAGCTCCCTGAGGAACAGGCATTTGGGATGCAAGAGCAGTTTGCATTAGGGGAGGCTTCAGCGCCTCTTCCATAGCCTTTTCTGCCCAGAAGGATCTCAGGTGTTAGCATTTCTTTCTACTCTCCCTTCACACACACTGATGCCTGCTGCTCCATGCCATAGCCCTTTGAGGAGTCCCCAGGACCACAGAGAGAGGCAGGGGCCCTTCGCAGAGGCTGATGTCCTCCACCCATAGCACCTGTGACTGAGCTGCAGCATTGCCCTCCATCCCAAATCTCCATGGGTTTGCACCTTGATTTCTTTTTAAATCCAGAATGCAGTGCAGGCTCGCAGATTTACCTCTCTGTCTTCAGGTGCTAGAACACTGCATATTTTTCTTGAGTTTCTTGTCCCAAGGATAGAACCAGGAGGAAACTGACTAAAGGACTTAGATGCAAATTACAATCTTGGACAAAGGTATGTGGATGAGGCTGAGTGTTCAGGGGACCAGTGTCAGCCCTGATCCAGGCGGGGAGCCAGCAAGGAATCCTGGCCTGAGTGAGTACATGGGGTGATTCGGACACAGTGCTTGGGTGGGAGGGGCAGTGTTTAATTTTTGTCTGCTACACAGCAGATTTTAGCTTACTCCCATGCTGTCTAAGATGTGTAATTTCTGCCTAGGTTCTTGTACACACAAGATTTGCAGTGTGGCTCCTGCTGGAAAAGGTGTATAGCTGGGTATATATGTGTGCCACACTTATGTGCACAAAAATATACATGAACATGTATGTGTGTACACATATGTATATAAGTGAACACAAATATATTTACCTTATGTACAGGTGTGGAGGCGCCTGATACTTGCAGACCCGATTGCCAGTCCTGCATGGTTTGTTATCTTGTGCACAGAGGGGGAAACTGAGACTTCAGGGCACAGAGCTGGCCAAAAGGGTAGATCTGGGCTGGGGTCAGAGGTCCCCTTACTCAGAGAGACTCTGTGCCATCCCTTGTGCCCTGAGCACCTGGCCTTTCTCTTTGTTCCTCAGGGTGTCCTACAGCACCAGGCTCAGGTAGCACAGAGGAGACATCAATAATGTCCCCGAAGAAACAGCAATGGAGCATTTGGGGACCTCTGGTGCCTGCTATAGTCACTGGAGGGACTGGGGGCAGCAGGGTTGGCAGCAAGCAGCCTGAAGTGTTCGCTAGTTATCACAAGTTTACCCCCTCAATCCCAAACCTTTCCTCAGCAGATTAACAGGAAAGCCAGTGATGGGGAAACTCAAGTGGGGAGTGGAGTATAAGGGCCACCTGCTACCTGTAGATGGCTATAGGAACTTGCAGCTTATAAATACAAAAGAATAAATAGATGGGGCATTGTCTGGACACCTGGGTGAAGCTTTAATAAAGTGTAGGAATGTCCTTTATACCAGATGTGTTGAAGAAGAGGGAGAAGATGGGGAAATGAGACAATAGCATCTTTTGTGGGAAATATATCTATTTCTGGACAATAAAGATTTGTTCATTTTTCAAAAAAATAATAAAGAAAGAAAGAAAACGAAACAGCAATGAAGAAGTAGAATTTGCATTAAGTGTGAACTCAGGAAAGAAGCATAATACCTGGATTTGAGAAATGAGCAGAGATACCCACATGGTTGTTCTTTGTTTTAGCCAAGCAGATTCCAAGGTCTAGAGTCCTTGGCTCCCTCCTGAAGGCCAGTCTCAGCAGTGCAGGAGGCCCCTGCTCTTAGCCCCATGTCCTCATGACCCTGGAGGTGTACTGGCCATGGTAGGGTCTCTGCCTGTAGGCCCACCTGCTCTGCAAGGACTTGTCTGGAGAGATGACAGCCTCTGGGTTACACTGCACCTACCCCTCCTTGCTGAGGACCATGCATCTCTGATTTGTGTCCTCAAGCTTCAGTTTCCTCTAATGGGATGAGAATATCTTTCTGTGGGCATCCGAATCTGCAGTCTCTATTTGGAAGAGGCCCAGCACCAGCACCCAACAGGTGCTCAGTGAATGCTCACTCATGGGCTCTCATCTAAGAACCAGCCCAAGTGTCTCACTGTGGCAGTCTCTAATGTCAAATTTGCACCGAGCGTTTCAACCTCTCCAAGGAGAGGAGGAAGTGGGTCTGGCCTCAGCCTCGGCCCTGAGCCGATGGATCTCCAAATTCCATTATTGTGAGCTGGCAGGAATAGCTAACATTACACATTAGTTCCACCGCTATGATTTTAAGCACCAGTATTTTAAAGGTAAGACTGTTTCCCATAGTGGTCCTAGTAGCAACTGTCGAGGTTCTTAGATTTGCCAACTGGACCATTCACCAGACTGATGGATCTAAGAGAGAATTAATGCAGTGAGCACTCCTTCAGGTAGGAACATCAGCTCCAGCCCCGAGTGTTGTCTGTTGCTGGGTCCAGTGGGTGGTGTGGGGGTTAAGGTGTGGACTCCCTCATTAAGGTGTGGACTCCCTCATGGCCGGCTACAGTTTGGGTCCTGGACCTGGCAGCTTGCTTTCTCATTTTCTCTCTCTCTCTTGTGAAAGCATGTGTCCCATAGCAAAATTAAAACAAAACAAAACTTAAAAGATTGTTGCTAAATTGTGAAATTTACAAAAGTCATTATTTTAGCCACTGCTGGATAAATTAAACCAACTGACAGTGGCCCCAAACCTGCCCGGCTATAGGAACTTGCAGCTTATAAATACAAAAGAATAAATAGATGGGGCATTGTCTGGACACCTGGGTGAAGCTTTAATAAAGTGTAGGAATGTCCTTTATACCAGATGTGTTGAAGAAGAGGGAGAAGATGGGGAAATGAGACAATAGCATCTTTTGTGGGAAATATATCTATTTCTGGACAATAAAGATTTGTTCATTTTTCAAAAAAATAATAAAGAAAGAAAGAAAACGAAACAGCAATGAAGAAGTAGAATTTGCATTAAGTGTGAACTCAGGAAAGAAGCATAATACCTGGATTTGAGAAATGAGCAGAGATACCCACATGGTTGTTCTTTGTTTTAGCCAAGCAGATTCCAAGGTCTAGAGTCCTTGGCTCCCTCCTGAAGGCCAGTCTCAGCAGTGCAGGAGGCCCCTGCTCTTAGCCCCATGTCCTCATGACCCTGGAGGTGTACTGGCCATGGTAGGGTCTCTGCCTGTAGGCCCACCTGCTCTGCAAGGACTTGTCTGGAGAGATGACAGCCTCTGGGTTACACTGCACCTACCCCTCCTTGCTGAGGACCATGCATCTCTGATTTGTGTCCTCAAGCTTCAGTTTCCTCTAATGGGATGAGAATATCTTTCTGTGGGCATCCGAATCTGCAGTCTCTATTTGGAAGAGGCCCAGCACCAGCACCCAACAGGTGCTCAGTGAATGCTCACTCATGGGCTCTCATCTAAGAACCAGCCCAAGTGTCTCACTGTGGCAGTCTCTAATGTCAAATTTGCACCGAGCGTTTCAACCTCTCCAAGGAGAGGAGGAAGTGGGTCTGGCCTCAGCCTCGGCCCTGAGCCGATGGATCTCCAAATTCCATTATTGTGAGCTGGCAGGAATAGCTAACATTACACATTAGTTCCACCGCTATGATTTTAAGCACCAGTATTTTAAAGGTAAGACTGTTTCCCATAGTGGTCCTAGTAGCAACTGTCGAGGTTCTTAGATTTGCCAACTGGACCATTCACCAGACTGATGGATCTAAGAGAGAATTAATGCAGTGAGCACTCCTTCAGGTAGGAACATCAGCTCCAGCCCCGAGTGTTGTCTGTTGCTGGGTCCAGTGGGTGGTGTGGGGGTTAAGGTGTGGACTCCCTCATTAAGGTGTGGACTCCCTCATGGCCGGCTACAGTTTGGGTCCTGGACCTGGCAGCTTGCTTTCTCATTTTCTCTCTCTCTCTTGTGAAAGCATGTGTCCCATAGCAAAATTAAAACAAAACAAAACTTAAAAGATTGTTGCTAAATTGTGAAATTTACAAAAGTCATTATTTTAGCCACTGCTGGATAAATTAAACCAACTGACAGTGGCCCCAAACCTGCCATAATGATCCTCCCCTGGGCCTCCTGTGACCTTGGCCTCCCCAGGGACTCCAGGCTTGGGCTGCTTCCTCAGGTGACCCCCCTCCTCCATCTGAGTCTGAAAGAAAAAGAGAAACAGTTCCATGGATTTCTGTCCCCAGTGAGGCCACCACAGCAGGAAGTGGTAGCTGGATGTTTCTCCAAGGCCTTATTTGGCTGGGACAAGAGGCTACTTCCCAAACTGTCTGTCCTGGTGTTGGACATTTAGACTGTGCTGGGGTGATGTGGTGCCCAGTCAGCCAGGTCTATGGGTGACCGAGGGAAAG
>NW_006159510.1:5510982-5514941 GCF_000334495.1 Tupaia belangeri chinensis
GGGAAAGAGGGGGCTGGAAACACAGTAAACACTCCCCACAGGGACAGCAGAGGATGATGCACAGATGCCCTCGCACAGTCGGGGCTCAGCCAGCCTGGGGAACAGCGGCAGAGGACAGTCTGAGCCTTCCATCTGCAAACTCAAGAGCACTCACTGACATCTGCTGTGGCTGGGCCCTGAGCCTGTGCTGGGAGAGCAAAAGTGGCCTGACACAGTCCCTGCCTCAAGGGACACCTGACCTGTAGGGGAGACAGCATGCTTCAGGTAGGTGCCCCTTGTGTGATGGGGCCACCAGGGCTGGGGAAGATACAAACCCTATCGAGGAGGGCTTACAGTGATGTTTGAAGAAGCTCTTGAAGGATGCATAGGAGTTTTCTAGCAAGGAGGGTAGAAGGAATACCAGGCGAGGGGCCACTGGGAACAAAAGCTTCTGGAATCCAGATCAGTTTCCTGCTGTGCTTCCCTTTCTCATAGCCCTTAAGATTTCAGCAAATGTAGCTGTGATGGCTTTTGAGTTTCTAATGGTTAGAAACAGACTTCATGTTTTAGACTTTCAGTAATCTACGACTTCAACACCCTCTAGAAAGCACAGGCTTCCAAAAAAGATAATGGAGCTGCCTTGTGCAGGCAAGTGTACCAGGATATTCATGCTGGCGGAGAGTGGCAGGCTGGAGGAGTGGCCACACTGAGCCCCAATGTTGCTCATGTGGGGGGCCCAGGTCAGGCAGGAGAGAGGGGTGGGAAGATCGCCACTGGCACAGGAAGCAGGCAGGTCGTCCCAGAGACCCCTAGCAGGGCCCTGTGTTAGAATGACCCAAGGGAGAATTCAGGCCCAATGCCCTTAGCAGTGTCTTCTGGATCCAATGCCTGAATGCTGGTGTACCCTCTCCCCACCCCACCCATGTCCAGTCCTTATGCTTCTGAGATGCACACGGAGTTCTTTATATAACTGCCTGACTGAGCTGAGTGTGACCTGGAATATCAGTGCTTCTCACGCACAGCTGCAGCCCAGGCTCCAGCTGCCACCTCCTAGGCTGGCAACCACCCTACTTGGCCTCAGGGTTCTCGAGATGTTCCCCTATCCACCCAGCCCTGAGAGGAGCTGTCCTGGGTCCTTCAGGTGGAATGAAATAAAGAAGAAAGAGGCATTAGGACAAGAATAGTTCACTCTGGCTAAGGCCTTCCTGGGAAGGCTGGCCATGGCCCCCTGGCCCATAGGGCTGGTCTGAAGAAGGTAGGGCCATGTGAGATTTGACCACCTTAATCATCAGGGCATGGAGCCAGCCCTGACTTTCATATTTTTAAGTGGTTGAAAAAAACTCAAGGGAAGAATATTTTGTGACACATGAAAATTTATTCAGTATCCATTAATAAAGTTTTATTGGGACAGAGTCGTGCTCATTCGTTTATACATGTCCGAGGCTGCTTCAAGGCACATGGAAGTTTTTGCCATGAGGCAGTTTGACACTGGCCCTTTAAGAGCAGCAAGCCAACCCTGCTCTCAGGCACCTAGGGAGAGCTGGCTCCTTCATGGGCTCTCTATCCTCCTTTTTTCCCTCACTGCTCTGGCCCCCACACCTGCACTGCCTAGCCAACTCTGGAGTCAAGGGACATTTCCCTGAAAGCCCTTGATGACAAATATAGCCATACTGCCTCCCCTGCGTCTGAAGTCCTTAGCCACCTCTTACCTGTCCCCCCCCAGTTCAGAGAACAGACTCCCAACCGACTGTGAAGGTGATGTGCTGATGATCCTGGCCTCACTTAGGCTTTGGGAGTCTGTTCCGCACCACGTTCTTCCTGGCTGTCCTTGGGGTCCTACTCCTCTCCTGCTGCAAAACCCACGTTGTCTGTGTTGGGCTTATGAAAGCAACATCAGGACAGAAGTCCAAGAAAGGCCACGATAAATTAGTTACTATTTCTCAAGCCTTCTCTTGGCAGAAGAGAGATGGGTAAGTGTGAGGAACTGGGGAGAATAGCTCGCCTGATGGGGCAGATGTTTTGATGCTGAAGCAGCTGTACTCAGGGCACTGTATCCTGGAAGCTATTTGGACCACCTACATGCCCTCATGTGGACCCAAAGAAATGGCCGAGTGTTTGTAGGTGGAAAGATGTAGGGTGGCGTTTCCTCTTCTTTCTGGGTGAGGCACAGGCAGTGAAAATATGAGGGCATTTCTTGCATTGCTCCTTATGCATTCTGCTGCAGCAAGGACCAGCCCATGACCACCTGGTGCTAGATCCCTGGGCATCAACTAAAGAGAGGCATGTCATGGGTACTGTTCTGCTGCAGAGCCAGGGCCTCATCAGAAACCAGGAGGGTGAGCTCAGGGCCAGCAGAGTAGAAAGGGGGTGAATTGGGTGTCCCAGGTGCTGCTTCTTTCACATTTAGTGGTTTTAGAAAATAGGCTTTGTTTTTAGGTCCAGCTGGTTTCACAGGTGTTTAAAATAGCATTAACCACAGCCTAAACCTCCCTCTGTTCCTGGTGCGGCAACAACAGAAACACCCCGACGTTGGTTCAGTTTGGCTCCAGGCTCCAGGCTGCAATTCAGTGGGTTCTTCCACTTCTGGAGTCTCCATAGTTGTGGGATAATGTCAGCCCTCAATTGCCAGAGCCCTTGGGAGCATGGTGGCTTTGCCAGCTGCCCTGATCTAGAGGTCAATCTCCTGAGAATTCAGAAATGAGCAAACTGCCCCAGGTCACACGTGGCCCTGGGCTGCACTGCAGTTTTGGCTCTGCTGGCCTGAGCCCTGTCCAGAATTAGGACAAAGTGATTTCTCATATCTGGTACAGACTGGACTCAGCAGACACACCCTATTACTGGCAATGTATAGCTAATCCGAGGGCTCCCCTAGTCCATCCTGAAGACTGACAACCTATGGGAAGGTCAGGCGTACTGAGTACTGAAGCAGAGGGACCTAGAATTTTCTGGAAGGTTTGCTGCTGCTGCTTTGGCATTATTGTGAACACCCAGTATATCTCCATCTGTTGGCTCCTGCTTTCCTCACTTGTTGTTATACCATAGTTAAAGTCCAAATTGATAAGACCTCTGCAAATACCATTTAAATCTTCCCACATGCACTCTGCGGTGAGGGGCCATGGCTCAGCGTGTGCGTCTGTTTAGGAATGAGGATGGCCAGTGGGGACTTTTATACCCTTGCATGGGATGGGGGTTAGGTCTGGTCCTGACTCAGTGCCCCAGGAGGGTGAGCTAGGAAGGGCCCACTGTGGATCCTGCATCTGGTGTTACATTGGCCTAATGGATCTTTCTAGAAGCCTTGACTGCCTAGGATTGGGGTTGGGGGCTTCCCTGAGAGCGCTGGGGTTCAGGGCTCAGAGGACGCACTGTAGCCTCAGGATAACCTTCCCCTGGCTCCCTTTTGGCCCAGATCCCCCAGTAGTGCCTACATTCTTTGTCCCTAACTGTCTGCCAGGTGGGTGGAGTTGCAGCCCAGCTGATAGCAAAGCCTTGGGTGGGGTGAAGCCTCCTCTAGCTAACCTGCCCCATCCTCCTTGTCCTCAGGGTGGGCTACAGGGTCTTTGGGTCAGCTGACCTGTCACCAACTCTGAGTCTAGGACATAGTTCTCAGGGCCACTGTGGGGAGGTCCTCGCCTTCCCTCTGCAAACCTCCAAACTCGCCATTCACTAATTTAACTAAGCATCAAAAGAAAGCACAGTGTTCCATGCTCTCCCAGCCTGGCTCTGTATCTGTCCTGATTTCTATGTGGGGGCTGCTCTCCTGTGAATGCAGCTTAAGGCTGACTTAGCTCAGGGGTCCTCGAGGCAATGAAGAGAGACCACAGGGCTGCCCTGCCTCATACAGGACCCTCATGCAAAATAGAAGAGGGCTCCCAATTTGAACAAGCCAGTGGGAACATGTGCCCTGTTCTGGGCAATGGGCGTTCTGGGGTGCATGCCCTGAGCTCTCTGGGCATGTCACACACAGGGTTGTGTGGCTCATA
>NW_006159510.1:5514972-5516184 GCF_000334495.1 Tupaia belangeri chinensis
GAGAGGAATGACTCATCTGTGATCTCAGACAGCAGTTGGGATGTCAGGGGATGACTGGGGCCTGGGAGAGATCCCCAAGGAGAGGCTTGGTAACAAGTAGGACAGAGCATAAGGACCTGAAATAGGAATGTTGGGAGTATCTCACAGCTCGGTGATCTGGGCTTTATTCTAGGGGGGCCCCCGCCAGGATGGGCTTATCAGCCACCAACAGAACTGCTTAGTGAAAGGAACACACCCCCAGCTAATTGGCCTCTGATACCTTGTTCCCAGATAGATGCTGGCTGTCCCCAGCATGTCACAGTCCTCTTGGCTGCTAGTGACTACTCAGTCTTCAGGATCTAGCAGCTCCCTGGGGAGACCATACCCCAAACTGTGAAGACCCAGGATTTCTGGTTTTTTTATTTCATTTTTTTATACATTCAATCACATTATTTAGCTTACAAAGAGAATATTTCAATATGTGAACATTTCTCCCTAGTCCAGTTGATTATACTGTAAAATAGCTTCAACAGATAATATCACATTTCTTTGTCCCATTAATGCTTTGCCTTCATATTTTTCTTCTAAATATTCTTCCTCAGGCCCTACTCTTCCACACACACTATATTTGATCTTTATACCCTTTTACTGTGTGTGTATATCCTTTAGTCAATCAGTTTCAGTTATAGAGTTGTGGACACTCTATATATTAAGTGGGGACATACAATGTCTCTCCTTCATAGCCTGGCTTGCTTCACTCAGCAGTAGATCTTCCATATTCTTCCACTTTCTGTCAAAAGCCAGGGTTTTGTTGTTTTTTTATGGCTGAATAGTGTTCCATAGAGTATATGTGCCACAGTTTTTCAATCCATTCATCTGTTCGGGAGCATTTGGGTTGGTTCCATGTCTTAGCAATTGTGAATAGTGCGGCAATAAACATCGATGTGCAAGCATTTTTCCCATGAAAAATTCTTCTGTCTTTTGGGAAGATACTATGTAGTGGGATTACTGGATCATATGGTAGTTCTATCTGTAGATTTTTAAGGAATCTCCAAATTGTTCTCCACAGTGGCTGGACTAATTTACATTCCCACCAGCAGCATAAGAGAGTTCCCCTTTCACCACACCCCTGCCAGCACTTATCATTTTTTTGTTTTTTTAATCTTAGTCATTCTGACGGGGGTTAGGTGGTATCTCATTGTTGTTTTGATCTGCATTTCCCTTACAATGAGG
>NW_006159510.1:5516516-5518312 GCF_000334495.1 Tupaia belangeri chinensis
GTGACCATCCCCCCTGGGGGGTGATTTCTCGCTTTCTGTCTCTATGTCTCTCTCTGTCTGTCTGGCGAGCGCACGCGCCCTACAGTGAAAATCTCTCAAAAAAAATTTTTTTTTCCCATTCAGAGAGCTGTTGATTCACACCAATTACTATGTCTTTTGCCATGCAGAAACTTCTTAGTCTGATGTAATCCCACTTGTCTATTTTGGGGATTATCGAATGTGCTTTGGGGGTCTTATTTAAGAAGTCTTACCCTATCCCAATGTCTCCCAGAGTTTTTCCCGTGTTTTCTAGGAGCAGTTTCATAGTTTGAGATCTTAGATTTAGATCTTTAATCCACTTTGACTTGATTTTTTTTTTTTTAGAGAGGTTTTTGCTATAGGGCGCGTGCGCTCACCAGAAAGGCTGAGACAGACAGAGAGACAGAAAGCAAAAAATCACCCCCCGGGGGGATGGCCACGCCACAATCCCTTTCTTCCATTGTCCTCTCGGGATCTTGGGCATGCACGCACACATGCCCAGTGTGAGTTTAAGCCACCGGGTCCAGGACTTGAACCGTGGTCGACTACATGGGAGTCCAGAGACATAGCCATTAAGCTTACTGCTAGTCCCAACCTTGACTTGATTTTTAAGACCCAGGATTTCTTCACCTCCACTACACTCCAGCATTTGTGGAACAGCCTGGGCATGTCACCAGTCTCAGGTCCTAGGAAAGGACACCAGTCAAATCATGTGCACTGAGTAGACCAGTGGGAAAGGAGCTTCTGGCTCATCAGACTCTAAACTCATGACAGCCTCTCTCAGGGCACTGCTGGGCCAGGAGGGTGGTCAGAAGACCCTGAAAGTGTTCCTCTTGTTCAGAGCAGGGTCAAAAAATAAACCCTGGGAGGGGCAGGGTCTTTTCATAAAGGAAGGACCAACTGGGGATTCAGGGGACCCAAGAATGGGGCAGACCCTGTGAACAGAGGTGTAGTCTCTGGACCTTGAATTCAGTTTACCAGGTCCATCGATAAGGGCTGGCCAGGACTGCCTGTACCTCCAGAACAGGGGCCCCCGTGAAGAACAGGAAGCAGGCAGCCCAGGAAAGTGTTTGCAGCAGAATTCTAACCCAGGCTAGGGTGCCTGAGTGTTGGGGGGTGAGGGGCTCTCCAGTATATCCCCAGGCAGCAGCTTGAGAAAGCAAAACATTTCTCCTGTAAATACTTTGTGCAGCCACAGTGGTGCAGGTGGGAAGGCTTCGCTGCTTGATGGCTGAGGACACATGAGAAGTCCAGGTTTGGTTCCTGGGCCAACCTAAACAGCCCGACACCACAGAACACGCCTAATCCTAGCTAACTGGGAGGTGGGGCAGGGGATCATGAGACCCTATCAAGAATACCTCTCTGTTGTTTTCTCTCCCTCATTCAAACAACAGTAGTAACAACAAAAACCCAGCTTTGGGAGTTGGCCTGAATGGCCCTCACGTCCTCTCATGCTGAGCTGCCAGCTCCTTGGCCGGTTCCACTGGCATCTGTTAGAAATGGAGTGCAGGATAAGAGAGACGGGATTGAATCTATTTGCCAGGAAATAAACTGGCAGAAAAAAAAAAAAAAAAAAAAAAAAAAAAAAAAAAAAAACAACTGAGAAGCTAAAATGAGGCTTCCTTTTGTGTTTGTGGGCCCAGACCTCTCATCTAGGAAGGAGCTCAGATGTCATAAGAGGGGATCTCCACTCCATTGCCAGGACACAGAAAGAGGGGGTGATTGGCAGTGTCCCCCTCAGCCTCCCCTCCTCATACCACCCCCAAAGAAGGACAACC
>NW_006159510.1:5518376-5525605 GCF_000334495.1 Tupaia belangeri chinensis
GGCCACCTTGCCCTCTCCCCGCTACACAGCCTCCCCAGCTGAGGGAGCTTTTTTTTTTTTTTGAGAGGTTTTTGCTATAGGGCGCGTGCGCTCACCAGACAGACAGAGACATAGAGACAGAAAGTGAGAAATCACTCTCCAGGGGGGATGGTCACACCACAATCCCTTCTCCTCCATTCTCCTCTCGGGATCTTGGGCAAGCACGCACACTTGCCCGGCGTGAGTTTTAAGCCACCGGGTCCAGGACACGAACCACAGTCGACTACGTAGGAGTCCAGCGACATAGCCATTACACTAACTGCTGGTTCCCACCCAGCTGAGGGAGCTTTTGCACGTGTGGAAGTCATATGCTTCCCAAAGGGCTTAAAACCCAAACCTGAACCCTCACAGACACACAAAGCCCTGTTTGGGGCCCTGCCCTCTTCCTACACCTAACTACCCAAGGCAGTCCTGCCATCCTCTGGCTGTGCCCTCTTCCAGGATTTGACTCTGCACTCATGCATTCTTCTCATCACTCAGTCCTCAGGGCCCTCCCTAGACCACCCCTTCCTCCCCATCCAGTGCAAGGTCCCCTCATCAGTCCTTGTCTGAGCCCCACGGACTCTCCTATGGACATGGCACTGCTGACGTGGGCACCATTGCTGTTCACCCCTCCCTTTGTCACTGTCTCTTCCTCACTAGGTTGGGGCCTCACATAGCTGGGATACGCAGGGCAGCCGGACCTCAAGGCAGTTCCAGGACCTGGAACAGCGCCCAGCACACAGCTGGTGCCTCAGTGCCTGATGCATGTGTGTCCTGTGAGCCAGGTGAGGGAAATGAGGACAGACACAGCCCGAGGGGCTGAAGGCAGGCACTCAGTATCCTCCCTAGGACCCTCCTTAGCCTTACTGTTCCTGCTACACCCTACCCTGGCTTGCTACATCTGTGTCTGAGCTGGTGTGATCTTTCCATGCTGGGCCACAATCCCCATTTCCCTCTCATTTCTCATGCCATCCTCAACCTGCTCCAACACATGCCTGAGCTGGGCAGGGCCTTCTCTCCTGGCTTCCAGGACTCTGCTGGGACTGGACACAGTATTCTGTCCTGAGGCTCTACCCACCTGTCAACATTGAGGAAAGTTTCATCCTACAGCTTCTGCAGGAGATTACCCTGGCTGAGGTCCAAGCTACAGAGTGGATCCCTCGGCACCTAGGAATGAGAGTGTCCAGCCTCTGCTCTGAGCTGCTGCAGGTATACCCTCTCAGCCTCCTTTGGGCTGTGTAGCCCTCTCCCCCACCCCCACTTCTCCTCTTCCCAAAAGATACATCTCTACAGACCAGTCAGCCCTGGGCCCTGTCAGCAGCGCTGAGTCAGCCCACAGAGGGTATCATAGGCAGAAGACAGGCACTGGGGTGAAAGTGGAGAGAAGGAGATGGAGCCACACAGAGGAGGTGCATTTTCCAGGGAGGGAGTCAAAAAAATACCAGTTTCCCATCCTGGAGGCAAAAACTATGGCTACCCCATTGGAGCCATCTGAAGGATGGGACAAGGGGGCTTTTCTTTTCTTTTCTTTTCTTTTCTTTTCTTTTCTTTTCTTTTCTTTTTCTTTCTTTCTTTTTTTAAATTTATTTATTTATTTTTTTTTTGAGGGGCATGTGCACTTGCTGGAAAGACGGAGAGAAAGAAAACAAGAAATTACTCCCCAGGGGAATGGCCACACCACAGTCCACTCTCCTCCATTCTCAGCTCAGGGTTCTGGACATGAACACATGCATGTGCACTTGGCATGAGTCTCAAGCTGCTAGGTCTGGGACTTGAACCATGGTAACCATATGGGAGTCCAATGTCTTAACCACTATGTCACTGGCTAGTCCCAAGGGGCTTTCTAAAGAGAAACTGGCATCCCCATAGTTCTGTCTAGGACAGTCCCCCTCCCAGCTCCACCAAGAAAATAAAGCCCACCCCACTTTGTGACACCATGGGATCTTCTGTTGGCCTTGGCACCAGGGTAGACAATGGCCAGGTCCTCTGTGATGAGAGTGGCTTAGAATAGGCTCTTCCTGGAGGGATAGGAAAAGAGGTTACCATGCTGTGGGGGGTAGGGTAAGACCTGAGGAGGGTGAGGGTGGGTGTCACAGGAGCCCTTGTGGGTCTGTGCCATATGGACCAGCAGTAGCTACAGGAGAGTGAACAAGCTTAGTCCCAGCACCCTCTCCTTTTCTCGACCTGCCTCCTGCCCAGTGAGACTTTCCTGGAGAAAGGTCTGCTCCCCTTCCCCACACATCTGTCCATCTTAATTTCTACTCTCTTCTCAGACTCTCTACAGCTCTTGGCTTCTGGAACATTCTTTCATCCTCACACTCTGCCCTGCCTCACCTGATACTTCATCCTGGCTCAGCTGGGGACCCTCTGCAACTGCCCTTCCACCCCACCCCTGGCTCTGGACTGCTTCCTGTCACATGCCCATCTTTTTTGCAAGTGTTTGGAAGAGAGCAGAAATGAGGAGCCAAACCTTTCAGGGATATTTAAGCTATCGCCTGTTTGGGCCAAATGCAGTGATTCCCCTGGGACTGAGAAATCAATCCTCCTTTTCAAATCCTATTGCAAGGCCAGTGAGGTTGGGGGTGGGGGCAGATCAGAATCATGATTATCATGGCCCAAAAGGACACCAGCAGCCTGGTCAGCAAGGAGAATGGGTTTAACTCAGGCCTGGACTGGGCGAACTTAGACTAGACAAAGGTAATTGGTTTTATTCATCTTCTAGTGAACTGAGCAAGATTTAGCAGAGAAAATCCACGCAGATGACCCTGGAATGGAGGAGGGGAGAAAGGACAAAACTCTGCCCTGGGATGGGGCTCCATCCAGATCTGGATTAATTAGGGAGCAGCAGTCCCTGCAGAGATATCTGAACCAGGGCCGTGCGGGTTTCTGAGGGGCCCCGCAATTGTCCCTGCTGGATTGATTGACCTGCAGGAAAATCATACTGAGCATGAAACCACGGAGCATCACAGAGATCCCTGTTCAGGGCAAGAAGAGCAGACTTTGCTCAGGGAGGGCCTCTCACTCAGGCTCCTGTCTGCAGGGCATCGCACAGCCCTATTACCATAAACGATAATGCAAAGGTGTGATAAAAGCCATCTGTCATTCATAAAATGTGATGTTGCCTTTCTGCAAAGCCATAAGCCACACTGGGGCTCAGCCAAGAAATGGCTATAAAATCCTAGATAATGACCTCAAAGCACCCTTTGCAATATAAAGACTATTCTAGACAGCTGTTTCCAGAATTTATCCATGTGCAATAATTTCACACCCAAAGCTATTACTGTGTTCAATGTCTAATGCCCCCTCTTTAGCAATTCTTCCCCTGTTAGCAGCACTGAAGTGTCTTCTACCTGCTGATCAGTTCTGGGACCTCATTTCTAGGTGACAAGTGACAGCCTGGTGTTCAACTACATGGGCATGTGGCTGCCTGGAGAGATGCCATCCATCTCTCTGATGGCCCAGGTTGCCAAGTGGAGGAGCTTGTCCCTGTCCACAACTGCCTGTTTCCTGTGGGTGATGTTGAAAAGAGCAGGCTTCCTCTTGGTTGGACATGGGAGTTGAGTTCCTACGTTGCAAAGGCTCTGCCAGGAGACCCTTCTGGTCATGACCTCCATGGGCAGAACATGGAGTGCAGAGGGCAGAACTGTAGGAGGGGCCTGCAGGAGGCATGGGCAGGCACCCCTGGGCTTTCACCCACAGCTTGAGATGGTGGAATTTTCATGTTTTGACAGGGGAGAGAATGGAGTCTTACCTGAACTGGTCACTGTGACTGTGGAGGTTTCAGTGACTGTTGTGTGGGCCTGAAGCTGCAAGGGTGTCAATGTACCCCTCCCCAAGCCTCTCTCACCTCTCTCACCCCAAGCACAGCCAAGGGAGAAGGGAAGCTGAACACAGAGCTAACCCTACATTTTCACACCATATGCTGCATCAGCATGAAGCTTTTGCTCCAGGTCTAGGAATTTGAATAAGAAGTATCCCTGTAATATAGTCTCTCACTTGAATCTTGCATTTGCTTCTAAATATCCTATCTTACTTGTCTGATATTTGCATTTTCATCTCTAATCACCAAACCTATGGGTTACATGCATAAAATAATGTCTGGCAAATGCCTTTTAATTTTGCAAACCACCTTCCTTCCTTCTGAAATCACTCCCTTATACCAAGGAAAAGGCAGAATAACATCATTGGTAACTTGGGGATAAAAATATTCTGCAAATCTTAGCAATTCTGGCTTTCTGCATGCAAGTTAGTGAGTAGTGGTGAACACTAGAATCAGGTTATACCTGTTGAAAAGAAGGAGACAACTTAGTTGATAACATCTTTAATCCCTATGTCCCTGTTCTCCCCCAGGTCCCTCTGTGCTGTGGGGACCATGCCATCACATGATTTAGGCTGTCTCAAAGCAGCACCCCAAAACACCCTTCATGTGCTTTTCAAATGGATCGGATGGTGTCTCCATTGTAATGTCTGTGTGTTCACAAGAGAGTGTATGCTTCCCAGTGGCCGCTGAGACTGATAGCTAGCCAACCTCAAACAATGGCTCCAGCCAGCACCCAGAGTCACAGAGCCCAGCAAGAGCTTCTGCAAAAGCAGGTGCTGCAGTGCCACTATGGCCACAGAAGGGGACTTCATCCCCACTGCAGAGGTGCCCATCTGTTCTCTGCTTTAAGGTTCCAGGGCTCTTGCCCATCCTGAGAGGTCTGCTCCACGGCCCTGACTGAGGAGCCTGCCTGGCCTACTCCACCTTCCCTGAGTCTTCACACTGCCAGATCCTTATAACTGTGTCTACTCATCTGCTTTTCCTGAGGCCAGAGAGTCCCTAGGACAAGAGCAGGGCACAGGGCTGCTGTGGCAGAGCAGGATACATGCCTATTGAACGGCCGGGCAGCCTGCTCATGTCTCCACTCACCCGAGACCTTCATCTAGGAAGACGAAGAATGAGAAGCACTCAGGCTTGCGGAACATTTGCTGGATGCCGAGCCCTTTAGTTCTGGGCACTCCATGCTCAAACTTGGACGCCTGCCTCTTTGCTGTTCTGCCCTGTGAGAGAGGGTGCCCCTGCAGCTGCTCAGTGGGGAAGCCGGGGCACAGCAAAGCTGAGCGGCTGGCCTCACACCTCACAGGTGGGATGTAGCAGAGGATTTGTGCCTGACTCACCTGACCCCAGAGCCCTGCTCCCTAGCGACTGCCTGCACTGAGCAGCTGTTCCGAGGCAGGGGCTGAGCGTCACTGATTGTGTGTACAACGACAATGCGAGGTGCTTCGCAGATGGCAGCCAATTTAATCCTCACAACAATGCGAGGTGTCAACAGCTCCCTTTCACAGTGAGGATGAGCGCAGAGAGCTACCCACGTGTTCCATGTCACTTAGCTGGTGAGGGATGGAGCCAGCCCTAACCCAGGTGTGCATGGCGCCAGCTGTGCCAGGACCTTCCTCAACTCAGACCCTCCTCATGCCTTTCATCTGTTTCCAAACCTGGTGCTCTCTGACGTGGTCCACCCTTCACTCCCTCCCACCTCCAGCTTGCCAAGAAAGCTTTGGCAAAGGGCTGGGCTCCTGGGAATGAGAATCCAGGCTCCTTGTTCAACAAGCATTCAGAATGCCAAGGCTGCATCAGTCAGTTAAACCAAGGACAGGGGCCATGTCTGACTGGTGAGGGGCAGGGCCTGGCAGGGGTGGGGAATCATCTGTCAGGGTTGAGGTTACCCTCTGACTCCCCTCTTGGCAGGGGTCTGGCCCCTTCTTACCCATCTTCCCCTATTAAATGGAGCCGGCTGAGCTTGTCCATCCCATCCCAAGGGTCTTATAGGGTCCCTTCAGCGGAAGGGCTTCTCTGCTCAGTTTCAGCAAGACTGGAAGGGCCCATGGAGGTGTGTAATGGGGCCCGCCATGCCCGGAGCTCACAGGAAGACAGGGTAAAGTCACCAAGGAGCCTGGACGATTGCTTTCTCTCCCTCATCTCTCTCCAGGAAACCCTGGAGTCCCCAAGATTCCACTGTTGCAAAGAGAGCCAGAGACAAGTAGAGTTCTAATCCCACTCTGACTGCTAGTGCAGCTGTGGGAGGCGGTCATATTTCCTTATTAAAAGTGGTAACTGTTATAATAAAATAATAATGCCTGCTCTGGAAGAAAGATTCACTGAGGCCATCGCATGCAAAGTGCTCAGGGCCACAGCTGTCCCTGGTGCATCTCAAGGACTGTTATCTGGTTCCCTGTCATGCTCTTCTAAATTTTACATCTCGGGGGATGCATCCGGTCTAGTGATGTGGCCTTGGGGGAATCCTCATCCAGTTGGGTGGGCCCATCTCCTTGTTTGCAGAGGCCCCTTAGAGCATGTAGCTTCGGGGACAAGGGGGTTCCTTTCCTATCTGGGGCTGGGAGAAAAGGGCTGGCTATGTTCCTGGGCTCTGAGCAATTAGCTCTGCCCTCCCAGAAGATGCCCAGGAGAGACTTGCCTCCCTAACCCCAGGAGGAGGCTGGGTGCTCAATCCCAGTGCCAGCATATCCCTCAGTCTGAAGACTTGCAGACCATGAGGAGGGACCAGAAAGCAGGGACCCAGGTCATTTTTAAAAAAATATTTCAAATACCTCTAAATTATAGACTTAGAAGTTTGGTCATTGTTGTAAGTAACTTCTTGGTATGAGTTCTGAGTTATTCCAACATTGTGTGAATTTGTACTCCTTAAGGTGGGGCTGCACTGGCTCATTTCCTCTCTCCCCTGTCTCTTGCCGAGGGAAGGCTTGGCAGGCAGTAGATGCACAGCCAATGACTGCAGCATAGAGCAGGGTTGGGAGTTTTGTTTTTTGTTTTTTCACATACCCATTGGTCACTGAGCACCTGGAGGGGGTGGGGGGATAGGGTACCATGGACTTCAGGCAGAGGCCTTTCACTGTCACAGCTAGTGGGGAAGGGAGACACAAGCAGAGGTAGCTATGGAGAATAAAACGACCACTGGAGAATGCATGGGTAGAATGGCCCCTGGGAGAAGCAGAGTTTAAGATGGCATCTGAAGAGAAGAGCAAGTTAGCCCAGGAGAAGGGGACCCAAGAGTTTCCAAGGCAGAGAGGACAAAGGCCAGGGCCAGAGAACAACTTTAAGGAGGAGGAAGGTCATTTTAGGTAGAGCAGAAACCAGCCTGGTCTTCCCTGGCCCCCTTTAATCCCTAGTTTCTTCCCAACAACTTGGCACAGATCCTAAAACACAAGTC
>NW_006159510.1:5525994-5534924 GCF_000334495.1 Tupaia belangeri chinensis
CATGTCACAGATCCTAATACACAACTCCTCTCTCTTTGCCTTCTTCAAGAGGCTGAAGCTCGCAGACTACTGGATTTCACATGTAACTAGGAATTATCCACTAGTTTCCTACTAGAGGAGTCACGGAGTAATGGTCACTGTATTCATGACTGAAGGCTACGATAGTCAGAACTTTCTGAGGATCCCCTGTCTGTGCTGTTCTCAGAAGAATAGCGCTAGGTCCTGGACTCTCTGCACACACGTGAAGCTTCACTACGGTGCTGGGGGCGGCGGGGGGGCAAGGTCTCAAGGTGATTATTTGGCCAATGTGATTAGTCAATGCTGTATTGCCTATTGATTCTGAGCTATGACTGCTTTTTGACTTCATTAATACCAATTTAGCTTGCTGAAGGTAGGGAACCAGCAGTTAGCATAATGGCTATGTCGCTGGACTCCCATGTAGTCGAACGCGATTCGCGTCCCAGACCCGGTGGCTTAAAACTCACGCCGGGCGCGTGTGTGTGCGTGCCCAAGATCCCGAGAGGAGAATGGAGGAGAAGGGATTGCGGTGTGGCCATCCCCCCTGGGGGGTGATTTCTCGCTTTCTGTCTCTCTGTCTCTCTCTGTCTGGCGTGTGCATGCGCCCTATAGCGAAAACCTTTCCAAAAAAAAATAAATAAATAAGCTTGCTGAAGACAGTTTGGTTAACCAGTCAGTGAGCAGATTTTCATACTTTTGACCAGTAATACTCCAGCGATTAGTTTTAAAGACCCATGCATTGAGGATCTGAAATAAGAAGCACCTCTATCCCTATCAACAAGGCCAATGTATAACCGTTGTCCACTCTCCCATGGTTCTCTAGATTTGTTGTATTTTCATTAAGGAAAGAGAGATGGTTTTATAAATTCCAGGACATCATTTTATTATATAAAATTGTATTCTATAAACAATGAAGAGTTCATCTTCTCTGGAACCTAGTTGGTGTCAAGTTATCTATGCAGGGTAGATGGTGAAAGCCATCTCTGCCTTAGAGCAGGGAGACAGGCACACAGCCTGTCATCATGCTCCTTCCTGGTCGGACGTAACGAAAACAAATATGAAGCAGCATGTCGATAAGTGCGTGGCACAGAAATTACACTATAAACATCACGTATGTGCTATCTGGTGGTGATAAGGCTGTGAGGAAAGTGAAGCCGATGAGAGACAGAGAGGGTCCTGGAGAGAAGACGAGGGCACAGAGAAGACTCTGATGAGGTGACCTGGCATTTAGGTGGGGATATCAAAGAAATGAGGGGTGAAGCCAGCAGCTGCTGGGGAGGGATTGCTCAAGCAGAAAGCACAGCAAGTGCGAAGGCCCCAAGGAAGCGTCTGCTTGCCTAGCAAGCAGAGCAAAGAGTGGTGCAAGATAAAGTCAGAGAGGTATGTGGGAGTGTGTGGAGGTGGGGCAGGCACTGGGCAGTTTTGCAGTTCTGGTCAGCACTTTGGCTCTTATTCTGAGATGAAGAGAAATGGCAGGGCCGTGAGCAGAACACCAACCTGCTCTGACCTGGTTGTATCGCCTGATGCTGTGTGGAGCAGACAGGATTGAGGGAGCCCGGTCAGCTGAGAGGACAGTGTCTTCAATTAGCAGTAGAGGTGGTGAGAAGGCCTGGACTAGGGACATTTTTTTGGAAACTGAGCTAAGAGGGTTATCTCAAGGATGACTCCAAATATGGGACAAGGAGAATCCACAGGAGGAGGAGGTTTGGGGAAGATTTCAGTCTTGGGCTTGTTGGAGTTGAGCTTATCAGTCATCCAAGCAGAGTTCTGGAGCTCAGAGAGAGGTCAGGCCTTGAGACCTTCATGTGGGCCATGCCAGCTCTGGATCCTATTTAAAGAGATGGTGGGAGTTCAGGAAGTGGTGGAGAGAAGAGAGTTTCGGATTAAACTGATATCTCTAGGGGCAAGAGCTGGGAGATTCTGAAGAGACTGGGGAGGAGATATGGAAGGAGGTTGGGAAGACCTAGCCAGGGAGGGGGTGGAGATAAGGGGAGAGAGTGGTCTTCCCAGTCTTGTGGTTATTAGGGTCAGGGCAGGCAGGGTGATGAGGCCGAGGTGAAGGAAACTTACTGTGAAGGGAAAGGAGTCCTGGGAAGTGTTCATGACTGGCCTGTATTTTAGAACCTCTCCTCAGTTTAGTGAGAGTGTGATGGGGATGGTGGTTTCCTATGGATGCCCCCAGCCCAAGAAAGACAATTCCCTGCTATTCGTGGCTTGCCAAGACTTTTTAACAGGAATACATGTTAATAAGTGAATTTTACAGAGTAGTTTTCCAACACCTATTGAATAATTGGATGGTTTTCTTTTTAGCCTGTGAAGTGAGTGAAGTGAAGTAATCTTGGTTTCTAAGTGAGGTGGCTTTATCTGAAATCAGCTTTCCCCTCTACTTTGGAGCAGTTTCTGTAACATGGGAAATATTGGTTCCATGAAGAGTTGATAAACCGTGAGTTAAAACTATCACACCAGGCTTGTATTTCATGGATACATATTTGACCACTTTTCAATTTCTCCTATGATGATTGGTCTAGCTCCAATTTATAGCACTTTTTGAGTCAATTCTGGTCATTTAAATTTTTATTTAAAATACTCTTATCTAGCATCATCAAATATAATAACAGGGGTCGGTACAGTCTTTTGTGAGGCTGCTTTAGTGTCTTAATTGTTTCTAATCACATTCCTTTCTCATTCCTAGACGCACTAATTTTTATCTTCTCTTTTCTCTCCTTAATCTTACAGAGTGATTTATTGCTCTTTTCAGAGAACTGTCCTCCCGTTAGTAACCTCCTCCACCAGTGTTTGTTTTCCTTCACATTTATATTTGGTTTGTTCAGTATAGATTCATTCCTTCTTTATTTGGGCTCACTGTATTGCTCTTCTTAAATTTCTTTAACTGAAAACTTAGTTCTTTATTTGTAGTCATTATCACCATTTTCTAATAAATGCAGTCCCCACTCCAAGTTTCCTCTGAGTGTCACGTTGGTGGCATCCAGGCTTTCATAGGTACTGTTCTCATTTGCATTCACTTGAAAAGAGCCTGTGATGTCCCTTTTAATTTCTTTCATAATCCCCATCATATGTGAGTGTTTTTATTTGTGATATTAATTTCCAGATAGAAATATTTTTAAAACCTAGCTTTTGTTTTATTATACTGCATCATGTTCCATGACTGTAGGTTATACATGTATGTGTGTGTGTGTAGATACATGTAGATTCAGTGAGCAGACTGTAGATTATATGTGTGTGTGTGTAGATACATGTAGATTCAGTGAGCAGACTGTAGGTTATATGTGTATGTGTGTGTGTGTGTAGATACATGTAGATTCAGTGAGCAGACTGTAGGTTATATGTGTGTGTATGTAGATACATGTAGATTCAGTGAGCAGACTGTAGGTTATATGTGTATGTGTGTGTGTGTGTAGATACATGTAGATTCAATGAGCAGATTGTAGGCTATTTGTCTTTTGGAATTTCTAGACATTTTTTCTATGGTCAGTTTTTGTGATTATTTTATGTGTGACAGAAAAGAATACAAACTATGCATTTGAAAGATGCAAAATACACAAAATAAAGCCAAACTTTTTCATTGTTTTATTCACTTTAAAAAAAAAACTTTTTGACCTGCTGCCTTAAATTAGAACAAAGGTTTAATTAATTTATTTTTTAGACTTTATTTGCCTTAGGGAGTGTACACTTGCGCAGGGATGGTCACCCTTCAATCTCTTTACTTCCATTCTCCTTCCAGGATCTTGGGCATGCACACACCCGACTAGTGTGAGTTTCAAGCCACTAGGTCTGGGGTTCAAACTGCAATCAGCCATATGGGAGTCCAGCAATGTAATTGCTACACCATCTGCTGGCCCCAAAAGGTTCTATGTTCGAAGATCCATCAGGCTGTGGTTGAAGAATGACCAGTGAGGAGACTGCTCAGGAGCAGGGGCTCCTCCAGGCCAGGGGTTGATAGACTGGTCAGTCAATGAGGACAGCAGAGGGACAAGGTCACGTTTGCCACAGAACACATCCTCTAGCACCTCCAAAGAGCCCCTCAAACACTTTCATCTCTCTCCTCCATGAAAGCATTTTCTCCTGTTTGTGGCTCTCCCTGCTTCCCAGTATGAAGTCTCCTCCCCAGACCTGTCACCCCATCAGCACCAAGTCATCAAGTGGAACAAAGGTGGGGCAGTAGAGGAAAGTGTCCTCTTCGCTGTCTCCATAAGACAAGGATTAAAATCACACACCCCATAGAGCACTTGGTCCAGCACCTGGTACATTGTGGATGCTCTGTAAAGATGAGGCCATCCTGCTGCTGCTACTGCTGCCCAGAGCACCAGCCCTCCTCTCCCCAGCCCAGCTGCCCCAGCTTAGGCTCCCAGAATAGCCTGTGGCCAGGGCTGGCCTGTGGTAAACAGCCTCCCGGGTGGGTCTTGGATGAGTAATTCTTAGGAAAACATTGCAGGATCCGGAGAGGTACAGGTGCCAGGCCAGAGCTGTGTGGGCCTCCCTCCTCCACACCCACCTGGACCCTTGGGCTGGGGTGGGAGGCAGGGGGCATGCCAACTTTTAGGATCTGTTGCTCCCCTTCCTCCATTCAAGGAAGGAGTCCTAGGTCCTTCTGGAATGTTCCCCAGCGTTTGGATAGTAAAGCCCATCATCCTGCAGTGGACGGGACCTCAGCTAGACATGGGATGCTCCTTGGGGAAACTAGGGATAAATAAAGTCTCTGTCTGCTCATGGACTGCTCATCCCTCTGGCCTGCAGTTCTTAGGATGGCTTTCTCTTCCAGCTCTTCTATTCCCATCCCATCACATAAACTTTTTAGCCCAGGGTCTCTTGCCCACCATTGTCTGTACTATCCAATGACCACTTCACAGAATCAGCGCCTTAGTTTGTTTAGTTCTGTTCCAACATCTCTGCATGCAACTACTCCTGAACATGCTTCTTTCTTTCTCTTTCCTTTCCCTTGTACTTTTTAAGTACTACCTGTGCAGCATTGCAGCTCCCTGTTCCCACCTCCATTTACCTAGCAGCAACATTTTTCTTGAAAATGTCAATGGCAGCTCCTTAGCCAGGCCAGTGGGCAGATCTGTACACCCAGGGTCCTGGGGCATCTAGCTCATCTCTTCTGAGGAGTCCTGAACTTTAACAAGGACTCAAAAGAGCAATAGGCTGAAGATTGGGGTAGAGGTGGTATGAAACCCAGGCATGAAACTCACAGACACCCCGATTGGTAAGAAGCAGGTGGGATCTTCCCCTGTTGTAAGCCCCCATCCATCAGAGACTGAACAAAGACCCATCCCTGCACTCTATGCCCAGGCCAGCTCTCTCTGCTTGGGAATGCCCTTCTCCCTCCCTGGCTCATTGGGAACTCCTTATCTGTCTTCTGCCCAGTCACAGGGCCTCCTGTGAAGTGCCTCACTGATCCTGCACCCCTCCTGGGCACTGCAGGGCAGCTGCTGAGCCTCACGAGCCCAGGGTCTCCTGGGCAGATCTCCTTGGCCTGAGCTGACAGTGAGAAGGTGTGGTAGAGACACCCTCCGAGCATCCTTAGAGAGCCCCTGTGAACCCCCTGAGGTCTAGAACTTGGCATCCCTCACCTGAGTCCAGTCCACCTCCATTTATAAGGGTATCTCCCACTCTGTACCAGGAAGAGGAAGACTCTACACCTCTAGACTCTTACCAGTAGAGAAGGCACTGACTTCAGTCTGCACAACAGGTCTTGCCTTCATGGCAGGGCTCTTTCTGAGCACCTCCCCACATCTGGGCCTCCCTCACACCCTTCTTTCTCTGTTTCAGTGGATGATGATATTTAAAGCTGAACTCAAAGCCACATCTTTGAGATTCACTCACTCTTCCCTGGGTATCTCCCAGATATACATGAGCTACTCATGTTACTAAACTGTTCACTTTTTTCCTTGTTAATCTGTCTTTTGTCACAGGGGATATCACAATGAAAAACTATGAACAGAGAGAAAGTTATCTTTTTCTTCTCACAACACAACACTCCCCTACTTCTGTCAGGATTCCTTCTGACTGACTTCCACGCCAACCCTGCACACTGTCCCCAGCCCAGGCCCCCATGGTTCTCAGTCAACTCCACCTCTCAGGCCTCTTGGCTCTTCCCTGAGTGTCACACATGCTCACCCCAGACCCTCTGAATCTGCACTGCCCCCTGCTAGAACACCAGCCCACGTTCCCTCAAGGTCAAGTTTCTATTCCATGTCACTTTGGGGGCCTTTCCTGACCATCTTATAAAACAGCAGTCTCTCATATCTAGAACTAATTGCTCTTTCTCCTGTACCCCATTTTACTTATCTAGTATATGTAATTCCTCTCACCACAGGACCTATTTTACATTAGTTCATTGGCATTCTAGCTTTAGGAAGAAAAAAGTCCCCA
This sequence comes from Tupaia belangeri chinensis, assembly GCF_000334495.1. NCBI lineage: Eukaryota > Metazoa > Chordata > Mammalia > Scandentia > Tupaiidae > Tupaia > Tupaia belangeri. Next base: position 5,532,406 of record NW_006159510.1, read on the forward strand.
GAGCCATCCCCTGGTGTCCGATGTGGGCCACATATTTGTCTGTAGATGCCCTCTCCTGAGCAGCCCAGTCTGTCCAGGTGGGGCCTCAGAATAATAAGGAACAGGCCTAATGGAGGTTTAGGTCCCGTGTAAGTGCCTGTCTGTGCAGATGTGTGTGTGTCTATATGTTTGTGTCTATGTGTGTGTCTATGTATGTACATCTGCGTACATCACTGTGTATCTATGTGTATGTGTTTGGACATGTCTACGTATGTGTGTGTCTGTGTGACATGTTTATGTGTGTGTGTATCTCTGAGTCTGTGTATTTGTATGTGTATATCCTTTTTGCATGTGTGTGTGTGCATGCGTTTTGCTCCTTGTGATTTCCATAGACAAACTGGACTGAACCAAATCAAATTAATCCTCAAGGTGTAAAGGAACCAGGAAGAAAGATCTAGCCAAAGACTTATCCTCCTTTCTCCTCTTGTGGGGTGCACTCTGCTGTCAAAGACTTTTTTCGCATGTGTCACCTGAGCCTATTGACACCTCATCTCAAGTGGGATCTTGGCTTGTGGTTTCTTCTTTGAGCAGCTGTTCTGCAGCTGCCTCACCGCCCCCCCCCCAAACACCTCAGGTATAACTGAACAAGGCATCATTGGAGACTGTGCTCTTAGTAGAGCATATGCATTTGAGGGGAGACAAATAATAAATACAAGGAGAAGATAGTAGTTTAAGATAGTGATGGGTGTGGCCAGGATAATAAATGGAGACGGTAGGGTAGGAAAAGTGGGGCACTTCCAAATGATCTAGTTGGTTAGAGGATGCTACTCTAAGGAGGTGATGGTTGCTGTGAACCAAGAACTGTGCAAGGGAGCCATCCAGTGGTGAACGGAAAAGTCCAGATACCATCCTGGCTTCCTAGAGACTCCAGATGGGGGAGGGGAGGCAGTGCAGATAAGTGTGCAGGGATCCTGGGTGATGTGGGTGGTTCATTGGGTCAGGCCACAAGATGCCTGCCCTGCCATCTGCCTGCAGACCATGGCTGGGCTACAGACACCCAAGACCAAGGGAGACACTTGCTGGTTTGCTATGAGGCATCTTTCCCGGCTGCTCTCTCCCCGAGATCTTGGTGTGGGGGGTGAGGGCGGCTTCTTCTCACCCTCCATCTCAGCTCTGACATCATCTCCTTGGTCTCTCTGGGTTACCCTATCTATACACAAGTGTGCCACTAGTGTGCATGGGAGGAAGGAAGGATGAGCCCCAGTTCCATGGGGTGAAACCCTACTTCCACAGAACGCATCTCCAGGGCTAACCAACTTTCACCCTCCGGCCTCTGCTTTGCACCCCAAAACAACCCCCAGCTCCATCCCCAGGAGGGCCGGACTCAGTCCTTCCACATATTTCACGCTGCCCAAGAGACATCTGGCTGGCTGGGCTGTGACCCTTTGCACTCAACTAGTATCTGGTGGGCATCTACCGAATATCAGGCACTAAAATTCTATGATGATTCTTCAGAAGTAATGTGCCCATTGCCCTTAATTCAGGGAAAACTGAGGCCCACTGCAGTGAGGCCCAGGTAGCAAGTGAGTAAATGGAAAAGAAGAGAGCTCGGGACCCTGGCCCCTTCATCCCTCAGAGGTTGCTCTTCCCTGTCAGTCCTGCCCCAGAGGCGGCCAGATTGAGAGGGATTCTCCCGCTTTGGAAATGTGCAGGCGAATTGAGGGCAGGGGACCAGGGTCCCAGGGCTTGTTTCCTTGGCAGTGGAGGTATTTCCAACTCCTCCCCACTCATACTACTTTTGATTTTAGGCTGACATTCACAATTGGGTGCTGGAAATCTAGAAGCAGTTGTAGAAGAGGCCACGTAGTGGAAGTACCATTCCTCTGGGTGTGGGTGGCCTATTGCAGGCATTGAGACAAATGAGACACACGCACACTCACACACACTGCACCGCCCAAAGCCAAGGGAAGTGCCGCCTCCCGCATACACCGAGTACCTCTCAGTGCCATGTGCACCCTAGCTGGGGCGCCGGCGCCGCCAGGGTTAAGGCGCAGGCGTGGTCCCCTTGGGGCGGGGTGGGGTAAGGAACCTCACGGCTGTACTGGCGTCTCCTCCCGGTCTGGGCACCAGATCGGTCTCCTCTGGTTCTCTCCGCGGTAGCATTCCCATCTCCCCCCTCCTCCTCCTCTTCGCCCTCTGCGGGGCGCGCGGGGGCCCTCCGGAGACGGCAGCGTAGGGCACAAGGTCGCCGCCGGGCGGGGAGCTCATCCGGCGGCGCAGACGCCCAGCGGCTCCGGGGAGGGACTTGGCCTGGGTTCTGGCCCTCGGCTCATCTGGGGAGGAGCCGGGAAGCTGCAGCTGGCGTCCCTCCTTTCTCGGATCTCTCTCGGTCTTCTCTCTGCAAACCACAGGAAGAAGGCGCCCTCTCCGTAGCGGGCCCAGGGCTGCAGAGGCATCGCGGGGCGCGGCCGAGGGGAGGAGAAAGAAGAGAGGGAGCGGAGCCGGCCCGGGCCCAGCGGTGACTCGCGGGGCTGCGGCTC
>NW_006159510.1:5535020-5562803 GCF_000334495.1 Tupaia belangeri chinensis
GTTCGGTCGTGTGGGCGCTGCGCTCCCGGTACCGCCGCTGCACCTGCCCGGGGACCCCGCCGGCCCCTCGGTGCCCCCCTTTCCCGCCACTGCTCCGGCCCCTTTAGTCCACGCCGTCCTGCGCCGTCTCGGCCCCAGTCTCCCACGGATCTGCAGCTTGAGGGAACCGAATCCTGCCCGAAGGAACCGCCCCTTCTCCGCCCGCTTGCCCGGCTGTGTGCCTAGTGCGGCCCGCGAAGCCCGCTGAAAGGACCGTAGTGTGGATCGGATCGCGTCTCTCTGCTGCCACCACCCCCTGAATTCGTCGCCGGCCGGGATGGGCCGCCGAGTCAGGCCCTTGCGCGCCTGATGAGCACGGTTGCAGCCCCGGAGACCCCTGCTAGCCCCTGCGTGCGTGGGGCCTCACCCGGCTGCACCCCCTGCTCCCTGAGCACCCAGCTCTGCGGACTGAGGCCACTGGGCCCGGCCGTTGAAGGCGCGGCTGCTCCCGAGAGGCCGAAGGGGAACGGCCCCGAGATGGCCCGGAGAGCCGGCGTTTTGGCGGCGGGCGTCCTACACGTTGTCCGCGCCTGGGGACAGCCACTGAGCTGGTAGCTGTCCGGGCGCTGGATGGACCTTGACCCGCGAGGCGGTGAAGCTTTCGTGTCGAACCAAGGCTAGAGGGTCGCGGGCAAGAGCGCGCTGGGGTAGAGTGTCCTGAGTCCCAAGCCCACCGGTTCACGCGGCCATGAAGATGATCCTGGTGCGCAGGTTCCGCGTGCTCATCCTGATGGTGTTCCTGGTGGCCTGCGCCTTGCACATAGTGCTGGACCTGCTGCCCAAGCTGGAGCGGCGTGCCGCGAGGCCCCCCGGAGAGCCCGGCTGCTCGTGCTCCCAGCCCGCGGCCGAGGCAGCGGCGCCTGGTTGGGCCAAGGCGCGGGGCCGCCCCGGGGAACCTCCGGCCGCCGCCTCTGCAGCGGGCGAAGCAGGCTGGCCCAACAAACACACGCTACGCATCCTGCAGGACTTTAGCTCCGACCCTTCCTCCAACCTCACGTCCCACTCGCTGGAGAAACTGCCGCCCGCAGCCGAGCCGGCCGAGCGTGCTTTGCGGGGTCAGGATCCCGGCGCCCCGCGACCCCGCGACCCCGCGCACCGGCCGCTGCTCCGAGACCTCGGCTCCCGTCGGTCGGCACCGCCCCCTGGCCCGAGCATAGAGGGCTCGCTCTTAGCCAGGCTGTTCGAACACCCGCTCTACCGGGTCTCCGCTCCACAGCTAACAGAGGACGATGTCCTGTTTAACGTGAACAGCGACATGAGGTTCAACCCCAAGGCAGCGGAGAACCCGGACTGGTGAGTGGGGACTGGAAGGTGGGGACGGCCCCGAGATGGCCAGGTGGCGACAGCCCCAGACGCAGGGATCCCTAGAGGCTGAGGACCTCATGGAAGAGGCTGGGGGTTGGAGTGCCTTGTGGGGTGGGGCAGCATGCCGCCTGCACTCTGAGCACTGCCTTTGTCTCCAGAATGACTTCTTCCTTGAGAAGGGCTGCCTGGTGGTTTGGGAGCTGGATCCGCTGGTGTGGAGGGCTGGCTGGACACCTGGAACCAGGGGTGTATGGGCTCCGTTTACAAGGAAGGGTGCCAGCCAGCTCTGAGCACTGGCTGGGGTCATGGAACCCGGCAGTGAATGAATGAGTTGGTGGTTAGTGAAAAGGCACCTTCCCCCAGGAAGATACTGGACTGCCTGGTTTTCAGGTACTTGGGACATTACTCTGGATGGATACCTTCGTTTCTTGATGTGCCTAATGAGTCTTTTAAAACCAGTTACTGGGAACAAAATTCGCAGATTGTGCTGGCAGCAATGAGGCACAACAAAGGGGCCCTCCCAGCAAGGGTGTGGACAGCAGCTGGCCTCTAAAAGGTGCCATCTGCAAATGGGTGATGACTTTATAAAAGGCAAGAAGCCAGCCCAGAGACATTTTTTAAAAACCGTCTTGGCTTAAACCCTTCCCCCTAAGCCTTTCCCTCAGTCCCATGGATCAAAATAAGCAGATGCTTCACCCAGGAGTAGTGAAATATTAACTACCAGCAAGGCTAGAATAAATACCTGCAAAAGGTTGCCCAAGCAACAGAGGGGAAAGGCCAGGCTTCCAAAACATCCATGAAAATCCTTTCTCCCTGAAATCTGACCAGGCCCAGTGTTTTCTGTCTGAACAGACTGGGCTGTTTGGTAACCTCCAAGCTTTGTCTGCTGACCAGGTTCAAGGAAGTGCTCAGAAACTGGAGTCAGAGCAGTGGCCCTGGGCCTGCGACTCTCTGGGCAGTCCAGAGTGACCAAGCAGTGGGGGAGCTGGCTCCTGGGAGACTTCCAGCCCAACCCTCATGCCTGCTTTAGCACAGAACGTAGGACTGAAAGGGCCTCTCCTGCAGGTGAATCAGAGCTAAGAGTTCTGCTTGTCCCCTTAGCTCAGCAGAGTCTGTCCCTCCTCCAGACCAGCCCTTGACCCCAGGGATATAAGGACAGAGTACGTGGGCAGCAGGTCCTCAATTTAAGCCTGGTTGGACTGAGTGGCTGCCTTTTTCCTTTCTCCCCACCTAAGACTGCTCTCATTAAATCAAATTTAGCCTCTTGCATCATTCCTACCCCTGGTTGTTGAAACAAAAGCAGAGCCCAGGGAGGGTTTCTGACAGATTGGGCGTGCCTGTGATGTTCATGCAGTCTGTGGTCAAAGATAGGTTCTCTCCTCTGCTCCCAGGAAGGGCCTTCTCGCACCCTACGTTGACATCATACTTGTCAGGGAGTTTTGGTGACCCCGGGACAGACAGGGCGGATAGTGCTGACGCTCTGGGTTTAGTCTTGTTGTAGTTATAGCTGTCTGTGGCGTCTCCTGAGGGTAAATAAGAATTACAGGCCTTTAGATGTGTTATTAGTTGGTAGAACAACAGCCACAAAAGAAAGTGCAGACGGTGCAGGGGCTTCTTTGAGGAGAGGCACCTTTCAATAGCTCTGCATTTACTTGAACTCAGAGTTAACAACCTTGATGGCCAGGGTCATCTCCCCTTGTTTATCTCCTCTGTTCTTTTTCTGTTGACTTTGGATCATGTTCATTTTCTGTAGGCCACATGAAGGTGCTGAAGGTGAAGAATTCCCACCCACTGGGGAGGCAGCAGTGGACTCCTATCCCAACTGGCTCAAATTCCACATTGGCATTAACCGATATGAGCTATACTCTAGACACAACCCAGCAATCGAAGCTCTGCTGCATGACCTCAGCTCTCAGAAGATAACCAGTGTTGGTAGGTGCCCTTGGTGTGCTTCCCATGGTCATTGGTATGCTGGCTCGAGATGGTGTCAGGGCTGCTTAGGGCTGGTTTTCTTTATAGCGATCTGGGAAGCTGTTGCTCATTACTGGAGCATTACCTCCTGGGGCGATTTGCACAGGCTGAGGCGCCTGCATGGCCTCTGAAGGGAGGGATGGATGACTTAGATGCTCTCAGCTGTAGATGTGCTGCTGTTCTGTTGCAAGATGAGTGAGCAAGAAAAACCACAGCAGTTTTCTTACTGCACTGTGCTTCCTTACCTGAGTGGTCCTCAGGAGAACACCAAGTAGACCCCAGGTCCTCCCCTTCACAAGGAAACACATAGAGGGGCCACGGCCCCTTTCTCAAGAGTCTCATGCACTTGAGTCTTATGCACTCATTCTGCTTTTCTGCACACACCCCCAGCATGGTAGAGAGACACAGCTGAGAACTGAGGAGGCTGCTGATTCTGAACAGCTCTCCATCAGGGCTTGCGGAGAGGCTCGTGCATATTTATATTGATGGGAAGGAACCAGGTCTCCCTTCCGTCTAAGATGGAGACCCAAATGTCCAGGATGGAGCAGTTTGAAGGTGATGTCTCCAAATACTTTGTGATCTGCTGAATCAGACAAAAAAGTGCATCCATTTGCTAATTTAAGGAAACAGGTTGGCCCTTTGTGAATGCAGGTTTGGTGCCTTTGTCCTGGGCCTGTGGGTGATCTCTGCAAAGGTCCTTATGAATCACTGTGGCTCAGAGCAGTGGGCACTGGGCTGAGGCCCTGGAATGAGAAGAATTGCTCCTTGGGCTTTGCAAGAAGCTGCCTTGGATGCCCACAGCTGTGGGTGGGTAAAGAAGGCCTGAGAGAGCCCAAGGGCAGGCCTCTGCACATACATGTCATGGGCTAAGAATTCCAGGCACTATCTTTACATGTGTCTCACAAGCAGCTCTGGTGCTAACAGGGTCTAGTGACCTGGGTTCTATCTAGTTGCTGAAGTAGGGGAGTGGGTGTTACCTGTCAAGGCAAACAGATGAATTCTCTGGAGCTCTGTAAAGATGTTTCCTGCTTCCTCTGCCTGGGTGCCAAGTTATTTGCAGGGTACTCACCTGCCCTGGGAAAGTAGGAGTCAGAGCCTGCTCTCCACTATGTGATCAGTCCATCTTGAGAGCTGACTGGAGCAAACTGGTAGTCTGCTTTTCTCCTCACCTGCTGCCCAGGAGGAATCTGAATGCTTTTCCCCGTCCTAGGCCTTCGTGAATATCTCTTCCCTCTGCTCCCTTTGCAGGAGCCCATGGTGTCATGGGCTGTGCTGGGGAACAGTCATAGTCATAGTCACATGCGGTGTCCTTTTTGCTCCCAAGAATAGGGACAGCTGTTAAAAAAACTATCCAGAGCTTTGACCAACTCATTCATCCCCTCAGCAGATTTTACTGGGCACCTCCTGCAATTCAGCCTCCTTTCTGGGTAGTAGGGAGTTGAAGATGTATCTAGCCTCCACAAGGTCTGTTTCTTCCATGGATCTGACAGTCCCAGGAGTACAGGAGTTGCACCTGTGACAGGCTGACACCTAAGAAAGATGAATGCTTTCAGGCCGCAAAGTCATGCCCAGGAGCTTTTAAAGCATGTCTCCCCTGGGAGAAGAGTGAAGAGATCCTTCTGCAAGAAAGCTTCTGTTGTAGAGGGTGGGAAATGAGAACAGCATTTCACACTTAGAAAGGATCTTAAGGGAGTACAGTGCTCATGCTGAAGAGTCTCCTCTGTTGCTCTCCTTGTGAACTTCTCTTCAGCTCAGTTTCCTCATCTGTCAAAAGGGGCCAGGCCTACTAAGGAATATTGCAAGGACGGAATGATGTGGTGAATATGAGCAAGCATGTGAAGTGTTAACTACTGCTTTGTTTCTGGGCTGCATAGATTCCACAGGCTGGCCAAGCCCTTGGTGGGACTGTTCACTCTGTCTCCCAGGGACCATCCATCTCCCAGACTCACTGGACACCACTATGAGCAGAGGTGTGGGGAATTCTGCACCCAGGAGTTTCAGAGAGCTGCTATAGGGGGAAGGTCTCCAGGCAGCTTCACCTACCATAGGGGTCCCCCATCCATCCTGATAGACCTGGCCTTGGGACATCCTATGCTCTTAAGGTTACCCATCCCAGGACAATGGTACCTAGGTTGACTGACATCATAGGGAGGTGGACAGAGCCTGTAGTCAGGGCATCTCTAACCTTTCTGGGCCTTGGCCTGGCCGTGGGCCCTGAGGTAAGTCCTGTATCTCTCTGACTACTGAGGGGCTACCTAACTGATCTCACTCGTCCTCTGGACAAGGCTGGCTGAGCTGGCTCTATCTGGTATTCTTGGGAGCAGGGCCCATCCGAGGCCAGTCACTCTGCAGGTGCCGCCAGGTGTTGGCACATGGATTGCCAAATAGAGTCTCAGCACTGAGGTGGGACTACAGGTCTGGGTGTGAATCCTGTCTCTGTCAGTCTAGCCAGGGTGGTTTTGAGCAAACAGATTAACCTTCTAGTGCCTATGGTTTCTCCCCTGGAACACAGGGGTGGTTATCATCTAAATCCTATAACCTCCAACTCGCAAACCTATAATCCAGATCTGAATCTGAACTTATTTGGGGACAAAAACTAAATGGCCAAAGTGAGTAATAAATCCCATTTTTCTCTTTTAGAGTGAAGGTTAACATAGTCCTCTGAGGTACAGACTGTGTTTGATCATGGGGTTTTGCCCAGGCCCACACGGGGTCTTATGTGATACACACCATGTATGCACTACATGTGCTTTTGGTCACTTGAAACATTCAGAATTGCCAAACACTCTGTCCTCAGCATTTGTGAAGACCACTGACCTGTGATGTCTGCTTCACAGGGTGGTTGAGAGGCTGCAGTGGGTAAGTAGGAGTAAGGTGAACGCACAGTGGGGCAGCACACCTGCTGAGCAGGGCTTTGTGGGGAGCAGCTCTGCAGTGCAGGCCAAGGCTCCTCCTTCAGGGAAGCCCTCGCCTTGTTAGGGCCTCAGCCTCAGTGCTGGGATACTGTCCCTGCTGCCCGAGATTTGGAGATGCTCCTGGGTGAGCCCACAGTTCCTGAGGAGGCAGGAGACTCTCACCTGCAAGGTGAGCAGCTGTAGGAGTTACTCCAGGTATCAGGCCCATGTCCAGGGCCTGCAGAGAGTGGCACAGAGGGGCTATCCAGACCAAGCTGCCGTGTCTCCAGAGAACGTGTACAGCATTAAGCGAATTGGTTGGAAAGCGAGAAGTGGTTGTACTCTCCTCTAGCATCTGCCCCCTCGCCGTCCTCATTTCTCAGCCTGGCTGACCTAAGAACTGCAGCTGCTCTGGGGGCAGCTACTCTAAGGGCTCTTGTGAGGATGAACGTTCAGCTGGAAGTTTCAGTGAGAACCCAGTGGCTTGAGTGGGATAGCAACCCTCAGCTAGGTCTGTGGCGTGGGCGAGGAGGGTGTGGCAGTTGTGAAGGCTGGGGCTCCTGAGCAGGGGCTGTCTGCTGCCTGGCGGCCTTGGCACTGCTGTGACCCAGAACAGGGTGGAGCCTTTGAACCTCCATTCAACAATGAGGGCAACTAAAGCCTCCCAGAACAAGACACTTGTCCAAGGTGAGCCCCTCCTTGCTTTCAGCTCAGGGTTTTGTCCTCTCAGCCATCTGGACCCCTGGGGGGGGGGTTACTTTAATCTTCAAGTTATTCCTCTCACTATTATATGTTAGTCCAGAAATATTGTTGTCATGGAGAACGATGCTTGCAAGGTTCCTGAAGCCTTCTCTCAGAATGGTTCCATTAAATCTCCCCTGTTCGAACCACTTGATCCAATTCATGGAGCTCCGTGTGGCCTATAGTACAGCTGGTTACGGCTAGCAGAGATTTATTTATAGCTAGGCTCCTGGCTGCCTGGTAACCGGCTGTTGCCGCCTTTAAAGAGGCTTGGGATATTATCTACCTCTATACAGCTTGAAATCAGGCATGCAGCGCCTTCGGCTTGGGCCAGTGATAATTAAATCGCTATCATGCACAATTATGGATGCAAAGAATAAATGACACAATTAACTACTCTCTACTTGGAATTACTTTTAAAAAAAGAAGAAGTCACACTGGCATGTGGGGATTCTGGCAGCCTCTGGCCTAAAAAACAGACTTCACATGGCTCCATCCAGATCGGGACAAAGCCGGTGGTCGGGAGAACGTGTCTGAACAAAGGAAACTGACTCCGTGGGACAGAAGTCCTCAGCACTAATTGATCTGCCAAAAAAGGAAGAATGAATCCAGCTAGAATCTGGGACTAATTGGCGAGTGAGCTTCAAGGAACAAAAGGCTTTCAGCTGGGGCAGCCCACGTGAGGAGCTGCCTGTGGGTACCTGGGGGTGGGGGACATGGCAGCCCTTCTTGATTAGGGGGCGGGGCTCCTCAGAAGGCTTGGCCTTCTTTCCCACCCTTGGTGGCTGCTACCACTGCAAGCAAGCTCAGCGGACCCAGAAAGCGAGAACAGAAGATGCCCAGTCAGTCAGCTGCCCGGGGCCTAGTGTGGGAGGGGCCTTAGGTCATCCCAAAAGAAGGACAACAGCCACACACAAAGGACAATTTTAGGTGGTGCATGGCAGAGGTGGCAGCTCAGGCCCAGGTCAACCCTCTTTCCAGCCATGTAATGGAAGATCAGGAAGCAAAGCGTCAGCCCCAGCACCTGTCTTCTCTGCATTGAACAGAGACAGCAGCTGCAGCTGCAGTCACACATAGCTGTGGTGTCATGCATTTGGTATTTTTTAAATCTCGGGGATGCCGTGATCCAGCAGGGCCGGCAAGGCCTTGATGCAGTCAAGAGAACTATAGCTGAGCTTAAAGGAACCAACGGGGGTGGATGCCAATTGTGCGCTCATCAACATTCCTTCTAATTGCAGGGAGGGATACGTTTTCCAGCATGGCAAAGCTGTAGTTTCCCTTTTAAGTAAATACAACTTTCAAAATAAATGTGAGCTGCTTTAAAGAAAGGCAAAAAATAAATGACACTCCAGACTGGAAGCTGTTAGGGCAAAAGCGTCTCTCGAGTGTGGTATGCCAGACTGAAATTTGGGCAGTACTGACCTGGCTGCTGCCTCTAAGGCTGAGACCTCCAGAGGCCCCCCAGTGAGTGGAGGGCAGGTAGACCGAGGCCCAGAAAAATTTTCAGCCCTCAGCTTAACATTTTACAGGCTCTTATGTCAGAGCAGGTGTCCATAATGCCAGTCTGGGGTGCCCACCTCTGCCAGATGATTGGGGACACCACCTTAGGCCATTTTCCATGTGCTCAGGTCTCCTGATGCTGAAAGGTAGTGAGCATAAGGGGCTCTTTGGAGGCCCTGAAGTCTGGGCCATGTGGCAGAACTCCTGTCCAAGGCATGCAGGTGGGGTGGGGTGGGGTGGGAAGAACAGGGTGACCTAAGCCCTCCTGGATCATAGTCTCCAAATGTGAGCCATCCTTGGGCTAGACTCTTGTTCTCAGCACAAACACCAAACCCTTTTAATCTTCCAAAATAACATAACTTTACTCTAACTTTCAAAATAAGACAGTGGCTGTGGAAACAGTGGGGCTACCTACTTGACCACAACCCCGAGAACGGTAGTTGTCCTGTTTCACAGAAGAGATGATCAAGGCCAAGAGTGGCAATGTTGGCGTTTCCCACCAGCCACTGGGGGATGTCTCACATGTAGGCATGTGTGTGGTTCATAGGCCTTTATTATTACTTTTAAAAATGTTTGCCAAAGCATGTATACTCTTGCTGGAGAGAGACAGAGAGAGAAAGAGAGAGTAAGAGAAAGTGAGAAAGCATCCCCCTGCCCCCCATGAGGGGCGATCATATCATAGTCCCTTCTTCTTCATTTCCTCCTCATCTTGGGATTTTGGGCACACATGAACATGTGCCTAGCATGTTTTTTAAGCCTTGGCCTAAACTGTGCAGGACTCGAACCGTGCGGTCGGTCATGTGGTAATCCAGCTGTCTTAACTACCATACCACAGGCTGGCCCATCCATAGGCCTTTAAAATATAGAACTCGTTTGAAAGTCAGGAGCTGGCCTACCAAAATACAGACTGGTGTTCTTGCTACAGATAGGGAGACTGTTGGTTCCAGCCTTGTTCCCTCAGGAAATGAAGGCTGAGTGGTGGCTGTGTCATAGTCCCAGGGCCACTTACCCCCCCCCCACCTGTCCTCTGTGACTACCTGGTGCAGCTGTGAGGAACTACTGGCAGAGCTGGGCCCTACATTTCCTTGCCCCCCCTCCCTCTGTTAGAGTGTAGGATCTCCACCCCTGGTCCTTCCTCCTCTCAGGCCTGTTCTTGGTCCTTTCTTCAGGAACTTCCAGGTGGGTTGCCAGAACTGTGTGGGGGTTAAATGACTTGCCCAAAGTCATGCAGATTGGGGCCAGGTGCCAAAGTCCATTAGTATTCCTATAGTCATAGTCATTCTTCTTCTTTTTGCATAGAAAGTTTATATTCCGAAGAAATGTCAACATCTCCAAGGGTTCTTCCAAGGGGAGGACTACACATTAGCATTGCCCTCCTGTGGTGTGTTCCGGGGAAATACGGTCTGTGGTGTCCAGTGTCTAAGCGCTGGTGAGCATTATGAAATAAAGTACAGGGTGTTCTATTAGTGAGGTACTTGTTAATCATAATTAACTGACATTAATTAATGATGCATATTCATATGTATCTGGGGGATATGACTCTTCAGGGATGCCAGGGAAGATGCAGAGGGATTGTCTTGGGTCTAAAAATGGTAGGACTAACTAGAGGAGGTGGGCAGGGCAGGTGGGCTGGGGAGGGACAGCATGTACAAAAGGAGTGGTTTATCCAGCGTGCTGTTGGGGAGGAACAAGCTGGGAGCCCGATGTGTGTTGTGGCTCGATGATGGTTGTCTAGATTTGGGTGGTGGCTACAGACAGAGTTGCACGGATTCAGTGGATGAGTCAATGAGATTCATTCAGGGTATAGGTTGACTTCTGGGAACATGATTGGTGGGATCACCACTCAGTGGGGTCCCTCCCCAGGCTGAGGTGACCTCTGTCCACCCTGTCCAACTGGAGAAGCCCACCCAGGTGAGGGCATCCCCATCTGCTCTCATACCTGAAGCCTTTGCCCACATACCTGGGCTTCTCCTATGACCTTCTCTCCTAGTAAAGGGGTGGTGTTTCCTTGAGTCATGACCTTCTGTCTGTCTTGAAGAAGAAAACCTGGAGTTGCACTCTCCTACCCCAGGCCAGGTCTGTGCTCGGGCTCTGCCACCTGCTTGCCTCAACCTGCCTGCTTGGGCCCCTTTCTTCTGCGACAGTGGGGATGATCACTTAGCATGCGTCTGTGGGAAGCTTCACCGCTCGCCCACCCCAGGTGAGTGCTGTTAGCATTTGCCATGCTGCAAGGCAGTTTACAGTAAGGCCATATCTGACTTTAGAGCATAACACCAATCCTTTCGGTCGCAGACCCACTTGGTAAACTGAATGGTGAACCCAGGTCAGAACCCTTAGTCACTGAGAGGCTTTAATGCCCTTTAATTTCTAATTATTTATTTGCTCCATGGGGAGGAGCTGGTAATACAGGGTCAGGGATATAGCAATGCAGATGGGACTTGCCTCCAGAACAGCAATGATTAAATTGGCCGGATTTGCATAATATTTTGTTATTTTAAAAAACCCTGCATTACAAGTCCTGGAAAGAGCTGATGTACTATCCCTGATTGGTTCAGGAAGGAATAATTAAATCCAGTGACCCTGGTTATTAAATGGAAATGGGGACATCAAATAGGGCTTAATCGGGCCACTAATTTTTTAATCATCACTTCTTTTTTTCCTCTTACTAAAAACGTAATAAACATTCATTGTGGAAATGAAGAAAGCACAGATAAGGAATAATGGAAAATTTAAATCATCTGCAGTTCTATTCCTGAGAGGGACCACTGAGTTTTAAGGTTCCTATCTATACATCCCAATTTTAACAGCCATGCACTTGTATTCATATTTTTCAGAAGAAAATGGTTCATAGAGTATAAATGTTTTATAAGCTGCCTTGCTTAATAGTAAAAACATAAGCAGTTTCTGGATCACTACACATTCTTTGGTCTGGTTAAGAAGGTGGGATCATATTCTAATGTTCAGTGTTTTCATGCACTGCTCACCTGCCCTCAGGGCTGGGCATTTAGGTTATTTCCAGTGTTTTGGGGGGCAGTGACATTTGTTGCTGCTTTCATTATCCAGGTGAGGGCACAGCCTCAGAGAACTTCTCTGACAAACCGGGCCACACACTATTCTGGTAGCACGAGGAGTGCAGCCTCGTGTCCTGGGTTCCAAGACCAGGGCTCATCAAACACGGCAGCTGTCAGGGCCATGGCCAGAGCACACACTGCCTCGCAGGGCATCGGGGCATGTGGCCAGGCAGGATCTGGGCCAAGCTCTCAGTAGGAGTGAGGGCCACCGGATACTGGAGGGAGCTTCGCACTCGTGTGACATCTGCTGTGGGGAGTGAGCTTTGTTGGGTGCTGCTGTGGCCAACGAATCCTCAGCATGGCCCTGGGGCAGGGGCGTTACACCCCTACATTATAGGTGAGCAACTTGAGATGTGGACAGGTCAGATACTACAGCTCCCTACTTTGATTCTGACTTTTACACAACCCCATGAAGGGGGCCCCCATTGAACAGAAGGGGAAACTGAGGTCAAAGAGAAGACTACTCCAAAGTGCTAGCCTCGCAGTCCACATTCAGAAGATGCCTGACCCTTCCTGTGGGCTGTCAGGCTCAGACTCAGCCTCCTGCCCCAGCTCCACTCTGTGCCTAAAAAGATGCCCCCTTGCGGGTGGAGGCTCTAGCTTCTGCGCAGACTTTGGTTCATGTTCTCCCCCCATCCCTGGTATTCTGGGAGAATTCGTATCCACTGAATGATCTGTAGTGCGCCCAGGCCCTTCCTGATCCCCCGAACTTCAGTACCTACTGTTCCTAGCCGCTGTCTCAGGCCCTTCCTGCCAGCTGCCACATAGACGTCAGTCCCTTTGCGACAGTTCTTCCTGTCCTAAAGGAATGCCATCTGCTGGCACCCTCCCCAGCCTGCCACTTCTCCCAGGCTTCATGCCCCCCTCCCAAGCTTTGGTCCTCCCTGTCAGCACAAAGCCAGCCACACAGGCCTCTGTGGGTCCCCTCACGCGGAGAAACTGGAAAGCAGATGTGCGTCTGCTGGTGGCTGACTTTCTCACTTAGGAGACTGTCCTCACGTGTACACCTCCCCCGAGGGTCTCCAGGTATCTCAGTCACCTGCACTTACCTGGGCCTCATCATGGTCTCCTTGCTACCCCTCCTCAGCCATCCAGCTGCTCAAACGGAAACCCAAGGCTCAGCCTGGCCCTCTCCCCTACACCCCACACCCTTCCACCAAATGGCTCCTCAGACCCCAGAGGTTTCTTGGAGTTTTCCATCTCTAGCCTTGTAAATCCTCATCACCTCTTACAGGTGCCCCAGCCTCCCCACCTTTGGCTCCCACCCTCGGGCCCTGCAATCCCCTCCCGACAGCAGCAGCTAGAACAGAGTCAGCTCAGGTGCTACCCAGTGCCAGACACTCACTGCTCCTGGGGCCCCTCTGAGATCACTCTGCTCATGGGTCCCCTCCCTCCACCCTCCCATCCTCTGGGGTGTGTCAGCCCTTTGAAAGACTGGGCTCTGCCTCTGCTGGCAATGCCACCCCAGTGTGGTCAGGGCCAACCTCTGTCCCTCTTTCCGAGAGCAGCTTAAATGTCATCTCCCCAGAGCCGCTCCTGAAGCTGGCTGGCTTGGGCCCCAGCTCCCACATGTTCCCTCCTACCTCGTTCCCTCTTTACCTCTTAGGCTGAGCAGCCAGAAGGTGTCTTACTGTTTACAATGTGCTGTCTGTCCTACCCGCTCCCTGGATTCTGGTTTACATGTTACATGTACTGGTGCCTGGCAAGAGCACACAGGCCTCCAAACACACTGAACCATCCTCCTGCATGACTTGGCCCTGGTCAGTCTGCATGGTGTGACCACATCCTCCCCACCCTGTGTTTTGGGATGGCCTGGGGCCCTCACTGTAGCCAGCTGAACTCACAGGGATGCTCCAAGCCAAGGTCAACCTCTACCCCAGCAGGGGAATCCCCTTAATAGTTTGTATTTGTCTGTCTATTTAAGAAAAAAAAAAAAATCCAAGATCTGGAGAAAAGTGTCCTTTTGGGAATTCTCTAACCTTCTGAGTTGGTGAGGTGGCTGGTAGCCAGAACGATACTTCTAGAGGTCTCTACACCCTGATGGTGAAAGCTGCCTCTGATGAGAAGGGTGCTTCCTAGGACCAGCAGTTAGTGTAATGGCTATGCTGCTAGACTCCCACGTAGTTGACCACGGTTCGAGTCCCAGACCCAGTGGCTTAAGCTCATGGCGGGTGCGTGCGCATGCGTGCCCAAGATCCGAGAGGAGAGTGGAGGAGAAGGGATTGTTGTGTGGCCATCCCCTCTGGGGGGTGATTTCTTGCTTTCTATCTCTCTGTCTCTCTCTGTCTTTCTGGCGAGCACATGCACCCTATAGCAAAAATAAATAAATAAAAATTTTTTAAAAACTCTCAAAAAAAAAAAAAGAAAGGTGCTTCCTGCCCAAGAGCCTTCGAGGTCTCCTCAAGGTAACTGCAAATTCCAGAAACTTCTACTGGAGTGCTCACTCCCAGTTCTCCTCAGGCAAACCATGGTGTGCATGTGTGGGGGGAAGGGGCAGAGGGGCAGAGCTCTCATGGATGTGTGGATGAGTGTGTGGAAGTGAGTATATAAGTGTGGCTGGGTGTAGGTGTATACGGGTGTGTGGGGGGGAGGAGTGGGGCATTGCTGGGGCTAAACAGGCCTGGCCATCTTCTCTGGAAGCTAGAACCTTTTGTCTATGAATCAGACCATGCGGGAGAGTCTGCCTCCAGCTCTAATTGCTGAGTATCAATGAGGGTGGGAATGTCTTTACAGAAAATCTCAAACTTCCCATGCAGAACGGGGGACTGCTGGCCACTCCCAAGGAACCCAGCCTGGCCTATGGCGTAGAGCTGCCCCCTCGTTCACCTGGGAGAACAGGGGTCTAAGGGCAGCGAATGAGCCTGCTTCTCTTTCCTTCCTTCCTGCAGCCATGAAGTCTGGGGGCACGCAGCTCAAGCTCATCATGACGTTCCAGAATTACGGGCAAGCGCTGTTCAAGCCCATGAAGTAAGTGCCTGCGGCCTGTTGGGATTGGGCAGGGACGTGCTGGAGCCGGACATGTGCGGGTACCAAATTTCTGTTGGAAAGGGCAATGTTTCCTCCCAGAATGTTCGGGGTGAGCTGTGGGCAGCTACTCTTGACTCCCCTTATCATGGCAAAAGGGGCAACAAAGACAACCTTCACCTCCTTCCCTCTCCTCCCCCAGGCTTCCCCACCTCACTCCTTATACGAGTGAAACCGACTCGCGGGTCATCCTTATCCCTGTGAGAATAAGTATCTGTATTTGACTCAGGGAAGCTGGAATACGACTTTTACATCTTTCCACCATGCTCAGGAGCCCACGGCCTTTCCCCTAAAGGGTCAGGCAGGAGCTACTTGGGACTTCGTAGGGTGTGTGGTCTCTTCTCAGCTACTTGGTCTGCTGTCCTGCTCAATGCAGCCAGACATGATGTCTAAGTGGAGGGGGAACTGTGTTTCAATAAAACTTTACTTATAAAACTTGATGGTCACCTGAGATGACCGTCTGATTATACTTTGCCCTGTTCTAGATGAAATAAAAACCGTGTCACCAACGTCGATCTAGAAACCCTCTGTAGCACATGAGCATTTGTGGGGATGACAGAAGACAAGTTTTGGGGAGCTAGACCACCCAGGGGATTCCAATAGATGTTCATGGTCTGCAGTGTCCTCTCTGATCGTCATGAGACTTGGGTACCCGGGTGGTCATCTTCTGTTAGTCCCAAACAGGTCATCTTTGCACTGGCAAGAAAGATTTTCTTGTGCTTAAAGCACAGGTGGAAAACCAAAAGGGTCATGCAAGGAGGATCTAGGAGGCTATGGGCCAGGCAGGGACGGCAGCCAGCTGAGCCTGTGGGTCCCACCAGGAGCGGCCAGCTGTCTGCTAGTTCATTGGATCTTACCCATCTGGCCTGACTTCTAGTTTTCAAGATAAAATAGAGGGCCAGCCCCATAACTTTGTGGTCAAGAGAATTGGATCCTACAATGTCACCCACAGTCTCAATCTCAGCCCTGCAGCTTAAAAAACATGCAGGGCACATGTGCATGCATGCCCCAAATCCTGACAGGATGAAGAAATGGAGGAGAAGGGATTGTGGTGTAACCAGATTCCCCTGGAGGGGAATCTCTGTCTTTCTCTCTCTGTCTTTCTCTCTGGTGAGCACTTGTGCCCTCTGGCAATTAAAAAAAATTTTTTTAAAGAGATACGCTAGAAATATGGGAATATGGGTTTATTCCCCCACCCCTTAGTTTTAATGTTTACATTTTTAAAATGGTGGTAACTAATTCAGAAGCATTTAAAATATTTACCAGGTCAAATAATATATAGCTACTAGTTTGCAACTGTAGCTCAAGGCCTATTTTTGTAGTCAGGCTGTTTCTGGGCCTCTCATTTCTCTGCACAGATATCCTGAATAGGAAGGTACCCTGCCCTGGGCTTCCCAGAGAACGCACTGGACTGGCCCCAAATCCAGGCTGCTTGGGGCAGGTGGGACAAGACTGTCTGGAGGGCATTGCCCACCCTCCCAGAAAGAAAGCCAGGAGGAAGATGGCAGATGTGGGGCAGGGGGGCTTGAGATTACAGACCCTTCTCCCTATTCTGTGCATAGAAATGCAGTTCCTTATCTCCTTCCGAGTGTCCTGAGACAGGAGCTGCAGTGGGCTTGGCCTCAGAGAAAGACACTGGACACCGCCCTTTTATAACTGTGAGGCGTGGGGATAGCCAGCCCAGTTCACTACCCCCAAGAGGCAAGAGGGCCTACAGCTGGAGGGAGGGCAGCCAGCAGCTGGTGTGGGTTCCTTACAGAATGTTCTGGAGGGGTCTGTGGCCTAGAGAGGGATACTCCACCTCCTTGAGCTTCTTTACTCCTTCACTGGGGGAGGCAGGCAGGTGACAAATGGGTCTGGACAGGCGCCTGCTGGCCAGGCTCTTTCACTGGCAATTACAGGAATCTGGGGACAATAGCTGAAAATGACAATGTCTTCATCTCCCCTTCAACTGTACTTCAAGGGCACTGGCTCAGGCTTTGAGACAGATTTATGTTTCTCAGCTGGTGAATGCATTTTCCAAAGTCTAGCAGAATATTCCTAGGTATAGTCAGACCCAGAAGGAGTGGTCCTTGTCACCCCCTAGTTACAAGAAATTAAGTCATGGGGACCCAGGGAGGCCTATCCAGGAGCGAGCAGAGCGTGGTCTGGATTCCAGTTCTCGCCCTATTCCCATTTGCTCTCCTGTGTGACTCCTGAGGCTCTGGACTTAAAAAGTGTCCAGCCTGGTCGGTAACAACAGCCACGACAATGGCATTCTGAACTGCTACCCTGCTCGGGCACTTCGGTCCCTAGTGTTTCTTGGTCACCTACTAGCCCTGGGCCAGGCTCAGTGCTGAGGTTTTATACCTATAAGCCTTTATGTTGATTTCATTCTCACCATGACTCGAGTTGGAGGAGGTGTAGTGTACTGCCACATAAAGATGAGGGAACTGGGGCCTCGAGGAGGAGGGCAGATGGCCTAAGCGGAACCCAAGCGTCCAGAACCCTGATTCAGGGTGTCCTGCCTTTCCCCCGACAGCACTCTGGTCACGTGAGGGGCTGAGGCCAGAGGCCAGGTGGCCTGCCCATGATGGTAAGAGGTGGGACTGGGTGCCAGAGCTCCCTGAAACTTCCCACAGCTCCCTGCCCCCTGGAACACTGAGCCCCCAGCCTGTTTGTGGGAATCCCGCCTCTCCAGATTGGCTGAAGGTCGAGGCCATGAATGGACAGTTTAGGACTAGGCTGTGCCTGGGTGTGGCAAAGGCTGGTGTGAAGAGTGGGTTTATTGAGGCAGGATTAAGAGGGTAGATATGAAAACAGAGTTGAGAATCCTGCAGTGGTTGAAAAATTGAGGCCTGGGAGGAGAAAGAACACACTCAATTTGGGTCGAAGCAAAGCCTGGTGGGAGGTGGGGGCAGAGGTGGGAACCTACACCACCGGCAGGCACAGTTTTCAGCCTACTGACACCATCCCTCTGGGCTTGGTCCTCTTGATGTCCTCCCAAGGTCAGGTCCAGCCATTTCTTGGCACTCAGGCCCCTTCTCCACCATGCCCCAAGTCTGCCATCGATTGTGGTTCCATTGCCAGCAGCCGTTCACTCCTCTGCTGACCTCAGGGGTGTGCCAGGGCCGGGTGTGGGGAGGAGGGTACCTTGGTCCCTAGTGGCTGCGATATGAATACAGAAACAGCTGTGGTTCATGACCACAGCTTTAAGAAATTAAAATCCATGATTAATAGGTCTCTTGAAGAAAGGACTGTCTTCTATGAGCTCACAATAGCTTTGTAAATTCTCATTATGATATTATGAATTAATTAGATAAACACAGCGTGTTGCTTCCGAGATCGTCAAGGATGTAAGTTGAGAGGCTTGAGCTGGGCCAACGCTGGCCAGGTGGGGGCAGGGCCTGGGAAGGCTCTTAAAGTGTAACATACATGGTATGAGGGTCATCTTTAACAGTTTTAGTGCTTAGATATTTTAAAAATTATTTATTTGATTTTATTTGCCATTATTATTATTATTTTTAAGTTTGCTCTATGACATGTACACTCACCAGAGAGAAACACAGAGGGAGAGAAAAAGTGAGAAACCAAGTCGCCAGGTCTGGGACTCGAACTGTGTGGTTTGTACTTAAGGTCCAAGCACCTTAAGCACCATGCCACCTGATGGCCCCAGTGTTTAGATATTTTTAATAGTCATTGAAAACCACATATAACTAGCACATTAGTCCACAAGCTCCTGGATATTATTGCTTTAGGATTAGATTATAATAATCAAGTAGTTTTTAAAAACAACTTTATTAAGATATAATTCACATACCACTTCGTTCATCAACTTAAAGCCTATAATTCAATATTTTTTATGAACTTTTAGAAATTTTCTATCCTTTTCCTCCTTTATCCATAACAGAGTGTGTGCCCACTCATGAGAGAGAAAGAGATGAATACCCCCCACAGGGTCTGGTCACTCCCTTTCCTCCAGTCCTCCAGCCCATGGGATCTTAGGCATGAGCATGTGCCTGGTGTGTTTCAGGCTGACTATGGCGGGGATTCGAACCGGTGGCTGCTATGTGGGATCTAGCAGTGCATTACCACCCTGCCACAGAGCTGGCCCAGTCATTTGTAGTACAAAGTTGTATATATATCACAACAGCCCATTTTAGTCCATTTTCCATTACTTCAAAAAGATACCCCATACAATTTTGCTGGTATTCCTCTATCTCACCTTGTCCCTTCTTTAGCCCCAGACAACCTCTAATCTGCTTTCCATTTCTTTGAATTTACTTATTCTGCATGTTCATGTAAATGGCATCATTTAATATGTAGTCCTTGGAGACAGGCTTATTTCACTTAACATCATGTTTTCAGGGTTCATCCATGTGATAGCGTGGATCAGTAATTCATTTCTTTTCATTGTTGAGTAATAGCCCAATGTATGTGTATGCTCTATTTTGTTTATCATTCATCTGTGGATGGGTGTTTGGGTTATTTCTACTTTTTAACTATTATGAATAATGCTGCTTTGAACATTCATGTGTGCATTTTGTGTGGATATGTTGTCTGTTCTCTCCGTTTTTTAATTTTAATTAATTATTTATTTGTTTATTTTTGGAGAGGTTTTTGCTATAGGGCACGTACACTCACCAGAAAGAGCGAGACAGAGAGACAGAAAGCGAGAAATCATACCCCAGGGGGGTGGCCATGCCGCAATCCCTTCTCCTCCATTCTCCTCTTGGGATATTGAGCATGCACGCACATGCACCTGGTGTGAGTTTAAGCCGCCGGGTCCAGGACTCGAATTGCGGTCGACTACATGGGAGTCTAGCAACATAGCCATTACGCTAACCGCTAGCCCCTTCTCTCCATTTTTCACCTAGATGGGGCCGCTGCATCTTACGGTAACTGTGTTTAACTGTTGGAGAAACTGATATTCTGCTCTCCACAGCAGCTGCGCCATTTTGTGATCCCACCATCACTCTACAAGGGTTCTAATTTCTCTACATCTTTGATGACACATGTTACTATCTGTCTTTTTGATTACAGGCATCGTAGTGGATATGAAGAGGTATCACTTGGTGTTTTTGACTTGCAGTTCACTAAGGACTAATGATGTTGAACATCTTTCCTTGTGCTTATTGGCCATTTGTATATCTTCTTTGGCAAAATGTCTATTCAGAACTTTTACCTTTTTTTTTAGTTGGGTTGTCTTTTTGTTATTAAATTGCCAGAGTTCTTTATAGGGACCAGTAGTTGGCATAATGGCTATGTCGCTGGACTCCCACGTAGTCAACAGTGGTTCAAGTCCCAGACCCGGTGGCTTAAACTCACACCAGGCGCGTGTGCATGCGTGCCCAAGATCCTGAGAGGAGAATGGAGGAGAAGGGATTGCAGTGTGGCCATCCCCCCTGGGGGGTGATTTTTTGCTTTCTGTCTCTCTGTCAAGCACACATACCCATAGCAAAAATCTCTCAAAAAAAAGAATTCCTTATGTATTCTGGATATAAGACCCTTATTACATTTGTGGTGTCCTTTGAAGTACAAGCTCTTAATTTTTAGGATGTCCAATTTATTATTTTTTTCTGTTGCTATTGCTTGTGCTTTTGGTGTGGTATCTAAGTGTGATATTGAAGAAATGTTATCTGTTAGGTAATTAGTGGTGTAAGTGACCTTGGGCTTGCCAAGTTAGCACTGTGGAGGATTTGGGAAATGCTAGTATGTCTACAGAGTGGCAGGCCTGGTGCAGCTATTTCTGCTGTGTGACCTCTCGTACACACTTTCCCTTTTCTGGGTCTCATTTTGCCCATCTGCCAACAACGGAATTGCGAAAAGGGGTCTTGGCCCTTCTAGGTTTTAGCTGTACTGACTTTGTTTAGGAGACAGGACGTTAACTGTCTCAAGGAAGCTACAAGGAGCTCGGTGGTTTAGCGAGGTGGGGTGGAGTTGGGTGGAGTGTAGGCTCTTTACAGCAAATTTCAACCTGCTTCTTGGAAAAGACCTTCCAGGCATGCCCATGGCTGCCCACAACACTGGCTACGACAGCCTTTCGGCAGAAACACTCAGCCACTCCACAAGCATGTACAAGCCCTGGGCCACCCTTGAGCCAAGCTCTGTGAGTGTAGCCATGACTCAACCTAGCACTCCTGGAGAGGCCACACAGGGCTCTGAGGAGGCCATACTCCAGGTGGTCTCTGAACATCTCTTACCATTATACTCTCCTTGGAAGCAGAGATCAGTGGGTGTTTGGCCTCCCAGGGCATCTCCAGGACGAGGGGCCTGGTTCATAGCTGGCTCTCCCAGGATGTGTACGGGTGGTTGAGAGGATAGTGATGGTGGGATATGAGCTTGCAAGCAGGCCTCCAATGCACCTGAGAAAGGCCAGCTCTTAGGAGGACAGCTCATGCAATAGTTCTTAGAAGGTAGCCAGGAGGGTTTCTCAGAAGCAATTCCAGCTGAGGCCTGAGACTGAGTGTGAAAGTTGAGTGAAGGTCAGCCCAGAAGAATAGTCTGGACTAAAACCCCCAAGTCAGAGAAGGTGACACCTTCCAGACTGAACAGTTTCCTGGGGCTAGGAGCTGTGCTGTCCAACACGATGGTCTACGCAGCAGACCCCTGTGGCTATTTCAGTTGAAGTTAATAGATAGTGAAAAGAAATGAAAATGTTGGCTCCCCCATCTCTCCAGCCACATTCCAAGTGCTCAGTGGTACACATGGCTAGTGGTCCCGTATTCAACAGTGCAGTTACAGCACGTGCCTGCTGTGCAGGAAGTTGTGCCGGACAATCCTGAGCTTGAACACAGCATGTCAGGGAGGAAGAGAGAGAGGTAGTGGAGGCCAGCCCTCTGGGTGTTCAGGGCTGGGTGTTTGGTTTGTTTTCCAGGAGCAGCGGTGGTGTCAGAAAGGCTGCTCCTGGCCCTGTGTGAACTGGATGCTCCCCCTCTGCTCTTGCCAAGGGGGCCAGGGGTGCTGGGAGGCCTCAAGCCAGCTGAGATGATCGCGTGAGGATGGATTTAAGAGACATGGAGAAGCACATCTGCTGGCAGTAAGCACATCTGCTGGAGAAGCACATCTTTGGGCGCTAATGTCATGACTAACGTGGTGGCACTGAGGGAGTGAAGGCTTCAGCCAGAGTGACATCAAGGCAGAGGAGGTACATGGCACCCAAAGAGTAGAGGAACGAGGCTGGGCCAGGGCCTGGCTCTGCTGCTCCCTTGCTGTGCAACTTTGTCTAATCCACTGCCCTCTCTGGACCTTAGTTTCCTTCTGCTGTGCAAAGCTGGAGTATGAGGCTGAGGGTCTCCACCCTTCCCAGCCCTACAGATTTCAGGGACGAAAGGTCAGTTCCCAGTAATGTGTTGAATTGTAAATTTTGTGGGGCTCCATGGAGCCCCTGTGGTTCTGTCCCCAGGATTAATCCTTGCCCCTTGATGATTTCTGGGCACTCTCAGGTATTAAGTTCTTGCTCCCAGACATTAGCAGGAAGAGGAACATTTGGTGCACTTGCGCAGTGGCTATTTAGAGCACAGCAGCTGTATGCTTTGGGCACTCCTAGGCTGCAGAAGCGCATCTGCTCTGGTCACCTTATAGCAGTAGCTTCCGTCACTGCCTGGTGCCTGGCCAGGCAGGTCCCGAGGTCTGTGAGGTAACCTCCACCCCAGTGCTAAAATGCCTCTGTGCCTATGTGTGTGGGTTGGGATCAAAAGTGTCCTCGGTGGCACTAAGGAAAGAAAGACACAGCCGTGCCCGTTGAAGCTTCACAGGGAAAAAAACAACTTCAACCATAAGAACACTCCCACCAGTGTTGAAAATCAAATTGCAGGTGTCCTACAGATCTGGCCCTGCTTGCAAAAAGAGGCTCAGTGAAGTTTGAAATGGGTCATTTGGAGACTGGCTTGATGGGCACTTGTGATTGGTGAAAGCTGGGAATGGGGAGGTTCCCTAAAAGAGGCCTCAACCCACATGACCAGGTAGAGAGAAAAGGTTGTGGCAATAAACACAGAGTCCAGGGCTGAGCAGGCTTATCAGGACCAGGCCCTGAGCCGAACCCAACACTCGAGTGGCTTACGTCGGCACCTCAAGCACCCTAAGAGGAGGTTGGGGTATCCCGTGGACCTTATGGATGAGGTGATCAAAAGTTGGGGGCGAGGGAAGGTGAGCTGGACCAGAGCCAGCACTGAGTCAGCCCCCAAACCGTGTGGCCGACTGACCTCAGCACAGTTGGGTGATGTTTGTGTCCTTCAGGTCTCAATGTGGGCAGGGGCCAAAGGACTACAACAGTTCTCATCAAAGCGTAGAGTGATTGCTTATTTCTTTAATTTATAACAACTGAGTTCTACACCTACATTGGATTTAGGGCCCAGTCACATCCAGTGACTCCTTTTATCTTGATGCATCTATAAAGACCCTGAGGTTCTGGGGGTTAGGACTAAAACATATCTTTTTGAGAGACACCGTTCAACCCATCATAACACCCAACGAAGACATATATTCTTTGTGTCCTCAGTACCTCTGTTCGGTTCCAGTTGACAAAGGTAGTAAAGAATTTCAATCTTTACTATTAAGCAATTCACCCACCAATCCCCACGTGGGATCTCTTTCTCCGTGCTGTACAGAGAGATTGGATTAGACAGAGAGCAAATATTGTAAGTGTCGGTAACATCCAATAAAATTTTGATGTTACCAGCACATAATAATTTCCCATCTCTTTCTCTTTCCTTACCCTTTAAAAATTTATATTTCTATTGAATTAGAGCATTCATAGGGAAATGCACACTCATCCTAAGTGTACATTTCAGTGGCTCTCCGCAAACTGAACTGGGATCAAAACACAGGACCTGACAAGCTTCCAGGACCTGCTCAAGCCCCTTTCAGTTACTGTTGCCCAAGGATAACCTCTTGTCTGACTTGCAGCAGCAGAGAGTGCCTCTGCTTGTTTTTGTTCTTATGGAAGCATGGGGAGGGGGGAGAGAATCCTGCAATACCTACATTATGGAGGTGGGATCCCACATGCCTATTCCAGACAAGGGGGGTGGGTCCCGTGCTACCTAGGCCAGGCCCTGAATGCAACACTGTCTCTGAGACGCACTGTGCTGTGTGCCATTGCTCATTCGTTCTCATCACTGACTCATATTCCATTGTGTGAATATACTCCAATGCATTTGTCCATTCTTCTACTGATGGACATTTAAGTAGGTCCCTTACAGTTTGGGGATATTATTAATAAAGTCTCTATGACAATTCTTATACTTTCGGTAGACTTGTTTGGGAGGTAGGCATAGCCAGGAGTGAAATGGTGGGCCATAGGGTAGGGTTATGGTCAACTTCAGTAGGTCTTGTTAAAGTTTTCAGAAGGCTGTACCCACTTACACTTCAGCAGCACAATGTGAGAGTCCTCACATGGTGGTACTGAGGCTGGATTCCCAGTCTGTGTTTGCTGTATGGGGCTGCATGGGACTCCCCAGGGATCCCTAAGGACAGGCATAATCATTGTTCACACAGCCTGGAGATGCCATGGATCTGTAAACGTTACACGCAGCAAATACTGACCCCATGTCTGGGCAGCCTAACTGTTGTAGCCCCTAAGTCATCCTTCTCGTTGGTAAGGGGGCACAGCTCCTGTCCAGGGCAGCACCTGCTGAGCCACCTGTTCCTGCCTTTTGGTCTAGCACTTGGTCCTGCACGCCTTGGTCTGGTTTGCTACAAATGAGCATCCTGGCTTCTCATCCCACCACCAGCTTGTCTTTTCCTCCATTAATACAGCTCTTCAAAGCCACTACACAGAGCTGTGACTGTGGCTCCGGGCCCGTGAGAGTCCTCACATGGTGGTACTGAGGCTGGATTCCCAGTCTGTGTTTGCTGTATGGGGCTGCATGGGACTCCCCAGGGATCCCTAAGGACAGGCATAATCATTGTTCACACAGCCTGGAGATGCCATGGATCTGTAAACGTTACACGCAGCAAATACTGACCCCATGTCTGGGCAGCCTAACTGTTGTAGCCCCTAAGTCATCCTTCTCGTTGGTAAGGGGGCACAGCTCCTGTCCAGGGCAGCACCTGCTGAGCCACCTGTTCCTGCCTTTTGGTCTAGCACTTGGTCCTGCACGCCTTGGTCTGGTTTGCTACAAATGAGCATCCTGGCTTCTCATCCCACCACCAGCTTGTCTTTTCCTCCATTAATACAGCTCTTCAAAGCCACTACACAGAGCTGTGACTGTGGCTCGGTCCCTGCCGGTGAGGCAGGCCACATTAGAGAGCTGTTTCCCATAGTCACGTATTTATTTGAATTACTCTGTGCTGGTGATGATACTGGGTAAGTGTGCGGAGCTGGGTGACTATATATAGTTGGGTCACAGGGGATAGTTGAGCGACAGTGGGTAGTGGAGTGGTGGTAGGTGGTTAAGTGTCTGTAGGTAATTGGATGACTATGAGTAGTTGGGTGGTTGTGGGCAACTGGCTGATGTTGCATAGGTGGCTGTGGATAGTTGGGCATTTGTGGGGAGGTGGGTGTTTGTGGTGGTTGAGTGTCTATGGGCAGTTGGGTGATGGGTAGGTGGATGACTGTGGATAGTTGGGTGTTTGGGTAGGTGGGTGTTTATGATAGTTAAGTGGCTGTGGAAAGTGGTTGGATGAGGGCAGTTGGATGTTTGTAAGTAGTTGGATGTTTGTGGGCAGTTGGGTGATGTTGGGTAGGTAGGTGGCTGTGGGTGGTTGGGTGTTGTGGTAGGTGGATGGCCGTGAGTAGTTGGGTGTTGTGGTAGGTGGGTCACTGTGGGTGGTTTGGTGTTGTGGTGGGTAGGTGGCTGTTGGTAGTTGGGTGTTGTGGTAGGTGGGTGGCTGTGGGTAATTGGGTGTCTGTGTTAGGTGGATGGCTGTGGGCCATTGATAAAGCTCTTTAGCACATACCTATGTTTGACCTTTACAACCACCCAGATGGGGGACTATTTTTATTATGAACTCTCCTTCTCAGAGGAAGAAATTGAGCATCAGAAAGTTTAAACAAAAACAGGGCAGGTGGCAGGCCATTAGTGCAGGGTCCCAGACTTCTGGTTCCAAGACCTTTTAGGAGTCATTACTCTGAAGACAGGCTGGCCTGGGAGTCGGCTCCTCCATGTGAACCCTGGGAGTCTTTCCAAGGAGGCTCTCCTCCTCTGCTCTTTTCAGCCTGAGACTCTCTGGAGATGCACCACTTGGCAGTGGGGCCTTAATGACTAGAACTTGTCTCATGTTTGTTGAGCTGGGCTCCCACCCCAGAGTCCCAGCTGCCTTGATTTTCCCTATTTCCCAAGGAGCAAGGCTTTGGCCTGGCATCTGAGACTAAAACTAGGCCTCATTCTATGGGCTTCAGGGCCTCCCTGCTGTTGTCTAGTTTTCTTTTTTTGCAAAGAATAGAGACTTACGTGTATATCTATGTATATCTGGGTCTCCCAGAGAAACTGCCTGAGAGCAGCTGTTCTGAGGCCCAGGAATTCCTCACAGCCAAACGCATAAACAGAAGCAACTGCAGAAAAACGTGCAGCCCCCAGCTATTGACTTCTGAGTGCAGATGCCCCAGCCCTCTTCCTGGCTCTGATTAAGCGCAACTCTCCGGGGCCTGGCCTCTGGGCAGCAGGGTGTGAGCAGTGAAGAGGGATTAGAGGAAGGGGAGCAGGGCCACCATGAATAACCTCACCCTCTGCAATATCTCATCAGTGTGAAGAGGTACCTTGTCCCCTCTGGGCAGCTCCCCTAGACCCAAGCTGGCACCTCCCCCATTGTGCTGACAGACTCTCAGGGAACAGGATGCTGGCTCTCCCCAGTGGGGTGAGGCCTGGGGTGCTGGCACCAGGTATCTTCTGTCAGGCAAGGGACCATGCACTGGCCACTAACCACCACCCTGCTGAGGCTGTGAGAGAAGCTGACACAGACCTATGCCTGTGCTGACCCTGGGCTTCTGCAGGACTTGTGTATGGTTGGGGGTATTACTTGGGTCATGTGCTAGGTCAGGCCCCTCCTGGGTTAGAAGTGTTGGCTCCTATCGCTTTCTCCAGGCTAGATACTATGGCCCGCAGACTGGCTCCTCGTGACCTGAGCCCCACTGGTAGCCCCTTGATGATAGAACCTCTTGTGGCTATTGTGAGCAGAGTGTGGGTAATGTGCTCCCGGGCCAGGAACCAGTTCTCTGGAACCTTGAGGCATGTGCTGCTCTAGGGATATCACAGGCAGGCATCCCTGGGCAATGGGCTCAGGATCCAGAGGATGTTTGTCCCTGACATAGCACCTGGCAGTCACCCAGCACCGGGAGGCCTCCCCTTCTTCCTTGCCTGGAGCATCTGGGTAGATTCTCTATGGCTCCTTCATGGTCCCCACAACAGCACAGTCATCTAGGAGGGGCAAAGTGCAGGAGCTAAGAATAAGAGGGTTTAACCACAGCTGGACCCCATGCCTTACTGTATAAGCACTGCCGTTGCAGGCTATCTCCACTTACCATTTTTACAAGGAGAGGATTTAGAGACCAGATGGATGCTTTGCTGTGACTGACCAAGAGTGGCCTCCCCTAAAGGAGGAAGGGCCTAGGCTTCATGGTGCAAGTCTGCTCTGAGAGGGAGGTGTGTCCACGTTCTTTTTTGTTTGTTTCTTTAAGGTTTTTGCCATCGGGAAGGCACACTAGCTGGAAAGAGAGGTTGAGAGAGAAAGTGAGAAATTACCCCCTCAGGAGGGATGGCCACACCATAATCTTTTCTCCTTCATTTCTTCCTGGGATTTTAGGCATGCACACACACACGCCCAGTATGATTTTCAAGCCACCAGGTCTGGGACTCAAATTGTGATTGACTATGTGGGAATCTAGCACCTTAACCACTATGCAACCTGCTGTTCTCATGTCCACGTTCTCTAATTGATGTTTTATTAATATTCCCATTAGATAACTCATACCCGATCTCATACATTGGGGGCTGAGGCCTACCATCACTTTCTGGGCCTCTCAGACACTTTGTGGAGTGGTCATGTGCGATAGGGAGTGGCGGGAAGGGTTCCACACCTGGCTCTGTCACCTACGGGCAGGCTCTTGAACTGCTTGAGAATTAGTGTTCTGGTCTATAAAACGGGATCACACAAGTTGCATAGTAGAACACGCTGAAACACAAGTCCAGTCACCCTGGCAGTTTTTCTCTCTGAACCAGGGTAGAATTTAAGCATAACTAGCATAGCTAGGGGCAATTCTGACAGCTCTTCACCCACTGGCTGAGTCTTCTCCCCTTGCCCAGCCACTGGCAGGCCCTCCC